>NC_090734.1:137769526-137829526 GCF_036898095.1 Palaemon carinicauda
TTTTTCTCCTTCAAGATGTTTTTTTTTTCTTTTTTTTTTTTTTTAAGAAATTTTTGATACCTAAATGAATCCAAGAGGAAACATCTCCATCACTGTCTTTATAGTTGGTGCTATAATATTTTAAGATCAGACTAAAAAATGTGATTATTCATCATCTCCTCCTACGCCTATTGACGCAAAGGGCCTCGGTTAGATTTCGCCAGTCGTCTCTATCTTGAGCTTTTAAATCAATACTTCTCCATTCATCATATACTTCACGCTTCATGGTCCCCAGCTATGGAGGCATGGGTCCTCCAACTCTTATTAGTTGTGATTATTAGAAGAGAGAAATCCATTCTATTGTCTTTAACGTTTAAATTCTTTGGAAATCTTCGATTCAACATCCTCTCGTTCCATTTATATTCCGATTAATTGACTGAAAAATATGTCCATTATTTGTCGTTATTGGGTCACCACAGTGTCCCATTAAGGTAATTTACACACTCAAGAGGGAATATAAATTATGTTCTCAAACTTAGGGTATGCTGTATACATTTGTACCGTGACCTTCACCGTTATTGGGCTTGCTACTCTTGTATGATGGCATGATCAAGAACGCTTTCCTCACTTATGTACTTATCTACATAACATTTAATTTAATTTAGATCTGTTTGAATATTGTTACTGTTCTTAAAAAAATATTTTAATTGTTCGTTACTTCTCTTGTAGTTTGTTTGTTTCCTTTTCTCACTGGACTATTTTTCCCTGTTGGAGCCCTTTGGTTTAGAGCATCCAGCTTTTCCAACTTGGGTTGTAGCTTGGATTACAATAATAATAATAATAATAATAATAATAATAATAATAATAATAATAATAATAATAATAATAATAATAATAATAACAATAATATTGTTATTTGTATTAGAATAAATTGTTTATTGTTATATACAGTATAATCAGAGCTATTTTCCTTCTTTGATCTTTTCTTTTTTTATACATTTGTGCAATCTATTCGATAAACATTCCTAGACGCGTTCATTGCCTTTCGAATAATACGAAATGTTGCATGGGTATTCTGAACATAGTAACACCAGCAATTCCTGGCACTGCAAACTGAAGAATCTCAAGATGTTGAAAAATAGTCGCATTTACATTGAACCTTCCGTTTATTTAATATATTGAGCTGTAGATTTAATAAAGTAACAAGTTTTGCCCAGTAAAATTAAAAGGAAAATAGTAATATTACAGAAATATGACACTGAGCAAGAATTTGGTGACATTCGGTACATTAATACAATATTTTTGCTTTATTTGCATGTAATCTATAGTGAGTTACAAGGTCAGTGACTAACAAGTAAAAATCGGATATCTTGTTCTCAGGACCCCTCCAAAAGCCTTAAAGCACTAAACAAGTGATCAACGATTCGTTAGATTAATAACGGCTTCATAATGGGATCTGTCGTCAGTAGGACAACTTGTTCGTAAAATCCCGTCATGATGCGTCACACAAAAACCCAAAGTTTCTGAGAAAGAGACGAAAAATAATGAGACAGAATGTCACTGAACTTCCCGCCACCAATTGCGCGCCAAAAGGGCCGCCACGGGGTGTCTACCCGTCAAGCTGTTCGCCACAAAACCCTGTCCAGGAAAATCAGTACGCATCCCTGGTTTCCTTAAAAATGGAAGACAAACATTTTCGCCGAAAATTTTTACATGGGCTCATGATTCTCAATTACTGAATACCGCTGATGAGGGAACAAGTGAATCTCCAAGGAAAGAGATTCATGGGTATATGTATTTGTTGAGAGGATGTCATCCTTGAAATAATCCACCGTAAAAGAAACCTTACTGTCGTCAGTCAGAAGGATGGGAATACTCTGAACTGGGGAGTAAATTAAACACCATTAGTCCGTATCAGTTGTGCCCATCTTCTCTTTTCTCATAAAATTGTGCAAAGATCGGAATGGCTGAAGAAACAGAAATCACGAGAAGCAGCAGGTATTTGGAAACGCTGGGAATAAAAGGCTTTTCTCTCTCATTCCTTCATTAATCAGGCGTAATGGGAATTTCTTGGGGGGCGGGGTGGTTGGTTTTGGGGTCATTTATGCCAAAGCTATTGAAATGTCATAATAGCATCCAAGTACAAATTTGGGTAATCACAAGAGACCATTATTTATGGCACAGTCGAGCTCCCATCCAGTAAGAGGGGAGAGGATGTATTGCAAGAATATTATTTTGTTTTTGTTCTGTAGTTGGGTTGCAGGAAAACATTTTTCAGCTCAATAATTTGGAGCTTTCTTTTCTTCTTTTTTTGTGAGGAAAGCCTTTCAATTCTTTTGAATTACTTTCAAGTCGTACTTCATACATTATTAATGACGTAGGGATTCCAGGGTATTTTTTAATTTGACACAGCAGCCAAATTATTTTGCGGTAATCGACGAATTTTCCTTTATAAATATAGCATTTGCAGTTCCTATATATTCTCCACAGATTATACTTATTTAATTAATCAAACAATATTTAAAATTAGTAACGGAATTCAATTATATCACAAAAAAAATACATTCGTTCAGAAAATTCTAATATTTGAATAAGTTGCTCTTTTGCAGTCTGAAATATTAGTTTAAATTCTGAAGTATCAAAGATTTGCTATGTACAAACATCTTTGCGGCCGCAATAAAAAAAAAAAAAAAAAAAAAAAAAAAAAAAAAAAAAAAAAAAAGATAGATAGATTAGAAGCAGCTTTTGGTCACTAGAAAGTATTAGGCGATAGTTTATTTGCCATTTCCTTATTTCCTTTCCTCACTGGACTGCTTTCCCTGTCGAAGCCCTTGGGCTTGTAGTATTCTTCTTTTCCAACCAGGATTGTAGTTTGGCTAATAATAATAATAATAATAATAATAATAATAATAATAATAATAATAATAATAATAATAATTAGGACTCGAGTTAAACAGTATTTCCCAATGTGAAAAAAGTCCCGATAGACAAAAATACTCAGCTATTGAGTAATCTTTGATTCTCATGCGGAATTTCTTTTATGCTATAGCCTAGTTCATTTTTTCGTTAAAGAACATAAACATTGGCATAAAGAGCTATGATGATTTTCTATACATGCTGCATAAGATTTTTCATAATTCTGACCATCCTTTACAGGCAGTACTGTCTTCCTCGTAATACTAGGTATGCAGTTAATTCTAATAGTCATGCCTTCTCCATCATAAGGCTGAATACTGCACAATATTCTAGAAGTTTTATTTCTGCTATGACCAGATTGTTGAACGATTTTCCTAATCAGGCCGTTGAATCGGTGGAACTTCAAGGGTTCAAACTTGCAGCGACTGTTTTTATGTTGAACTGGCTGGCATAAGTTTATCTTTATAGTTTACATATGAAATATCTTTTTCAATGTCGTTACGGTTCTCAGAATATTTTATTTTAATTGTTCATTACTTCTCTTGCAGTTTAATTGTTTTTCTTATTTCCATTCCTCACAGGGTTATTTTCACTGTTGGAGCCCTTGGGCTTATAACATCCTGCTTTTCCAACTAGGATTGCAGCTTAGCTAATAATGATAATAATAATAATAATAATAATAATAATAATAATAATAATTATAATAACAACAATAATAATAATAAAAAAATAATAATAATAATAAAATATCAACGTTAAAACACAATAACAAGTACTAATCATCGTATGATAATAAATAAACTATGGGATAATCAAATATAATAAAATAACAAAATAATTGAGGTTAAATATCATTACAGTTACGCTTATAAAATCGCCAACAACTAATAATTAAATGTACGGATTCAAATCATAATAAATCAACGCAAGGCATACTCATATGTATATGACAAGACCAAGGCAATGAAAGCAGCAAATAATTAATTTTGGAGGACAGGGTTGTCTAAGCAATCAAACACTCTCCTAAAATGGGCAGAGTTCTCCCTAACTATCAACATTTCTGACAAATAAAGGACATTACCTCTTTATAACTTGCAGCCAGCGTTCATATTATTCATCATTGCTGTGTAAACTCCTTTAAACTCTTATGCATGTTCACGTGTGTACATAAAATGTAAAACACACATAATGCATTATGTCGTATGGCGATGGTGAAGTGCAAAAATCTATATGTGAATGTAAGTGCAAACGAAATTGTTTGCAGTTGTGTATGAATGGCCGAATATGCGTGTGTATACATTCGCACAAATAAATTCGTACTATTTACTAGCTCTTTGGTTGCCTTATCAAAAAAATTCTACAATTTTTACAGATAAAACTAACCATTTTAATTAATATTTTCATACTTGGACCAAAATAACTCGGTGTATATTTCATTTAAGTAAGTTTTAATTAACAAAAGTGTTCATAAAAGATTTTTGCTGGAAGAATCGCAGGCCGTTTCAATAAATCTGTCGAGCAAATATTACGCCCTAGTTTCTTAGATAAACTATTGAAAAATTTTACCTACATTTTCTTTATGCTCAACATTTTCCTTTGAATTATTTGAAAGGTTTCACGTTTTTATTTCCAACCCTGGGCTATTCAGAATGGCAACAAACAACGCCGTAAAAAGCCCCCTTATCATCAAAACCCGCGACTACGAAAACTGGTTATCGCAATTCGTCTCTGAATACGACCTCAACCGATATAAATGGTAGTGCCATAGCCTCTGTACCATGGTCTTCCACTATCTTGAGTTAGAGATCTCTTCCTTGAGGGTACAATCGGGCACATTATTCTATCTTATTTCTCTTCCTCTTGTTTTGATAATTTCTTAGTTTATATAGGAAATATTCATTTAAATGTTGTTACAGTTCTTAGAATATTTTATTTTTCCCTGTTTCCTTTTCTCACTGGACTACTTTCCCTGTAGGCGTCCCTGGGCTTATAGCATCCTGCTTTTCCAACTAGGGTTGTAGCTTAGCAAGTAATAATAATAATAATAATATTAATAATAATAATGGAATATGATTCTTAGGCCATTTTCTTTTATCCATTTTTCCTCTGATGCAGAATTTCCAAGATTTAATAAAATAACTGATTCCAGTCTCCTTGCAAAGATACTGCGCTAAAAGTGATATTTTAATCTTGAACTTATAACTACTATATCTTTCTGTTGGGGTATGTATTCTTTGATTTCACTATCCACATAATTAGCAGATATTGCATTATTTCTGCTAAACTCCCTAAAATTATTCCAAAAATATCAATCTAATTTCATTCCCAATTTAACTTATTAATTATAATTATATTGTGTTTCGCAAGTGAGCTTGCATTACTACCCGTAAATGTTTTTTCTATATCTTAAAACTTGATAGATTTTTAACTTTCTTATTATTTCAACTCCTAATATTCCTTATGAAATTTCATAAAAGCGATTAACAAGAGAAAACTATACCGCATTTACATAAATCTTTCAAATATGAACTAAATCTTAAATATCATAATAACGATATCAATTAAATTTTGTAGTATAAACTAGATATGAAATTAAATGAATAAAAAGGAAAAAAAAAACAATAATGTTCAAAATGAGCGCAGTTGCCCGCCGAAGGTCGGCTATTGCGAATATTACGCGGGAATAAAATTTGAAGCAGCTTAACCTACGATTCAAAAGAAGCAAATAAATACAAACAGGAAATAACCGCGGTGGCAGGGTGCTATGGCCCACTACTACTACTACCACTATACAGTATAAATAAAGCGAAATGACAAAAGACACTACCAACCCTGTCCCCGGCCTCTCCCATTGATAGGGTACGCTGATATAACCTTAATTGGCCTTTCGCTGATCAGATAAAATGCCTCTTTTTTTAACTCTTGACAAAGATCTCTTTTTTGCATTTCGCCATGCATGTGCTACCATAACCATCAGCAGCTCGTCTTCATCGGTATTGCATAGTACTATTTAAACTCGACTGTTTTGCAAAGCTCTGTTGCTAGAAAATTACGATTTTAGGTCGAATCCTATTTAGGAAATGAGATAAGACTCGTAACCCCATTGAGAACCTGGACTGGGACAATGGAGGGCGGGAGAGGTCCTAAGACTGAAAGGGCTCCTCTTCCCCAAAAGGAGATTTCATTCTGCCCCAAACGAGATAGATGGGGCGATATTCAACGTATATGGCTATTATTGTATCACGCCAACAATGAAGGCTGGGGGCGCTAAAAGACTCACAGATGACTGAATTTTCTGTACAGAGAAGTACACTGGAAAGACCCTTTTTCTTCTTTTCCCTTTCATCTGTCTTCATCTTTTTTCTTTTTCCATCTTTTCTTAAATAACCAGCCATCTCTGGACGCTGGACAGCACAGACATAGTCTATGTTCTTCTGCAGGTCATCTCTCAATCATTTCATCCATTTCTATTCTGTTGCGGATAGAGTATATTAAATTGATTTTACTTTACCATTTTAATTTTCACAACTACCCAGTCATCTAGAAGCACTTTTTGGGTGCATCTCAATATCATTGAATAAACTTAATTTTCTCCCCACTGGTCTACGGTAAAACTAGTAGTGAATTGACTCCAAAAATAAGGTAACTGAAACAGAGGGAAATTTGCAGACGGCTGGTAATGGCCATGAACAAAGCTCTAGGTACTTTTTCATCAAAATACAGCCCTTATTTTATTAGCAACTTATGTCGTCTGTACCTACTGAATAAAAAAAAAATCATTATCAATCAGTAGCTGACTTGCGTTCTTCACCCAAAAACATTTCATTATTTACTTTAGTGTTTTCATTATTCAGATATTAAAAGCATTCAAAAGTGAATTGCAGATACACTCCTAAAAAATTAAGTAAATTGTATGAAGAGGAAAAAATGCGGACAGTCAAAGTCGGGCTGTTATTTTTCCATTCGACTGCATTTTGATTTAATTTGCTTGTGGGTTACAAATACCATTCGATTTGTGCGGTCTTTCAGGGATGCATTTGTTTTATTCTTCCTCACCGATCCATGAAATTCTCATCTTTTTACTCCGATGCTCATGTTATATTACCAGACAAAAGTGAAATGTTGATCGATAAATGATGTTCTCTTTCACAAAGACTTGCCGGAGAGGAAAGGAGCGTCTTTTAGTTTTGGGATGTCGCTCATGTTCTTCATTTGTTTTATTATGTCCTTTCATTAAAAAAAAGAAAAAAAAAACTTTTTTCATGGCCAGAGACGCACTTGTTTATAAAATATTTGGGTTGATGTGCTATCATAGCCAATATTGGCCAAACGACCGGTAATAACTAACGCAATTAAGTGGGAACCAATCAAACACGTAGCTCCATTGAACACTTTATTGAACATGTAAAACCATCAATAAAAATACAAAGAGCTGTTATCACAACTGGTTACAGGTTTGACCGGACAAAACTGCACCAGTAGACAGAACTGGTGGATCGTCCAGTTAAGTCACCAATGACGAAACCTGTCATATTGTGCCTCTCTCAAGTCACTACAATTTTATGCTTTCGATATTTGTCACTCATAAATGTCCTTTCCACTGGTTGGATTTTGCTCTATCCCTTCGAGGTATTCTGGAGCGGTCAGTTGTATACTTAATTCCAAATCGCTTAAAACCCCAAACCAAATCAAGTCCCTTTTCACCAGGATGCAAGACGTGATAGATTGTGCTTCATAACATTTTCCAAAGAATAAACTTGAGATTTTAAGTAAGAATTACCTCTTTCCCGGTTTCATTTGATATCAAAAGAATTCCTGATGCAAAGACTTAGGCAAAAAACAAATCAGCTTATTTTTTCCGCAGTAAAATTCTACTACTCTGCCTCTCACTTTCTTTGTATAATGAATATTTCTGCGTCAAGAATAAAGGAAAGAAGGTTCAAACAATACCTTTGGCAAACTATTCATTTCATCTTCAGCTGGAGGTAAATACTAATATTTCAACAATTCCTTTTATAAACGGGAAATTTTGCTTGCTATTCTTAAGTACTTGAGACCATATTTGAAACCTCTTTCAAAGTACTCAATCTTCGGTTTCTTTGTTCTGAAACTGAATGAAAGTTTTAAAATTTAGAACCACGCTTTACGGTATGCAAGCTTTAAAAAACAATAACATTAAAACAGACATATTTAACACTCATTTTACAACTGCTCTGAGTTAATAGTTGGATAAGGTCTACAAAATTTTCTGTAATAAACCCATCTCTCAAAAATAAGGTCTAAAAAGAAATAAAACAACAGGACTAGAACTACCCGGAGGTAAAGATCTGCGGATATAAGTGATTATCGTTGAGAACATAAGACAGAACTGATATATTCATACAATAATAAATTTTTTTTGACAATAAATGTACATAATTTGCTTCTAATAATAACGTCAGCTAAATTTTAACATACTTAAAATTATATTTTTATTTTATATCTCAGTGAAAATATGGGATCCTATTCGACAAATTTATTAACCCTTTTATCATAAAAACTAAATTGCTTTGATTTACGGTAATAGAATATTAGTTCTAGTTTCAGTAATATTACCGATTAAACTCATTTTTCATATTACCTAAAATAAGTTAATGATCAATAGATGTTTTAACCCAGAAATAGGCAGTCCTATACCCATCATATATATATATATATATATATATATATATATATATATATATATATATATATATATATATATATATATATATTATACATATATATAAACAGTATGTTAAATATCTATAATTTTCGTGATATAATGAAACCCAGTGATTTTTATTTTATCTTTTTTCTTGAACATTTTTATTCTTTTTATCTGGCACAGAGAGAGAGAGAGAGAGAGAGAGAGAGAGAGAGAGAGAGAGAGAGAGAGAGAGAGAGAGAGAGAGAGAGTCTACTTCATAAAGCAAGTAATATTTTTATTGAAGGCAAATATATAATGGTAGGTAAACACAACCGGCATCATAATGGTTTGTTTTCAGATTTTTGGACATACATAATTCAATACTTATGAAAGCATTCAGAAATAAAGTCATTCTAACTTTACACACAGTCTGAGCACGAGAATTCCATTTTTTGTCGTATTTGTTAGGTAAGTACAAAGCCACCAGCAAGGTAATTATCTAAGCTAAATTTGCCTTGATAGAATTCACCGATTTTTTAATTCCTTCCCTCTTTAACAGTCTCCTCTCATCTTTCTACCATTTTCACATTTTCCATAATTACGTTGCTGTCACATAATCGTTTCCAACCACTCAAATATATTTCACTCTATATGTAGACTTTTTAGTCTTTTGTACCTTCAATTAACGTCATTTTGCAGTTAAATTCGCTCACCTCAGCACTTCGTCCTCGACGTTTCATTGGGGTTGGCACGTAATTGAAATGAAACAGAGGTCACTGAATCAAATAAAAAATAGTGTTCCTACTTAACAAGGGATTCTATAAACGGGCTGATACTTCTAAAAGGACACATGATACATATCACCAAAGACTGGCCCTTCTTCGGACATAACCCCACGTGGTGATTATGACACACAATAAGTTATTTAGTATTTATTATTGTTATTATAATTATAATTATTGTTTTATCATAAGACGAAGACGGGACACACAGCGTTATGGAAGAGTGAGGGAACAGGGCTGAGGGGAAGGAAGCATTATTCATAACTACGGCGACATCGGATATCACTATATACACTATTTACAGTACATGCTCTAGCACGGTTGTTCAGGTCACTAAGAAAGTTGCAGCACATGCCACATGAGCTGAGAGAGAGAGAGAGAGAGAGAGAGAGAGAGAGAGAGAGAGAGAGAGAGAGAGAGAGACGGGGAAAGGAATTAAGTAAAGACATTAGGGAGGATTCAGTTTCTTTACATGAACAACGTATTTTGCTTGTCACAAAAGCCTTTCAACTGGTCATGTAGAAATGTGTAGTCTTTCCTTTATTTATCGCTCCATTCTGTTTACCTTTTTCCATTTAACAGTGCTGGATTGTCCATTAGTTCATTTGTCACAATATATACAATGAGGAGAGAGCACGATCGTCTTAATGCTGAAAAACAACATTCACCTTTTCCGTTTTTATTCAGACATCAAACCGAGAAAAAATAAATAGAACTGTTTCACCTTGAGTGCCCTTTAAATAAACTTTTTTTAATAAACTGAAGATAATACGACCAAAGGAATACCACCAAACAGATGTAACGATTGAAATTAAATTACAAAATTGGGAAGACCCCGTGAGAGGGATTCATTCACATTCATAAAAAACGTCTTTTATTTAATCGGCACTAGTGATCAGTTACCGACAATTGCGTTCATGTCAGTGATGAAAGTGTAGGTCACGATGAACGGGGATGATGATAAAAAAAAAGAACAGGAGGAACACGTAGGGATTGGGGAATGGAGAAGAGCGGAGTTGGAGTTGCTCGGGCGCGAGCTCGTTCATGAGGGTTAGTAGCAGTAGCACATGGAAGAGTTTCCTCTGCCCATCGTAGGGAGACGATATTATTTTTACTCCATCGACAGACGAACATATATATTTTTTATGCATTTCCCCTGTATCTCCCACATTCCAGGATGTGGTTCTATGAAGTCCAGCTTTGCCGATCAATACGGCTGGACCAACCAAATGGTATGTGTTGTCCCAATCTCCTGACGCTGACTTCGCCTTCGACTTTTGGAATTATTTCCAAATTAGAGCTCTATTCGGTGAAAAAGATATTTTATAATTCGTTCTCAGAAGAATTAGGATTTCTTTGCATAAGGCTCGAAGATAGAATTACATTCATAAGGTAAACAGCCAGCAGCGTATATCTAAGCCACAGTCAAAGAGATAGTATTCGGACGCGAACCCTCGAGCTGAAGGGCCCTTGAGGAGGCCGGTGTGCGCTCCATGGAAAAACAACATAGCCGTGACAGCACCATCACTACCACCACCGCCCCGGCCAACCAACAGCTACCACATGGGAGACAAATTCCAGCTTCCATTCCTTTTCTGGCCACTGTAGAGCCACTGGGCACTCACACTTCCACTAACGATGGGAAGGACGACGAGAAAATTTCATCTCAGCTTTTACTAATTACTGACGTTCCGATTTACAAGGCTAACAGTCGTCGTAAGATTCAATCAGATTACAAAATCCTACATTCATGACGCCCACTCGCTGAAGGGATGAATGGTTGTGAAGGGAGAAAGGCAATGAAGGGAAAAGGGACACAGCTCAATGAAGGATGCGATAGATAAAAATTAAACAAGACATTATAAAATGTGGTAAAACCAGCCAATGATTCCACATTTCAATTCTCATTTTTTGGAAAAAGGAAATAAAAACTTGATGGGACAAATCTATAAAAGATATTGATAAAGACATTTCTAGCTATGTTCATCGTTTAAACGGTAAGAAGCGAGTAGACGATTTCTCCATCTCTCCTTCCTTCCTCTTCATCCGCGAAACATCTTGGTGCACCTTTAAAGGCCAAACCAAGAAAAATAAACATCCTTGACTATCTCGCCACGTCACTGTTATCACTTCTTGATCCTGTACAGTTGTGGTATGAATACGTAACGAGGGATAATCTCGAAGCGAGTCACGTCTAGTCGACTGCCACATTATACCAGATCACAAAAGTTTTAAATACTGAAAGTCACAAGTTCACAGCTGCTTCGGATGACTGTAAATATCTTCCCTTTGTTACCATCAATCAGCCTCCAACTCCAGTCCTGCCTGATCCATTTTTAAGAGCTGGAAAGGAAACGAGACTGGAATACTAATGAGTCATTTTACTTTCAAGTGATTTTGCTTTATTTTCAAACGTAGAGTTCGCTGGATGGATCAAAGTGCTTACTTTGTCCACCAAGGCTGGTGGATTCTCCCTTCTGTGATGCAAGGAGGATTTGTTTGCACAAAGATCATTTTCCATGTTCCAGGGCTGATTCATATGCAGGTGTTATCCAGGTATTTGTAGGAATTGATAAACAAAATGACCAATGGAATGGTAGAGATTTAGATATTTTTTTTCCAATGTTCACTATCAGCTTTTACTTTCACAACCAACCTTTGGCCAAATTATTGGTCTCACTCAGTGAAATGGTAATGTGTCTCGCCTGGAAGTTCGAGTGTCACATCGTAGCCCTTATAGGACCTGATGTCCCTTCGAAAACCCCTGCTCCTGCTCCTGCTCCTCCTCTTCCTCCTTCGTCCTGGAATGCGTTAGGAGAATTCGAAGGGGTGTTGTTTACTTTCGGTGCGAGTGGGGTAACCAACGAGAATCTACCACGCGCGTTGATGATGGAGATAAGCGTTATTGGCGTTGTGATGAAGGGGCGTCATGGATGGGAAGGCGGAGGCGTTGACAGGCGTTCCAGACCCTTGACTGCGGAAGTGGTCAAGGGGCCCCGCCGAGTCACAAGTGAGATGTGCCGGAAGGAGACTGGAAGTGTTTGAGGCCACGAGGCTGGAGGAGGACGTGGAGGAAGTCTCTCGATGATGTCCCAATTTTCCCTCTACGCCACCTGACGACGACGACGAGGAGGAACCTTTAGTAGCATTTTCTTCCTTCACTAGGACAGGGACCGAGATGCGGCGGGGAGATGTGGCACTCTGAAAAAGAAATCAAAATCGGAAGTCAGTTCACCGTGCTACAATGAAACCATAATTAAGACTTAAAAGGCCTTATATCTTAAAGCTTAGTTAATTACCTCCGTGACTGACCTTTTTTTTTTTTTTTTCAAAAGAAAAAGTTAATAAATTTTTCCCTCTCGCATTTACGTACTTCTGCATCAACATGAGGCTTCCATGCCTAAGTTGATCTAAAATCAATCATCAAGAAATCAATAAATTATAACGCGAAGCCGGCTATGATATATAGATCAGATGGATATGATGGACCAATTATCTATCTATCTAATTATCTATCTATCTATCTATATATACATATATATAATATAATATACATTATATATATATATATATATATATATATATATATATATATATATATATATATATATATATATATATATATTATATATATATAAGGTACATGTGCTGTATATGCATATATTATATATACATATATTTAAACATATATGTATATTATACCCACATACACACATATATACATATATGTACATACATATATATATGTGTGTGTGTGTATTGTATATAGATAAGGGACTAGCCATCTAAACCCTATAAACTGGCTGAAAAGCAAGAATGCTGTACCCTTCAAATCCAACCTAACCAGGTGCACGAGGAAAAATATTATACATGGATAAATATGCTTGCAGATTGTAGCAAACCATCATGATATAATAATGAGTTGATTAATGGTTAAAGGTCACATTACTATATCCGTTTATCATCACAACCTAAAATGTAGATGTAAACTAAAGGACGCATTTGAAAAGCGAATACTGAAGCATCCAAACTTAGCAGCTGTTGAGAGACTGTGGGCGTTTGACAGAGCTATTTGTTTTATTGGGGAAATTGCTACGTACCCACACGTCGCAACTGAATCTCAGCTTTGGTGTCAACTCGGCTGCAACAGGAATTCCTATCTGACAAATTAAATTCCTGCCTTTCAAATGGCTTCCTGTACATGAGGTTCCTTTAGAGCAGTAAATGTATTTTATGATAGCCACTGCTTCAAGATTCTATAAAGCAATATACAATTTGAAGGTGATGTCACAACGAAAATTATAGCATAATATTCTAAAAATTTATTTTCATTTGAATGGTATTTTGTAAGACGGCAAAATCCCCTTTAAAACATCATGTGATGTATAAAAAAATATCCCTACAGTTCAAGTTACGATCTAGGTCCTCTCCAAGATGAGAGGAAAGCCTCAAATAATTAGGGAATTGACAAAAAATTTATGTAATGCCTTGAATAATTTGTCCTTTGCAATTGAGCGAGGCCGGAAGAATATTAAACTATTACTTCTGTTTTTTCCGCCAACCTATGGCGTCTTATTGACTTTTTTTTCTCAGTTCATTTAATCCATTTCATTATACCACCTCTTTTACCTTGCCATCTTGAGAGAGCTGGCTTACACAAAATCTCTTAATGCTACTCTAGATTAAACTGATGTATACCTACAATATACATAGTCTAATACCAGACTAACATAACATGACTCTGCGAACATTTTTATATATCCCATTCATTTACCCATTTAGGTAATGAGTGAATCACATGCAAAATGCCATCACTCTTGCAATCACAATTAAACACATTGGTCGTAAATTTAGAAAACAACATCAAAGGGAGATAATTTCTCAGACCAAACAAGTTATATGGCTCTCTTACCTGACTGTTTGATGACGAGTTCTGCTCTGACATAGCTTTCTCCTTAGCCGCTCTCTTCATTTTATACCGGTGATTTTGAAACCATATTTTGACCTGTAGAAAAAAACAAAACGTTAGTCATAATAATTTTACAAAAACTAGATAGTCTTTACACATACACACACCCATATAGCCTATATATATATATATATATATATATATATATATATATATATATATATATATATATATATATATATATATATATATATATATATGTATATATACATATATATATAGATACATATATATACATATATATATAAATATATATATATATATATATATATATATATATATATATATATATACATATATATATATATATATATATATATATATATATATATATATATATATATATATATATATATATATATATACATATATAAAACTAATGGACACCTGTTAATATCATGGCAGAGATGCACTAAGACTAAACTTTAGATAAATAGTAAAATAGTATTAAAAGGCATTTTTTTCGCTGTTTTTTTTTTTTTTTTTTTTTAAAGGAAATTGTTTGCTCTCGCATTCGGAAGGGCTGCATTGCTATAGGCATATGTTAGAAGTTCTTAAGCCATGGTCCTTTTGCGTACACTGATTTTTAAGTTATAGAAGTTATTCAAGGTCAGAATACGGACAAGTATACTTATAAGAATTATGAAGGAATACATGAAATAATTCTGAACTGATACAAACTTCACTACTGAGGGTCATTCGCACTTATATTAAGGTATTTAGAAAAATAATGTTGAAAGCAATATATCTGGTGGGTTTACCACACAAAAGATCAGTTTTACATTTTGTGTTTGCGAGGTATAAGTTTTTGAATCATGTACAAGCCGCAATGGAACTTTCGTTCCTCATTGTAGTTATTATGCATTGTAAATGTCCAAAATTATTAATAACAAAAGAACCAAAATCAGGACAATAAAAGAAAACTTTTAATTTTTTTTTCCAAAATAGTTCATTTTTCATTTTTCAAGGATATCTCGTCTATAGCCAAAATTCCAAAATCTCGAGAAATTTCTTTACTGCTGATATATTAAGAATAATTAAACCATTTGACTAGAGAGTATTCTTTTCTTTCGAAAGTTTATTCTCAATGAAGTCCTAGTTACTTAAGGCTAATGTCTGGAAAAAATAAATATGACCAATAACGATTCAACTCCATATTGGATATGGTCTAATACTCAGCAATATCACTTAGGACATGCGTGGCATTTACAAACTAGCTAATTTCTAAAGTAATTTCCTATATTTCATCCTTTACATAATTAAAATAAGGAAAATATGGCATCAAGCAAAAAAAAAAAAAATGATTTACCCTAAGAGGAAGTAAACTAACAATTTAAAACAAAAATCACCAAATTATGAAAAAAAAATATGAACTATATATATTCGGTGTACAAATCCTTATTATAATCATAACCAATAATTTTACGCTTGAGAATTTAAAAACCCCAAAAGATCCTCGCCAACAAAGAGTACTAAAAGATGAACTGCTCAGTATGCTTCCTCTCCAAAGAAAAGCAATCATGTACACATCAAAAGGCCCCTTGCCCACAGAGCTTCCTGCTTGCTTCCCCTCATAATGACAACCTCTCAGAAATCCCTGTGGAGTCTCTTATCCCCTTGACGATCGTGCAAGGTGGCTGTTTATCCCCACTATCTTGGCCCTTCTCTCCTTTTTTTTCCTTTTGGCCTTAAAAAGAGAAAGAAGCCGCCCCCTGAGATGGAATATGTCAAAAGATATTGCCGTGGTGGTGGTCCCTTCCTATTGGCACAGAGGCCTTCATTTATTGCAGAGACAATCTCTTGTGCGACACGGATTCGCCACCAATTGCAGCCCTAATCCGCCCGGTGACAATGTCCTGGATGGGCTTTGATCCGCCGACTAGACAAAGGAACCGCTTCATCTGCCTCACCGCTGGACGCCCCCAACACCACATGTTGCAGAAACGGTGATGCTCTCTCTCTCTCTCTCTCTCTCTCTCTCTCTCTCTCTCTCTCTCTCTCTCTCTCTCTCTCTCTCTCTCTCTCATTGTTCAAAGATGGGTCTTCAATGAAACCAACCCTCGCCACCAAAATTAATAAGAAATAGAATACGCTCCTAAAATGCATAGTATTAAAGCACCCTGAATATCCTCTTATACTTTAACTGAGCATTTTATTTGCGACATTCGAAAAGTCGAGCCAGGTAGGCATCCATAAGAGAAAACAGAATATTCCTAATTTCAATCATAGGCATAAATAATAATAATAAATTTATATCTGATATACTTCAAAAGGTTACAAGAATGCTTCATATAAACAAAACGGAAGGTGCCCAGAATATTTAAAAATTTAATTCAAAAAATTTAATTTAAAATTGTATCATTCATCATAAATAACAGTTAATGCAATTGTTAACAAAATCAAGGATAATTTTATCACAAAATCCTATTCTATTATCTTTCTTCTATTTAACTGAACTGTTTCGGAGGTCAATGCATACATAATCATACACAATGTCTTAATAGTACATAATTGTCATATTCTTACACCTAAAATAGATATAATTCAAATCAAATAGAGGAAAATTACAAATTTTCCGACCAAAGGCAGCAATAAAAACTCATGCCAATGAACAATATAAGTTCACCGAAGAAAACAATCATGTGAATGGGACAGGAATATAATCAATGCCGCGAAAGAAATAATAAGAGGTATGGAAGTATCCTGGTAAGGTATATTCAAAATTTCCAAATTCAGATTATATAGTCCAATGGTAGTCTTAAAAAATTCATGAACATGTCTACGAATATATGTCACATATATTATCATCATATCCTACGCTTATTGACGCAAAGGGCCTCAGCTAGATTTCGCCAGTCGCTTCTATCTTGAGCTTTTAATTCAATACTTCTCCATCCATCATCTACCACTTCGCGCTTCATAGTCCTCAGTCATGTAGGCCTGGGTCTCCCAACTCTTATAGTGCCTTGTGGAGCCCAGCTGAACGTTTGTCACGTATATAGGTAAATATAAACACACATAGTGAATAAGGGATAAGACCTTTAATGAGTGACAGGACAAAAACTTAAGTCTTTCTATACTGATGGTAAATGATAGTTAGCTATCACAATATGTAGAGGAAAACCTAGGCAGGTGAAAAATGAACTATCGAAGTATGTGTGTATGAAATGGGTGTAACACGGGAGCATTTGAACTAATGAATGGGTTTCCACTATCTCCGAGGCAATGTGGAAATTATATTGCTACAAATTACACGGGTGTCAAGTTTTAGCTCCTAAATTTATTAAACACAGGTAGCTACTCAAAGGTCACTTGTCAAGTGCTCTCATGATTCTTTTTCTTATCATGGCGTCAATGAATTCATTCTGGACTTGAGAGGCTAAAGGGTAAAACCTCATAATGTAATGAATCCCTCTTTTTCTTTTTTATCCTTTAAGAAGAATTGATAATTATTTGGGCCGTTTCCAGCGACATCAAACAAATGATTTCACAATAATGCGATAGCAATGCTGGAGGAATATAATTAGAGGTAATTTTCATTTATTTACTAATTTGCTGAATATATCGCATTCTCTGCTACGGATTTATATTTGAACATCATACATTTTATATACAAAACACTTTTCACCCTAAAATTAGAAAATAACAAGCAGTTCAAAAGTGTTAGTTTCGATAGACGCCAGGAATACTTCTTATGCGGGATATCACTAACAATGATGATACATTTCCTTTAAAAAATACTCATTCAAATGTAGGATGGCATTGAACTAATACCAGTTTCAATTTCATAATCAAACGCTCTTACGAATTAAACTGAATGCATTATCAAGGCATAAAAATATACATTATACCCAAACGATACTCATGGCTTGGTGGTACTACTTATAGAAATGATTAACAAGAACTTTTAATTGAAATTCAGGGAAATAACAACAAACAGATATGAATGATTCCAATCGAAACTCCATTCAAACATATAATAGCCGTAATTAAAGCATGAATAAATACCTGTCAAGAAATACGAAAAAATCTCAAGGAAATAAGAAAAAAACACATGAACAAGTCTCGTGATCATGATAAAAGTTCAGTTCATCCGAACAAGAGTTAGAGAAGAAGTTGGAAAACATGAACGAAAAAGAAACGGAAGACAAAGTCGTTGCTAATCTTCGACTGAATGGCTCTATTACGCTTTTTATTTTTGAGCAAACATTTATACGCAGAAGAATGCACGTTGCTAAGAAGAAAAAACTCCCGCTGGTTCATAATGCATACTATAAAAGCTATTGAATGCATAATAAATTTTTCACTCTCATAAGTCCAATTGTTCGACCTCCTAAGACTATAAGCCTTGCATTTATAGGTAGAAGGGTTGGTGCACTACCCGGCCAATCAGACGTTGAGCAACAATGGTCCACCCATGGAGCAATGCTCCTCTCTCCTATTGTCAATGGGACGTGAGGTCACTTGTCCCCATCGTTTGGTAAATAGATTCCGGTGCAGGTATTCAAACACTTTTGCAAAAGACATGGAAAATAATTCTTGGTTAGAAAAATCTGCAAGGAATACCTGCTGTTGTGTGATAATGGGAGACTCTTCAGATTCGTTCTTTCTAATCATCTTTGCTCGTCCTTTCATTTGCATTGTTGACGACAACGGAACTCGGAAAAAAATATTCGCTAAATGGGAGCGAGAACGATTTTTTCCAATCTCTAGGAGACAGAATGGTTCTCACCCTAAGGACAAAGAATGTATACACGAATTTCCTTTCACCTGTCCTTGTCGCACTATCACTCCCATTATCCGAATGGATTAAAATGCATAAAAGATAGTACATGAAGAACCAGCCGACTGGTCAGGTGTGGGAATGAAGCTGCATCTGAGCTACGGTGATAGAAGCAGACTAACACTTCTCTACAGGTGACTATTATGAGTACAGAGACAGGCCTTAACGAACGAATTCTTCAGTGATCGACCTCTCCCTGTGTTTTAGTGGGGGCCTCTTCAAGCAATCCTTCGAACCCCCGATGTTCCTTGTATGGGTCCTATTCCTAAATCTCAGTGGTTCGGTTCTCTAAAATGGAAAAGAATGACGCTATGGGTGTCCCATTCCAGAGGGCACGAAGGTGTTACTTCGGGCAGCATTTACTTCTGGAATCGGTATTTCATCTGACAAGAACTGATACATCCATCTACGACTAAGAAAAATAAGAGCAAATTTCAACGAGGTCGCATAAAGAAGAAGAAATAAGCAGTTTAACAGATGAAGGTTATGCAATGCCCATTATTAATCCAACTTCAAGGGCGAGTTCCCAAAGCAAAAAGATAGCTTGAACTCCCCGGCGGTGTCTACAATTCCAACTGCGTCTCCGAGACTGCCTGGAGTTTCCCTTTAAAAAAGACCAACAGCGTACTCATCCCATTGTAAGAAAAACAATAGAGTAGCATCACCTGGATGCCAAACCCCGTTTTCTGTTGAGCCGTCTTCATGTGGGTCCTGATGTGCTGGTGATTAAGAACACATCTGTTCTCATTTTTCTCTCTTTATTCTGCACTATCAATCATTTTTCATCCTCCCTCGGTGCTTACGGTCATGTGAATCTTCTCATTTGGTTATATTGATGAGCCTTTTTTCTTTAGGGAAGAAGCAATTAAGCAACCAGCATTGCTGTTAACCGATCGATTGTTACTTGAAGCATGCAGGATAGAAGGAGTACAAAACTCAGTGCACTAAATCGTCTGCCAAACGTTTCAATATTATTTATTTACATAATGAGAGAGAGAGAGAGAGAGAGAGAGAGAGAGAGAGAGAGAGAGAGAGAGAGAGAGAGAGAGAGAGATCAACGGGGAAAAGGGAAATCATTAATGGTGACCATGAAATTATTGTTAGTAAGTAATGCGCTGTGAGATGAAGGACATCGAGCTAGACTAATTCTTCGGCTAACAAACAAAATAAACAAAACCAAAAGTTGACCAGATTTCATATTTTTCACTAACGTAAATACATAAAACTTTTATAATTAGCGTTTAGTAAAGTAACCAAAATGTCTGCATTTCGAACCAAATTTGAATTTGAATTCTTTAATAGTATAGTTTGATAACTTTCCCGTGTAAATATATAAGTTAAAATCCTATTGTGACAGATAGAATGTAAGTATTTTTAGAGCTTGTGTCTACATTACACTCCTATCATAAAGATAAAAATCCTATGAATGGTTTCGTGGCATATCAGAAATTAAAACAAGTATAAGAGCAAACCAATGGCCATACAAATCTGTAGATACTCAATCGATTACCGTAACATTAACCTCTATTTTATATTTAACACCAATACATGAATGTTGAAATGAAACTTATGAGAAAGGAACTTCACCATTCTGAGATATATATATATATATATATATATATATATATATATATATATATATATATATATATATATGTGTGTGTGTGTGTGTGTGTGTGTGTGTGTGTGTATATATGTATGTATGTATGTATGTATATATATTTATATATACATATATATATATATATATATATATATATATATATATATATATATATATATATATATAAAACACATCAACCGTCCAACTTACTTCCCTTCCACATGAAATATTAACTTGGTATAAGCAAATCTAATTTACCAATAGCCAGTAGGAACTCATTGCTCGCAAAATATCAACTCACAATTATAAAAGTACTCTTACAGCTTTGGCTTATTTCACTTTCTCACACAGCTATTCCTGAATCAGTTCTAGATGGGCATCCCGATTATTCATAAATACCCAGATAAGCCTTGACAACAGGAAGGGTACGTAATATTCGAAAAGGGTTAACACCTTCCTTCTCCTTATTGATTAACCGTACAAGGGAAGTACCACCAACCGCGTTAGTCTCAACGCATGGTGATCCGACGAGCATAACTCATCGTTTGTAAACACGGCATTAGTCTTGGTAATCTTCTTATATGGCCTCTGTTCGCAAACAGAATGGGGAAAAAGAAGCTTCGTCGGTGATATTAGGATATCTTTAATACGGATGATTAGGAAACAGGAAAAAGGTAATTCGGGGTTAAAATATCCCCACACTTCCTCCGGAAAAAAAATAAAAACTTCAAGTAATTCTTTTGATCTATAATTAAACGGGTATGACATTAACTTATTGCGTAGAGTAACTTCATGAAAGTGAAAGGGAAAAGTTGATATCAATATTCATAAAATCTTAGGACGACATTTATAACAGTTCCTGAGGATATCAATCTGCTACTGCTGTGGGAGAGATTATAGATGGACTCTGGGAGCTTGGCTAATGATGCTCTCTAATGGGTAGACGGAATAGCTAAGAGCCAGTCGACTGGAGAGGTTATCGGAGAAATCTATCAAGATGTAAGATAGCGACGAAGAAAGAGAAAATGATGTAAAGTAACAGGGGGGATGGGGGGATGCAGTAAATACTCTGTATACTTCACCAAGGCACTTAATTTAGCTCATGAAGCATAACCATGAACTATCTCAGAATTTATGCTCCATATTATTGGAGAATATAACAATCAACATCTATAATCACGACTTCGAAGATGACTAGTTTTCTTCCTTTTTTCTACAAAAACATTTAGCCAGGAAAACTATACACTGAAATCACAATAGTTAATCTTATCAAAAGTCATAACAATAAAAACACCTCCGATATTTGCCAACACCAGAAACCTGAACAGACATAATAGAAAAGATTGAGGCTTTAAAATCTTCACATCTGTGGAAAAAATCTTCTGGAGAGAGAGAGAGAGAGAGAGAGAGAGAGAGAGAGAGAGAGAGAGAGAGAGAGAGAGAGACTGGCTCTGGCTTATAAAACTAAGATATAGATCAGAAACGCTAGCAAAATAATTTTGAACTCATTTCTTACGAAACACATACAGAGGATGCAGATAAAAAAGGTTAAAACGTCCCATACGTGCAATATCAGCCAGTGGCATCGAACAACCGCTCCCTCATTGTCCACAAGTTCTAATGTCACAGGTATCATGTTCCTACCGCCCCCACCCCCCCTACTCCATCATCCTCCCCCTGCCACTATTACTGCTATTCCTCCTTCTTCCATCATCATACTCCAACTCCACCTCTATTTTTTTCTTCTTCTTCTTCTTCACATCCGAAAATAGAATTCATCCAATAGCAACACCAGGTTTTGTCATTCTTAAAGTTGACCACATTTGATGATAAGGTCGGTTTTCGTTCAAGGTGATACTGTGACTTTCGTTCTTGCACGTCAAGCGGATTAACTCGTTCTGAGCGGACTACCAGGATGCGGATATCTATCAACGCCATCTGTGACGGAGTGAGTGAACTAAAGATGAAATCTTATGTCTTGTAATATGGTTGGCTGAAGTGTGCGATACCTATTTTTGAAAACTTGATATCAAGTGGCGATTATATTCAATCTTGGACATTGTAACATCCTCAAAACGATCGCTAAATCTAGACTGTGAGTTCAAGGAAGTTCTTACTTTATCTTTTCGCAAGAAGACGAGAAGGAATTTGGAAAACTTATATAAAGGTATTGTTTATGCTTTCATGTTCCCTTCTTGTTATTTGTGAATTAAAATCTATCTGAAATATGGTATACACCTTCAACGATCTTATATTTTTTACGTTGTTATATAGGCAAAAAAAAAATTATGTGACTTAATAAAGGTCGCTATCTAAAGGTTAAAGGTGTATGGTTTCAGTTCCAGTTTCATCAGTATTCTGATGTTCACCAGAACGTCAGCCGGGCAAGCCCAAAACCCTACTGTGGTGCCCAACCACGCAGCGGCCTCCCCAGTAAACAGCTTAAACTCACGGTCCCAGACGGGGATCTATCTGCCGTCATGCAAATGCTAGGCAAACACGCTACCACTGCACTAGCCAGGTGGCTATAACCCTGAACAATAAAGGAAAATATATCAGTGCATTGACAACTTTGATTTTTGTCGTAAAACAATGAATGAGATCAACCCTCGAACGATTTACTCTACGTGATTCTTTTTTATTCTAATAGACATGCATTTCAGAAATGAAACTAGCAATCCCCATAAGTCGGAATTTCTTTTAAACATCTTCTATGAGTTGAAATTCATTATAAAAGGTATTTTCCTCTTTGTAAATTAATCCTGAATTTTATAAGATCGAGAAGGCACTAGAATGAAGCAACTATAATTCACATACATGTACAACGCAATGTGTAGATATCAAACTATAGTTATTTTGGATTTATGAATATGCGTCATAAGGCCCGGTGCTGGAGACTGGTAACTCAATCAACGCTAAGGTGTAACTGTAGGGATAATCCAGCATTTGCGCTGTTAAGCTAAAGTTGAAATAGATTATAAAGAAGGAAAAAAAAAGAAAGGTACTAAGAACAATAGTAGCCTTAAAGCAAAAGGCTAAAAAGTGGGTGTATCTAGGGCCAGAGGGGAGGCTGCTTACATTGTATATGAAAAAAAAAGAAAAAAAAAAATAAGTTCGGTTATGTTGGATAAATTGTCTTGTGTTTTCAAAAGCCGAGACCATTATACCCAGAGAAAAAATCTATCTCTGGGATACTTGAATGTATCAATATAACATACATTTCAACATTAGCTAAGACCGTGTCTGCCATATGTGTGTCATTAGTAGTAATAAATATACACTTGAAGCGAGCAGGAAACTCAACCAAGCCTGATTTAAAATGTAGGCAAACGCTAATAGCACAAAACGCCAAAGAAAATTAATTAAAAAAAAAAAGAAATAAAAGACATAAAAATGAACGCCACATAAAAAGAGGAAAAAGAGTCCCAGCTTCGTCGTTAATGCTAATGGCTTATTGCAATGATAAATCTCTGATAACGGTGGCGGGGAGCAGGGGGGAGGGGAATTTCATTAATTAATATGGTGATGAAGTAATTTAGCCTCTCGTCAATTATGGTGCAAATGGAAATGACGTTCAATGTTTAGGCAGAGGGTATGCATTAGCATCACATTGGCAGATCAATAATAATAATATCCCTAGCTGGCATCCGCACTGATGATGATGCCACAGAGGCGGCCTTTTCATTTGTTTGATCGCTTTCTTTTATAATATGTTCTATGAGGGATTACTGGTTTCACCGAAGGAAGTATTTTCTTTATCTGATGTAGGCGGTCTGGTCGACGTTCCTTGTTAGATTGTGTCTGGAATAATCCGATGATGAAATGATAAATATATATTGAATGATTTCAACGACAAACATTATTAATCATGGCTTAAGGTCCATTTCAAAAGAGGGTATACTTTTAATTATTCACTGGAAATGTAAAGAAATATCCCTGCAATAACATGAAAGCATTAATAAAACTTATTTTTCAACGATAATAATCTATTTAACAAATAATAAACCATGATGACGAAAAAAAAAATATAGGTATGGAATCATAATACAAATTTTGACATCATAATAGAAAATACCACACATAGCACTCGTACGCCTTCCTAAGGATTCATTAATCGTATTTTGCAGTTATGTGTTTTCCAGGAGTGTTATATTCTTATATGATTATTTATCAATATGCAAATCCGTTGTGGTGAATTCAGATTGGCTAAAATTGCAGTGCACTCTTCAGATTTTTTTTTTTTTCTGAAATGCATATCGACAGCTTTAACTATGGATGGATAGAATTTCAATTGGTAGAAATTCCAATTACTAAATTCTTTACACTCTGAAATATCAAAAGCATAAATATTCCATTTTAAATTCTTTAAAGAACAAAAAATATTAGAAGCTTTTGGAAAAAAAATCGTATGTGTACTATACATAGACGACATCAATATTTGACAAATTTACCCTTCTTTCTAAAACGACGGTTATATAAGAGAGGGTTGGGACGGTAAGTTTCGACTTTCCGTACATTACACTCTCCCCAAGCTCTGATCACTTAGATTACTTATTTAAGGGTTAGTAGTGAGCGAGTTGGGTCCTGACAGGACTACAGAAATCTTAAGTATTTCAATTGGTTTGGGGAAAAGGATAGGAAAATTAATAGAAAGTTAGCACGGTTTTAGCCATAAACAAATTCTCCAAATAATAAAACAGGAATGAAGCTATGAAATATGTATCCAAGTTGATTATCGACGGCTAAAACAAAGTCATTTTAATATCAATGTGATGGTAATTAACATAATCCAAACAAGTGTGTTATGTTCCTAAAATCTGAGGCATATAACGATAGGGAATGTTACAAGTCTCGATACCTAAGTATGCTTTCCATGATAACGTGGGTAAATCTAATTTTATACCTAACCTGATTCATCTTTTTATAATACTTTGAGTGTGAGGCTTAAGGAAGACACCAGGAAGCACACACACCAGCCAAGGTAAACAGATGCTCATTTAAACCCGGCCCCCTTTCCTGAGAAATGCATATACAATATTGTATCTAAAGCCCCTTTGACATAGGATGACAACATTGTCCTCACAACTAACATCGAAATCTATCAAGAGTATAACCAATTTATTAACCATTACCAGAAAATAGTTATATAAACGCATTTAAATCGTTTATCAGAGAGAGAGAGAGAGAGAGAGAGAGAGAGAGAGAGAGAGAGAGAGAGAGAGAGAGAGAGAGAGAGAGAGACCTTCCTTTAGAAAGGCCACAAATGATACTTCAGTCTCATGACAGTGAGAAGAATACTCATACTAGTATCAATGACATCTCTAATGACTCTTATTTCAAGAACCTGACGTTTTAAAATAAACTTTAATGAAATAAAAATTAGACCAGCTGATCAACGTTATACACACTCCTTCGAACTGTAAAATAACCAGGTGCTTTGAATACCAGAACTTCATTAATGCTTGTTGTTTCAACTGCTTCACATGCCATTCAATATTAAATTCTATGTTATTTTGCACGAATATATCAAAATATTTACAACGTTGTATGTTTATTAATTTACTTTGTTTTAAAACGTCCCGCTATTTCCGCAATTATAATCTCATATAGAAAAATTCGGAAACATTTTACGCGCTATTAATTGGTGGAAAAGCGGTGTCATATTTCTTAAATCAATTTTCCAGCATAGTTTTTCCTATAGATATCTCATATATTGCTTCATTATTACTTAGTAAATCACTGTATTTTCCTTCTTAAATTAACCCCACGAAAACAATTGCATTTAACAATGCTTATCTACAACTCACAGCAGAAATTCGAGCATGATACATTGAATTACTGCAAAACCGTTCACAGAAGATATAAAAGAACAGCATAAAAAATAGATTATAAAAAAAATGAGGGGTGAAATAATGAAGACGCTGCTCCCAATTGCGAATTATGCATTGACAGTACTGTTATTCAGCTGTCATGTCCTCTCTTACAGCTGCCGTCCCACCAGGGGACCCACCTCCCTGGTCCCAGCTCGTCGGCAGGTAGCCGTAGATAAGCTAGGGCGATAAGCCACACACCGCTGCCTCTAATGCCACAGTGCTACTGATAAAACCAACACGATAGCACGCGGTCCTACACGATAAGGATCCCTGTCGCCATTGTAGAGCGTGGGAGCTTCGCTGTGTGGAAGGGACATGATAATGTGTTCAAACAAATCGCCCTTATGTTATCAGGGGAAATCATCAGGGGTGATTAAGGTTATAATTGGAGTTAAAAGAATTAAGGTCTGTGCTACCCTCATCGGACCAGAACTTACGACCGATAACTAGCCATACCTCTCCCCTCACCCAGAGAGAGAGAGAGAGAGAGAGAGAGAGAGAGAGAGAGAGAGAGAGAGAGAGAGAGAGAGTCGGCAAATAATAAAAAAAAAATTCCCTAAGCCTCTCAATTCCCAACCGTCAGTTAATCAAAAAACAAAAATAACGAAAATGGGCAATATAACAATCAAATTTCATCGTAATAATAATAATGAAGACAAATACTCCGTGGGTAAGAGATGCCATTAATACTGACTTGGAGTCAATAAACCATGTAAGTGCTCGAATACATCCCCATCCTCATCTCTCCTTTTTTATTTGCACCACTAAAAATTCGGTTAACGTTCCCTTCCTAATCATCACCATTTATCATTAATAACAGACTCAGATGAGAGAAGAAAATGCCTACCCTCCTTCAGCTCATCATCCTCATCCTCATCATCATCATCATCATCCTCATCACCATCATCACTCCCGGGTTTCTTTTCTGGGGGTGAGTTGACCAAGCAACTTTAAGCTCAATCTTGTGTGGACTTTCACCCCGTCGCCACTACGAATGCTAAATGGCTTCATTGCGAAATGGTTCCACATAATGGAGACCCGAGGTTAAGTAGAATGCTTTCGGTGCATTTTATTCTAACTTTTATCGGCCGGATTCAAAGTAACGCAACGCAGTCTGGAATGGGTTTCAAAGGTTATTCCTTCTGAGTCTTTCGACTTTCCTGATTTGATTTTTCTCATGCGCAGTCATGAAAATGATACTTAACGCCAAACAAAACCACGTAAGAGGAACTCCACCACGAAAAATTTAAGAGAGAGAGAGAGAGAGAGAGAGAGAGAGAGAGAGAGAGAGAGAGAGAGAGAGAGAGAGAGAGAGAGAGAGAGAGCAAAAAGGACAAACGCAAAAATCTAGAGACAAACTGAAGAATAAATCTTAATACAGAGGCAGGTGTTTTTAATAATTAGAGAACTGTGTTCTGGGCCTTTATTAACATTTCAAAGCAAAATTACGAATCTCCATATACTCAACTAAGGGATAAACACATTCCTATAACGATTATAAGGTTACAAGTTAACAATAGAATCTATAAAAGATTAAAATATAGAGGTAAAACGCTATTAAACAGACACCACTAAATTTGATTCATAATAGGTAACCTTGTTTGTGGAGGGATGTAAACAGGCTTGATGAACCGAAAACAAATTATGTATACATATATATATATATATATATAATATATATATATATATATATATATATATATATATATATGTGTGTGTGTGTGTGTGTGTGTGTATATATATATATATATATATATATATATATAGAGAGAGAGAGAGAGAGAGAGAGAGAGAGAGAGAGAGAGAGAGAGAGAGAGAGAGAGAGAGAGGCTACATTTTTTTCAGAGCAAATGTTCACATATAAACTTGAAGTAAAATATTCCTCAGTCTCTATACACAACCATATTCATACATACAGGCGTATATACTGCGTGCATAAATATGCAGTCACCAATAGATGCTCTAAGTCAAGAAGCCAGGAGACTCGCCACACACATACAGGAGGGCCTTGCTTTGATATTAGAGTGAGGCTGTAAGTTTCAACACGTTCCGCTAATGCACATATTTGTTTCTATTGACCTAACGAGTCGATAACGTCCTAGCGGTTTGTCATGGTGAAGGAGGCCTTCAGGCTATCAACCTTAACCCAAGATACTGACTGTGCTTCTTAAGAACTAGACGAATATCCCTTTACATGTACATTTGAGTGTGTGATGGTTTGTAGGTTTATGCGTGCTAGCGCGGACGTGTATGTGTGTAGAACTTAAGACTTAAAAGGTTGCAACACAAATTTTAGAGAAAAAAAATGTCTCCATGAGGCGATTATTAGATCTGCATCTAATGGGAAAACAAGTGATATAAAAAAAAATCTTAAAAGTAATAACTGCAGCACCAGAGGGTATGGCAAACAATAAATTAGACGTTTTACCACTAAATTCCTATAATTCAACAAGCATGTGAGGAGATAAAAGGATTAGTAGAAGTTACATTATCAAAAGATAGGTAGCAGTGCTCCGTTTTTAATAATTGAAAGTCTCTTAGGCCTGAAATATTATAAGCTACGGAATGGTCTTTTCTAATCCGAGACTAAGACTACAAATACAATTGCAATATTTATATATACAATACATAAGAAAATAGACACTACATAAGGTGTGTGTGTGAGATAAAGAAACAATAATAATTTATCTATGAAATCAGAAAAAAGAAGAAATATACTATGGATGTACAGTATATGGTAAAACTAAAAAACTTAAATAAGAAAAAATATAAATGTAAACAAACAAAACCAAACTACACATCTAAATGGGCTATAGACAATAATCGCATCTGCAAGTGACTCATTGTAGATGTAATAAATGGTATCTGTAGTCCTCCCTAGCTCAGCATCCCTGCCAAAAACTCAGCATGTCAAAAATAGTTTAATCTTACCTGGGTTTACCTTCGCTCTTTCCCATCGGTTATCAATCTCGCCACCCTCCAGACGCGGTGTCAGAACGTGTGTCTGATCACCTACGACAATTTTAATAGTTTGCTATCAGTCACCCCATCGCGTGGAACGAGATGTACTGATGACGGAGCGGAAGGGATGCGAGGGATGGTGGGGGATAAATGGCTTATCTTCTCTTGCAATCGTTTACTTGTATAGGCGCCGACGATTGGTACAAGTCCGTATTATTAATAGTTGACTTGAGAGAGAGAGAGAGAGAGAGAGAGAGAGAGAGAGAGAGAGAGAGAGAGAGAGAGAGAGGAGAGAGAGAGAATATCACCCATCCGGTGGGGAGAATTTTTTTTTACCGTAGTCAGATATTAGTCTCGCTGGTTAACGCTGTCGTGATTTTATTCGCTATTAATTTGAGTTGCCAAGAGTGCAGGCAACAATTACTATACATGATCACACTTAGTTTTCTCTTTTAGATAATACCAAGACTGTAAAATTTGTCCACTTTTCTGTACGAATATATATATATATATATATATATATATATATATATATATATATATATATATATATATATATATATATATATATTATATACACTATATAAATACACACACAAAAACACACACACACACACACACACACACATATATATATATATATATATATATATATACATTGTTTTTTTTCTAAATCTATTCAAATCACATGGGATAATAAAACATTGGCCGCTGTATTTTTCTACCCACTCTACATTTCCAGTCACTATGCAGTTACGGTCTTTTAAATCGTAACTCTTATATTTCTGAGAACATTCTTTCCCTTTCACAAAAATTACAACACTCCTATTCCCTTGTATGGTGAAGAGTTGTAGGACACACATGATCAGCTCTTGATTAAAACTTTTCTAAATAAAACAATAGGATCTCATATTTAAATCCAACTCCTGAAGCTCTGCCTTTCAACTTTTTAAACTTGCTTTTAAGTATGTAATAGCTACTTTCATAACCATATAGATTCTAAATTTTTTTCTCTCACCCATACTGAACTAGCCTTCACAATAATTACGTTTCTGATAAAACGTTTACCTTATCTTCCTATTTGTTAGCGAACAAAATTTCTCCCTACTCCTCTGCATTTCTTTTCGAATTTTTAACACGTATTTTTCTCTAACTTTGTTCATAGTTTCTGCAGTATATTTTTAACATCAGTTATATTATACATAACATTTTCAATGCGGACAGCACCCCTTAACGCTATCACTACAAACCTCATTCCCCTATCCTTTTAACTTCACAGTCTCCTCCTTAAGCGCATCCTTCCTTCATCCTTTCAAGATCTCCCGTTGTTTCTACTGTACCTCTTCTAGATACAAAATCCTAATCCTTTCGTCATCTACTGTCTCGTTATGCACCAATATAACTTTCTCCTAATGGCTTAATTTACACTTATAACTTTCTACATTTATTTTCACTTTTCATTGAACTAGACTATCATCTATAACCACATATCGCCGTTACATGTATTCATTTATTGCCGTATCTAGTGTGTATACAAGAAATTTATAAAATAGCTGATCAACCTTACCTATATTTGTACAAATTTTGTATGAGAAAATCAAATCAACATTTACAATAGTCAAAGCCTTTTTCACAACACACCAGATTTCTTACCAGTTTCATCCATTCCAAACCATTCTAATCATACAAATCTCTCTCTCTCTCTCTCTCTCTCTCTCTCTCTCTCTCTCTCTCTCTCTTTCTGTGTGTGTGTGTCAACATACACCCAATCATTATACGGTAGGCTCTCTCTCTCTCTCTCTCTCCTCTCTCTCTCTCCTCTCTCTCTCTCTCTCTCTCTCTAATACCCTCAAAACAAAAATATGTTCGATTTTCCTATTCCAAAACCATCATGGCAGATTAAAAATTCACATCATTCTCCTTCTTTTGCCCCGTACATGCAACACAAACATTCAGTACTTCTCTCTCTATTCCAAACGTAAAAGTCTACATCGAACACATTAAATTTCGAGCCTTTTTTCCCACACCCCTTCTTTCTTTACGGCGATTAAAGACATGTTTCCTCAATTTCAAAAGAAATAAAGGAGTGATAACATACTGAATGAATATTTTTGGAGGCATTAAAAGCGGGCGAAATGATGATGCATCAAGAGAAAAGATGCAGTCAGGGTAAAGTTAAAAATAGTAGTAAAGTTTTGTGGAATTGAAAAGAAGTTAGATAAATAGTAGAGAGTGAGAGTTTAAGGACAGGAGAAGTTATTTAAAAAAAAAAAAAAAAAGTAACGTGTAGTTAAAGCAGAAAAAGCGGCATATGGTAAGAGCATAAAATAACAGTTAGAGCATAATTGAATGATCATACGAAATGATGCAAGCCAATGCCTTACACAGCGTCGCGAAATTTGAGGTCTGAAAAATATTTTTTAATACAGTTGATATCTCGAAGATTATCAAAGCAATCGTGTATTTTGGTGTTATGTGAAAATCTTTTCACTCTCTTGTTTATGCGTTTCAAAAGAAATTATCATTATTGAAACTGATATTTCGGTTATTTTAGGGGATATAAGTCATCTTTATCATCTTATCTCTCCCATAACCCGTTATGAATCAAATTTCCTTTCCATTACAACCTCCGTGAGTTTTATTTAATCATCTCTCTTTTGTAATTTGTCCCCAATTCTAAAAACCATCAATTCACAATAATTGTCCTTTTAACAAATATACCACACCTTCTATAAATGCACGTATATGCACGCTCTTCCATTCTACAGTCTATGTACAATACAAAATCTTAATATTACACCCAGGTTCGACCATAAGAATCGAATGCTAGATCAATAGATATATTAATTTAAAGATTTTCCTGACGATATCACCTATCTGCAATTGACGCTGGTATCCATTTTAGTTTCATTGATACCCTATCTATTGCTACAATTGGACACAGGGATTCCTAGTACACTATCATATTGAGGAAGCGTACCCTTTCACACCCTTACTGCGCAGCGAGTTCCTGTGTGTATCCCTGCCCATCACCTCTGCCATCTCTCCATACACTACCTGTTTGGTTACTCTCCGCGTAGTAAGGGTGACACATCCGTGCCATAAACTTCTGTGTCCAACTGTACCTTCTCAAAACCTTGCAACAATCTCATTACGTAACGCATGAAACGCCAACGCTTAAGTTTCATTATCGTTATTACCGACTTCTTCCTACGCATCGATTGTTATTCATATTCCTTTCTTTGTCAGAGACACGTGATCCTAAGTCTGACTCATTTCCCAACATTTCTTATCACTCGATCTAAACATATGCTGAAATTCACGGAGCCCAATTTTACCATGCAACTCAGTGATACATATGAGCTTAAAATTTATATCTATGAATACTCCTTGTATAAATCTTGTATTTACATATATGAACGAATAAGATTAAATATAAACAGCTTCAAAATGCACAAGTAAGGGCAATTTAGACATAAATAATAATAATAATAACAATAATAATAACAATAATAATAATAATAATAATAATGATGATGATGATGATGATGATGATGATGATGATGATAACAACAATAATAATAAAATTTACTATAATTATCACCATTATTACTATCGTTAATATATTATCATCAATTCCATCATGAACATTTACGAGAACGTACTAGATGAAACAAGACTAAGAAACCAATAGGATTCCAAAAGATGATAAAAAGCACAGCGAAGTCAGCCAATGTCAAATATAGATAAAAATAGCATATTACCAAATAATACAAAATACAAATATGAAAAAAAAAAGCCATGAAACAAAAGGACAGAGAGCTATATCGCATAACATTCTACTTCTCTTTGAGGGCGATGAACAAAACGCAGCACCGATAGAGCTTAATAAATCTCGGTAAATTTGCGTATTCAGGGATGATCCTAAAAAGATCAGTTTGGCACTCGGCTTATCCGCATCACTAAAACGTGTATATATACACCAGCGATCATGTGCATATACTCTCATGGACCAGAGAGTGTGTGTGTGTGGGGGGGGGGGGAAGGGGGTGGAAAACAGATGTGTTTTCACACCCAGAAAAGCTATACATGCAATAACGCGCGAATAAGGGGACGTGCAAAAAAAAATCTGTATATACTCATTTTATAGTGAAGTTGGAAGCGAGAGTGGGATCAACAATGCGTTCCAATGTTGAAAAAAATTTTTGTTTGCAAACATACAGCCTCTCATACCTACATATAAACGCACACAAAATTAAAAGCACAAATTTGAATGTGAAATCTCTCTTTTAAAATAACCCCTGTGCTGGGACTCATGCGCGTAAACGCATCAGAGAATATTCAAATAAATGTGATATGTCGATTCAACGACCGGTTTGTTTTCTTATGCGACAAAATCAATACTTCATTTGGTAGGTCGTCCAGGTTCAACAAGCAGCTACCTTCATACGACTTCAAGTGACAACAACCCGCTCATTAATAGAGAAACTGGAAATTGAAGGAAAAACACAAAATACCCGAGCGAGTAGCCTATATGTAAAGTGTATTTTGTATGAGCGTATATAAGGATTCTGTATGAAAGTGTATATTTGCACATGCTACCAATATGTGAATTATATCTTTTATCTGCTTATATGAATTTTCAATATTTAATGTTCACGAATTTTCCTATTCAGTTAAGAAAAATCCTTATAACCTACCTTTGGATTACATCAACGTTATATTTCACCAATGATTTCTTAAGAAAAAAAAAAAAACATCTGGACTTTATCTGATATTTTCCCGGACTAAAATACACATTCCCCATCAAAGATAGTTGTCTGACATTTGTAAATAAATGTCAACTTACCTGTTGAGGTGTTAGGTTTATGAGGGATGCCAGGTGTTCCCGTTCGGGCGCCGAAAGGTACTTCTGCTGTTTGAACCGTCTCTCTAATTCGTACACCTGATGAGAAATTTTACATTTATTCCATCAATGGATAAAAATCAGCTTCTAATGCTATGTTATAACTATTATCTACACTGTTAAACTATGAAATTGTTATTTCATCGGAAATTAAATCATTCATGTAATTTGTAATATTTCAGAAAATAATTATTATTATTCGAATGAAAGACATTTAACGATTATGATTAAAGGATTTATTATGTTCAACAATTCTTAACAACTTGACCGTTTCTCGTCAGTCAACTCAAGTGAACGCCAATGCGATTGTAAATTTCGATTAAGCTCCTTTGAAACGTTTATTTTTACAGTTGTACAATTTACATCTTGATATCTGTTACTGCTCAAAGCAATCGCAAACCTTAGTAAGGCATATTTTTCGCCTTTGCTCAAACCTGATCGAATGACTCAAGTGGATAACGAATGAAGTAATATCATACTTTACAATTCATATTAATCTACATTCACTTTACCATGTTTTTACAATAAGATCAAAGAAATGAGCAAGCACCCTCAATGTGGAAACCTTCCATTGATTTGAAACGAAAGTGGTTTCACTACTGGGATAGGATATGTTATGAAAGTTAACAACTTAAACTATATTAAGTGTCATGGATTTATCTTTCAAGATGCAATTTGCGAACTATATTCTAGTTAAAGCTTTCACTGCCATATCTTACATCCATAGTGTTATTGCGTACCCTTTTACTTTTGCAGTATGATCTAGAAGTTTTAACGCCAAAGTGAATAACAAAGAAACAGGAGGATACAAAAGGATCTCCACAAAATAACCAAACTCACCTGAGCTTGAGTGAACAGAATTCTCCGTTTTCTTCGTTGTGAGAGGGGAAACTGCATTGCCTTATTGTCGGCCATACTGCAAGTTGAGAGGGATGTAACGTTACCCATATTCATATTCATGTTGGACCCTCCCATGAGCCGAGAAACTGAAAAGAAAAGATTCAGAAGTTTATTAATCAACTTAATTTAACAATATATTTGTTGCAAAACAAAAGATGCAATCGACATTTCTGTTAATACAGGAAAGTATTAAAATTATTTAGGTATTTGTATACATTTTCTTTACCAGAAGTAGCAGGAAAATGCCTAAATTGTTAGAGCACGTTCTTTATATCATATATGAAAAGACTAGGAAAAACTAATGTAATTTGGACGTAAAGCTGATTCCACAGAAAGGACAGTGCAACAGTTGCTAGAGGCGATTGTGGTTGTCAACGGGGGCAATTGCCAACCAGTCATTCCCTGGGGACGCCGAACTGGTAAACAATACTTTTAAATTACCAGCTTCTAACAAGAACCACACCAACAGCTCAACGACCCCACATGTGTAACGAGTACAAGAGCTGTATGTTTTCATTTTGCACTTAGTTTCGAATGCAATAAATGGTCTTTAATAGAAATAAAAATACAAAAAGATAAATTAAATGTGATGAATTCTTTCTGCCTCTTATACTTTCAATGAATATTGGCAACGATATTACTGGCGTGACTTGAAAAAAAAAAAGTATGAAATAAGCTCTTGGGGATAAAGAAATTATGAAAAACTCTGAAAGGATCCATGGAATGCCAGCAGCAAATCTCATTTCCATTTCATTTTGTGAGATTCCGAAGAGCCAAAAGGCAATGGATCAATTCACTGCGAGCGGAGAAGGAATCAGCAGACTATGAGCTTCTGATCCCACCTAAATAAATAAAGAAAAAAAAATCCCAGGCATTTTCCAGACTGCAATGAGGATCTAATTCCAAACGGGCAACGGACAGGTGCAGAGAGAGAGAGAGAGAGAGAGAGAGAGAGAGAGAGAGAGAGAGAGAGAGAGAGAGAGAGAGAGGAGACTGCATATCCAATCTCATTAGTAGCACCAGGAACCCTACAGTGGAATGATTTTAGACAGCAGTGTATCTGTTTGAGGATCTGTAATTCCTCAAGCCACAAACTTTAGCTTCCTTGAACGCGTAAGAGCATATCGTTGTTTCTTGGTACATTACCATACTTGTACATTCATGCATCGCACTGCACTTAATGAACCTAAAACAATCAGTTTCCTTTTTCCTTTAGACAGTAGACTGGCCGGGTGAAAGGATGTGCAACGCTGAGAGTGCAATGAGCAAGTGAGTTTCATATAAGGGGCCAGAGGAGTAGGACCAGTGATAGGTGATTATTACTCACAAGGGCTCTCCTCTCATATTACGGCTTCAGCTACCTCCTTAATTGCTAAAACTGTTATTTTTCTCAGAAGTTAGAGAGGGGCGAGGGAATGAAAGGGGATTGCGATGGGGAAGGGGGTAGGTAAGAAGTGGATGGTTGTTGAGGAAGATATTGAAAAGGGAGAGGCGAGAGATGAAGAAGTAAAATTAAAGGAAAATAATAATTGTACCTTTATTACACTTTTAGCAATTGTTCAGTTTTGAGGTGGAGCATTCAGGTAATACATAAGACCAAAGAGAGGAACTGTCTTGAAAGATGCAAAAACTATATAAAACGTCAATAATTAAGCACAAAAAACTTCCTTTGCCAAATGATATAAAAACTTTCTCCTTTGTGGATTTAATCTAGACCATGGAAATCACTTTTAAATGTGTAATATTTTCAGTTCAAATAAAGCAAAATCCTTTTCAAAAATATAGAGAAAACGTATTTGAACAAAATCTTCCTTGCTATCTAATCAACAGGTTGGATATTAAGTACTAAGTAAGAATAAGGGAAAAGTGAAACTAATATAATTATCGGTGATAAATAATCAAACTTTAAAAGTAGTACTTTTCTTACATGAAAATAACTACAATTTTAGAGTGAATATGATTTTATATGCAGAGTTCCATATTACACCGTCAGTTCATTTCTATTATTTGAAAAAGGTCCACCGTATTATAAATTTTACTTGATATGAATCAAACATTCATGCATCAGTCGTATGTATTTGCTCAATATCCGCTGTTTACTCTATAAAAGTTTTTTATTTGCTTATCAGATAATAAATTCCAAGAATACACCTCGACAATATTCATACATTACTGGCAGGGATCATATTTATAGGATTTAAACATATTCAGAAAAGCGACGATCTTATCATAAAGACAATGAGTTTGTCTTAATTTTAAAATACGAGAGAATCTTGAACGAGATCTGCATACAGTTCGAAACCCCGAGTGAAGATGAATATCAGTCGTACTTCTGGGGAGCTATCAAACTACCAAAGGCGTCTCCAGGTTGTCTCCGAATTCACTTCCCCACTCTCTCTCTCTCTTCCCCCGTAGTATCGATCGCCAAATGAAGAGGTGGTGGTTGCAATTGCAATACAATATGTGTCCATGGAGACCGACGCGATTTAAACGTTACTAGGGGATTAACTTTCAAGTTCAGCGTCAGTTTCGAGTATCACCGAGACCAAAGAAGATGCATTTCTACATTAGCGTTCTTTCCTTAGCAGAAAAACAAGGCGAAAACATACTCACTCGAATTCTGATAGCTTTATACAAACTTGAATGTAAAATAATATGCATTAAAGTATGATTTTTTTTCAAACAAATTTGTATATATACACATTCACCAGGAGAAACCAATATTGTATTACATAAAGAAATCAATATATGCCAGCAGATTCTCAGACATTATGTTGAGGTTTTGAATAAGATATCTAAAATTAAACAATTTAATGTGGAAACCTGTAAACTAAAATTCATGATAGAAGTATAGTACTGCTCAAAATATTTTATGTTCATTCTTAATGTATAGTATGAGAAAAAACTAAGAATCACTCAAATATATATATATATATATATATATATATATATATATATATATATATATATGAAATTTATATATATATGTATATATATACACACATATATATACATGTACATATATATACCTGTATATGTATGTGAGAGAGAGAGAGAGAGAGAGAGAGAGAGAGAGAGAGAGAGAGATATTGTCTTCACTATACATTGCAATTTATTTTTATACTTACAAGAAGAATGATTGATAAGTTCATATACTGTATTATGTACTTTTACCCGCCCATGTCACTCTGCTGTATATAGTATCGATGTGATATTAAGATTGTCCTTCGAGTGTATGGTTACTTTGAGGAAATTACTCATTTTGTGTGCAACGATAAAGGTACATTTTCCACTTATAATGTAAGTGTCTTACCCTGTCTTGCTCGACGAACGTGATCAATGACTTTCAGTTGAATGCACTCTCAATAATGTGTCGGAACTGACTTTGTCTTATGTAAATAACATATATCAGTCAAAATTCCCCACGAGTCATTTGCTAACTCGGGAAGCGTGTTAAGTGATCATTACCTTTTAATCAAAAGTACTCCATATTTTTCACTATAGGTAACAAACCTCACGTGATTTAACTACTTTTATTAAAAATTATTCGTCACAATTTGCTTGAGCTGCAAGTTTATGTGATGAATGATATTCAGCCAAGAATACTTGAACAAATTTACATGAGCTGACAACGTAATATGTGATGAACGACTTCCAGCAAAAAGGGATTGAAATAATTTGCAGGAGCAAACAGTGCATTATGTGACAAATGATTCTCAGTCAAAAGTACTTTAAAGAATTTGTCGGAGCTGATAGTATTTGAAGTTGACTTTGTTGGACCGATGTTTGTAAAATATTATTACCCATTTTATCCTGACCTACTCTGATTCATCACTATATGAGTATTTCCATTCAAATGCAGCAGTCATAACTAACAGCATCTTGTCTGGTCTTGACTTTCCAACGTTACCGCAAGATATTAAAGAGAAAGTGTCTAAGACTGGATTGAGGAACATAGATCATTAAGGACCAGTACTAGGGCCTGAGAGGCCATTCGGTACCCATGCCCAGCTTGGGAACCCCACACAGTAGCAACATGAAGTAATAGTTAAGAGGCAGACAGCATGTTTCAAGTTGGGAAGTAGGAATGAGGTATAGCTGAAGGCAAAGAAGCGAGTACTGCTCATGTAAAAAGAACGTGGCAAAGACTTTCAGATAATGCCAATTTATAGTGGATTCCTTCAAGGCACTGTTGACACCACCACTCTCAGGAGAAAAGTTCTTGACATTTGTGTATACTATCATATTAGAACAATACACAACTTTTATTTAAAGCAATAATGCAGTTTAAAAGAAACAACCACTTTTAAGAATAACCAGAGAGAGTAGATAGCGTAATAAAGACTTTTTTTACGAAGAGATTTTGAGAAAAATCATTCTTACTAAGTCGTCTTAATGCGCTCAACACCGTCTGAAAGTGCAACTTCGTCTACTAATGCAAGCTATGTTTACGAGAGATTGATGCCAAAACTCGCTTTTAATCAATTGCAATTCGACGCGCTTTGAAATGCGATATTGCTGTTTGATAGGATTAGTGGGGCAAAAGATCCCGATAGGGGGAGAGGGAGAGAAAGAGGGGGAGAGAGATAGAGAGATGTAACCAAACATGGGTCTTAGTGGAGTGTAAAAAAGAAAATAAAATAGAAAAAAATACCTCTGAATATCTTTCTGATAGTATTTTGAAATTACTCAGAACCAAGCTTTTGCTACTATTGATATATGAAGTTTAGAACATCCAAATTATCATTAACATATCCATATACAAATGGAATGCCGGAAAAACCAAGTTAAAAATAAAATAGAAGCCCTTGATCCAATTACGTCCTTTCTCATATAATAAACCGCAGTAATACTTTCTTATTCTTCATGCTTGGTTCACCAGCTCGAAATGGCTTTCAACTTATCGAATGAACTGCCCATTAAGACCCGACGAGACCTTACCCTAAAAATAGCCCCAAGTGGATCTCAATATCCCCATAAGTTCCCCTAAAACTCCCTACTCCCCAAATCTCCACCCTATAAGACCCAGCTGGTAATTATTCACCAACCATTAATTAAGAGCAGCTAAAAGCCGGTCAGTGAGCCTATTACCTCCCCATGGAGATCAGTCCCGTTTAAGCCCTTGTTCAAACCAGGGGGAAGACCGGGCCGGGGACTTACGGCCGACAGGGTTGGTCTTATTAAAGGTGAATTGGACCTCGGCACATTTTGATAAACTCTGGACAATGGAATCATCTACAGAGCGAAATTTAGATGGTTCCGTTCAATAAGAAAGTGACTTCTAAGGATAAAGTTTTATTAAAGGCATGCAGCATTTTTAAAATCATCTTTTTAATTTCTTTCCAGTGTTATATTTTCATGGCCGATACATAAATGAAGCATAAATATTATATCAAAATAAGAGTAGTACATCTTCCTTCAATTTCTTATTCTTATGGAAATCACTCGTAATGTAAAGAAATATTTGTAATTTTATTTTCAGACATCGTTACTTTATTTTCATTATCCGTTAACTTCCTAGTCCTTTTTGGCACAATTTCCTCATAATTCCTGTAATCTAATTGATAACTGTCTTCAAGACCCGAGCAATATAATCTTAGACCTTGGAAACGAGTAACAAGAAAAAGGAACTGTAATTCGAATTCTTCCGGTTCATTTTAACGTGACCAACAAAAGCATTTTCCAGAAATGAAAAAGAGAGGATGGTTTATGTTTGGAAGCAACGAACTAGCCTTTGAAGTGAGGGAATATCATAAGCCCCGTACGATGCAAGTAAGAAAAGATTTCCGAAGCTTAACGGTAGAAAGAAAAACTGTTACTCAGCACTGAAATATAAGTTTAGGTGACATCAGATGTCAATGCTTGGCACGAGGAATCTCCAAAAGCTCAGAGAGAGAGAGAGAGAGAGAGAGAGAGAGAGAGAGAGAGAGAGAGAGAGAATTATTCATTCATCAGAACTGCCTTTCATTCAATATAAAAAGGAAATTATGAGACAAATATTCCAAACTGAAAATCCTACAGTCTACTTTAATTAAAACTTTAATAACTCACACACATACGCACAGATTGCCTAGACCTTATTTCCGGACGGGGGCTCTTAGACAGTCAGTAATAGACTTTAATAACTGATATGAATAAATGCGTTGGAAGCATCTTCATAATATTACCGGAATTTTTAAAAAGAAAATTCACCCGTTTAAGCTATGATCTCTACAATACAAGTCTGAAGACACCTAAACACTTGAAATATTTAAATAAGAAATTAATCACATTGTTTGTCACTATTTCGATAAATTTTACCATACATATGACTTACCAACAATTTATTCCCACAGCTTCTAACTGGCTATCTTTCCTGTCAGCCATCAAAATTTACTGTCATAAAGAAGAATCAGTTCAACAATTCCTTTGTAATATACAGGTAAAATTTTGCTTCTATATCCATATCTCTTCAACTTGTTTACAGAGGCCCTACTTACTATTACATAATTCAATTCTTCCCTCCTTTACAAACACCTATTTCAGCAACAAGCCATTCGAATTTTCTCTCATACAATATTCCACCGGCTTTCACTTTCCCTCATGGTATTACTTTGGTTAAATTTCACTTTTATAATATAACTTTCATCTCTCAAAATCTTCTTCGCCTTTTCCATAAGTCTCTGAATCTTTTCTTCATTTTCATCAATAAGCATATCATCATCTGGAAACATTATCAAACACAAATTGTACAGTATGAATGACCCATTTTCTTTATCCATAGAATTACACCTTCATCTTGCCTCATCCATAAAAGTCATGAAACAGCCATATAGACATAGCACCATTTCTATATAAAATCAGTCACTCATAAATCTACATATTTTAATAAAAGTGTCATTACCATCACTATAACTTCCAAGTGCTCTCACCCATTTTTCATTTATACTATACAACCTTACCTAATTCTCCCTAACTTCTTTCGCTTCTGGCATAAGATCGGTTCTTATCTATTAAAATATGCCATTAAAAACCAAAACAAACTCTTCTACTTCAAAACCTACAAAACCATACCCTATACTTCAACAGGTACGCTAGGAATTAGTATGCCCCTACGACTATTACCCTTTCCTGCATACAAAGGAAGAACTCATCTCATCCATTTCTCAGAAACATTTCTTATACAATCTTACTATCGTCAACCACTTGATTATACTGTTACTACTATATCAAAATGCTAACTTTTAACCTCTTCAACTCCTGGAGGATTTCTGTTCTTTAACCGCCTGCAATGCATACTTTATAATTTCAACAGATACTTCCGCAATTATTCTAAACTTCAATCTACTCCTTACACTGTTGCAGCAATCAGGCCTGTCTCTTGTCTATCATCTACGTTTAACAAAGTATTCTAAACCCTCACCTCCACACGTAGGAATGTATTCGCTTCAGCAAGTATCCTTCCATTTACATATCACATACATATCACATTCTAAAAAAATTGTTCATTAATCGTTTTCCCATCTTTGATTCGTGTCATTACAACTTCTCCCCGCCTTGAATTACTTGCTCAGAATTATTCATAAACATAAATAAAAAAAAAGTTACATCCATTAACCCGTCATACATATTGTGTTTTTTATTTTGTTTCGTCAAAGCTTCTTCTTTTTATCAAAATAAAGTGAGCATAACTACATTTACCATGCTTAATGCTGTGTAAAAATATTAAATCTTATCAAATATGTTCAACTTACGCATTTTAAAATCGCAGAATTGAAACAATGTAGGTAGATATAAAATCATCAGAGTTATTTTAACTAAAAAGATATTGTAATTTCAGAGAGAGAGAGAGAGAGAGAGAGAGAGAGAGAGAGAGAGAGAGAGAGAGAGAGAGAGAGAGAGAGAGAGGTGCCACTTTTGGTATAGGTCGTACACTCCCCCACACGCAAGCCAATCACATTCGCTTTCAATCCTATCCCGGGCGAGGTGAAAATCAGACCAGGTTTACTTTATTAGAAGAGATAACTACCATAACCACCCAATCAATAGACAAACACACGAGATGTGCGCATTCATGTGAGCAGGACGTCGTAATACTGTTCCCATACGTTTACTTGTAATCATAACCAATATTATTGCGGTATCAGCCATGTTCTTAGCATCGATGGTATCCATTAGTACACATTTTCACCTATTCCCTTCATTTTCCACCAATTAAGTATCCCTTTCAGCAGTTCTAGCTACAGTTGTTGCCGAATCTAATCTCTCTTGTCAGTTAGGGAGACTGTCTCTTCTCTTCCCCATTCGTCCTTAGATGTAAATTGACCCGCTTAGGGTATTTTGTCATATCTCGAAAACCCTTAAAACTTAACCACAATAATGCAATTCATTTCGATTCGAAATCAGACCTCTAAGCAATAGGAGAAATCTAGAACCAAGTTTACTATTTTCTTTAGGTTTCTAAATATAATTCATCAAAAGATAACTTTCTCAGTGCAACGTCCTTTCTTTGTATTTTCAAGATGAATAAAAATGTTCTATTAAAAAAAAGTACTGCGTCGAATTTCCAGTATATTCATTATTTTTCAATCGTCATTTTGATATTTCAATACTGGGCCATTATAGCAAACTAAATCGATACATCGTAACAATAATAGTATTACAGTCGTATGATATCATAATTTCCGCTACTTTTATATTTATTATACCGTAGCCTCGCCAAATTTATTCATTTCACAACTGCCAAAACATATCCGGTATGAAAGAAAAGTAATATTGCCAAAACATATAGGACATGGGCGAAAAGTAATATGGTTTAAAAGACTAGTTCTCTTTTTGTAATAATACAGGTCTAAATCTTCAGTCAAACTTCACATTTATAATCTTCTACTTACAGTATCAACTTGAAGAGATACTTTTTCCTTTCATCACTAAGCAACTTTCTAAAGATTATAAATATCTTCTTTACGCTTAGCATATACAAACATTTCTCAACGTCTTCTAAAGATAAGCAAGAATCCTATTCGCCACTCACTAACAATAACACCACAAAACTAGGCTTTTCCTGCAGCAAGTTTTGCGATTTCCACTGATATTCAGTAAGTTAAGGTATGAATCTATACTTGAAAGACAAATATAAATTTCCATAAGCGGTAAACATATTTTAGTTATGCCTGACTGAAATGAAAACAGTTAACCAACAGCAAGCAATGCGTAGTGCAAAGAATTGTGACCAAGTATATTCCCAAGATGTTTAGCTTACGTTTTTTTTTTTTTTTTTTTTTTTTTTTTGGGGGGGGGGGGGCTGTTTTAAGAGATATAAAATGAGGAACTGGGGTACACTTAATCAAAGAAAAAAGGAAACCTATGGTTCCCATAAGAAACAAATTATTCTGTATTAATGAGAGAGAGAGAGAGAGAGAGAGAGAGAGAGAGAGAGAGAGAAGGGGGATGAGGACGTATAGAACACCGAGGAGTAAATATCAAGAGGAGCCAGGGAATAATTCGGGAGAAGTCAACATTTACATTGACTTCATACATATTAACGACCTTTATGTTAATGATTTGTGTTATTGTCCGTCTCCCTCTTAATGATTTGCGTTATTGTCCGTCTCTCTCTTTCTCTCTGTTTATCATTCTCATTCATTCCTCCTGTTTGCTTTACTCATTTTATCAACTTTAGAAATGACTATATATATATATATATATATATATATATACATACATATATATATATATATATATATATATATATATATATATATATATATATATATATATATATATATATATATATATATATATATATATATATATATATATATATTATAACTAGCTAAACTACAACCCTAGTTGGATATGTAGGAAGCTATAAGCCAAAATACTCCAACAGGGAAAGTAGCCCAATGGGGAAAGGAAATAAGCAAGCAGATAGAATAGTGTGCCTGAGTGTACACTCAAGCAAGAGAACTCTACCCCAATACAGTGGAAGACCATGGTACGGAGGCTATGGCACTACCCAAGACTAGAGAACAATGGTTTGATTTTTGGAGTGTCCTTCTAGAAGAGCTGCTTACAATTGAGTCTATCATACCCTTACCAAGTAGAAAGTAGCCACTGAACTATTGCAGAATTTTTAGGCTATCTTAGTTTGTCAGGTGTATGAGGAAAGAGGAAAATGTGTAAAAAATAGGTGTATGTGTAGACAAAGGAAAAATTAGCTGTATCCAGAGAGAGAGAGAGAGAGAGAGAGAGAGAGAGAGAGAGAGATCCATTGTAGTACTATCTGGCCAGTCAAAGGATCCAATAACTGTCTAGTGTTAATTTCTTAACGGGTGGCTATGATAGATAGGTAGATAGTGTGTACATAGATAGTGTGTACAATGGTCATAGTTCATATATACATACACATTCACTTATACATATGTTTGCATGTATAATGGTAGTAGATTGAGCTTTAACGGTATACCGCACAAAATATACAACATTCTAGTTACATCTTCCAATGAACCATCAAGCCTCGTCAGCAATATTTGCATTTGAGAAATTAATGAAAAACATCCAGCATGCCATTGAAAGAAGCTTACTTAATTCACAGTAAAAGGTGATTAAAACCACTCAATCGTATATAATTTCCTCACCCAATCCATTGCCTTCAGTAGAGCCCCACCAAACCCAAGCGCCGAAATCAAGGAAAGAAAGAGAAAAAAAAAATCCTGTCATTTTAATGAGGCAATAAAGTTGACAATTTACAAGCCAGCAAATGAGCAAGAAGGCCGTGAAGGGACTAAGTCAGGAGAAGAAGGGCACTTGCAAGGGGTTGTGGAAAGCAGGTAGGATAAAGAGATAAAGCCAAGGTGAAAATGTGGGAGGAATTAGTCAGAGCTTTCTGCTGGAGATATATCTGGCGGAGATGGAGAAGGATGAAAAGGAGGAGTGGTGGAGTAGGCAGAGGTGGTAGGGCGCTCGTGTTGGCGGTGACGGAGGGTGGCGCCATTATCTGCGCCTAATTACCCATAATCCCCCACACCAAACAAGTGCCATATGAGGTCTGCAGCGTAAACTCCGGCTCCCCTCCCATTCCCTGTGCCACTGGGTCCCTTTCTTCATCCTCCCCCTCCCCGCCCCCTTTCCCTTCCCAATTCTCCTCTTTCTCTCCCATTAGCAGCCACCGAGGGAATGATTAAGTAATGCTTCGATAACTCTTCCTCCATCATTTCCAAGTCGCTGGGGCCTCGAGGAGGGAGTTACTTCCTCTGTTGGTGCGATACCTCAAGTGAGAAAAAGAGGACCCCTTTCCCCAGCTCCTTTCTCTCAGGTTTCTCCATCCGTCGCCCACCCAACCCCCCTTTCTGGTAATTCAGCCGGGAGTAAAATTCGAAAATTGCATTTTACTGGCTGGCCAAATCTTTATACAAATGAGATGCTGAAATGCCCTGAGCTGATAAATAGGCTTTTTGAGAGACGGGGAAAAAAAGCAAAAAGGAAAAAAAAAAACTAAAGCGAGGCAAAAAGACTTTTAATTAAGTTCACGTTTCATTGTAACTTGACGTTGAAAGACAGAGGGAAAAACCTAAAGTTTTAAGGTGAATTCCATGTCATTTGATCAGCCACTAAGAGTCTAAAAATTCTTCCCCAACTTCAATTCTTTTCTTTTTTCCTTTCTTATTTTATTCTCTTCTTTTCCCTTACATTCCATTGGCTTGAGTAATTTAGTTCTCATTTCACTTAGTGAACCGCTCCTTTTACTTGTGTCTTTGCCTTTGAGTGATGAAATATGCTGCAATACTGCCAACATCAGTAAATATGTATTCTTTCTTACCTCTATATATATATATATATATATATATATTCACGAACACATAAACACACACACACATATATATATATATATATATATAAATATATATATATATATATATATATACACACACACTTTCTTGATCCTCTATAAAAGATTCTGATTACGAGAAGATGAAAAAACTGTGTAAGATTCGCAAGAAAATTTTGTTGCGAATGCTATAAGAATGTTATAAAAGAAATGAATGGTATAAAAAGAAAGAAATTTTTACGAAATTAATGCCAAGAAATTGGAGGACATCTTTTATTCCTTTGCAGTCTACCGTCTTTATCAATAAAATGATATTATCTCCACCATATTTGCTCAAACAAATACAACCTTGAATTAATGCCAAGACAAGCGACATTACCCTCATACAATTATTGCTAACTTGCAAAAAAAAAAAAAAAAAAAAAAAACATTGCGAGCAAATATAATTCTAAGTGGGCTGTGTGGTCGTAATAAAATAGAAACATAAGGTAAGTAAATTAAAAATAATCGGGAAGGCGGTCCTTTCACACTTACACGAACAATTTTAAAACCCTCCTTGATTATGCTTATTCAAAAATCCCGTACAGAAATGAAAGATTCATATCCAGCAAGCACAATATCAACACTGCCTTTCGATTTCAGTTAGCGCACTATAGATATCTTTCCTGGTATACCTGCACCTCTCGACTTTTTGTCTATCCTTGGATGAGAGCAACGTTACAAATAACTCCACCAGTTATTTATGCTCACAAATTCTTCCCAAGACTTTTTTCAAATAGCACTAACTAGAATTGGATGAAAACAACATTGTATTTCAACCTGTATACAAAATTGAATTGTTGACAGACGTTCCACTGCCTTCCATTTATTCCAAACAATTTCCTTAGTCTCGCAACGTAAAAACACGATTGATGCGGAAACGTTTTAAGATTTGTGGTTTTTTTTTTTTTTTTTCAAATTTCTCCAGTTTTTTTTTTTTATTTTCTATGGCGGTTTAGTCTTATATGGAGTTCGCTTTCACCATTTCGTATTTCTCTATAATAATTGAAGTGTTGACCCCACAACTACTTGGCTTTTCTCACTAACTTCGGAAGTTCCTTAAGTAACTAAGAGTTCTTGAAAATTCGATAAATGATTGGATTCCGTACTTTTTATACAAATGATAATATGAGATCCCTATTTCTGTGCTTTCTTCCCTTAAGTGACCCTCAAATGTTATTTCTAACGCGGCTCATTATTTACTTTGCTATCTCATAAAAAATGCTTTTGATATAAGGCGAGGATTTGGTGATAAAACCAAAGCTCCAATGATTCTTATACTGAGAGAGAGAGAGAGAGAGAGAGAGAGAGAGAGAGAGAGAGAAAGCAAGCTACAACTAAGAGCCCATCGTCTTCTGACAAAAAGAAAAAAAAATTATAAATGTTTTTAATATAATTTTCATGACCCATATTAACTCTTATTTCTCTCTTGAGCTTCCATAATAAACAAAGCCAAGTGGCCTCCCTCCACATATTGAAAGGCAAGTTTGACAGTTTTAAAAATATATGATTTATTTTATTACTAGAATAAACACATCTTTATAGCAATGTCCGTAACTGAAAATTTCAGTTTTTCCCTTAAATTTTAAAATTTACAAATCCACTATTTTCTTGCCTCTCCGTATTAGATGGATAAATTTGTGCATATGACTCATGGTGTTTAATGACAGGCTAACTGTTATAACAAGAAGGAAGTTCATCAATGCAGAAAGTAAATAATATGAATAAATGATTAGGCAATTAAAACAAATCTAAAAATACTGGCTACTTGAAATTCTCTTGCTAAACATGACTTCTCATAAAGGCTCATACATACAATACCAATAAATCTAAGAAAATGCAGGCAACATAAGAATAAAGGAACTCCAAGTGTAATCATACTATCAGTAATTTGAAATAAAATTATGTGTGATGAAGAAGACCAGTATTTTCCAAAACTCCAAGCTTGAACTGACCTTCTCTCACTACCATCCTCGTCCTGGTTCAGAGTTATAAACTAAAGTTCAGGACAAGCTCCGAGTAAAGCCCCATAAATTCCAAAAGGCTTGAGCAATTACCATAATAAAAGCAGTGCTTATACAGCCAATCATAACTCCCATATCATTTGTATGATCTTTTCTGAATAGGGAATTGAATTAGGAATGATCTCTATTGATACTAAAACGTCTTGTCAAAGTTTATTCTACCTTCGTAGAGCCTTTACCTCCATGCTACAAAGATCCCTTCTTAATTTCTGCAAATAAGGCGAATATACATACTCTGCAGGTTATAACGGTATTTTGCTATTTAGCATTAATTTGGAAATTTTACTTAAGAAACTATGAATGATTATAGAACGATAGATAGGGGGCAGAACAGCGCGGGCTCAGGCAAGAAAGGTGTATTGATCCCAATTCTACTTTGCCCAGATTATGACCCACAATCCACGAACACGGTTCAAATGAGAATTTTAAAAGCGTAAGGTTAACAAACTAAGCTCCCTGAAATACTAATTCTAAAAACGAATTAACAACGGTTCTTTTAACTCCTATTTACCTAAATAAGTTCAGAATCGTGTACCAAGAAGCTTTACATGTTCTTTTTCAGGGAGGGGGGGGGATTTCCAGCCTTAATTTGGAAAACTTGAAAATAATAGGCTCTGATTAATCTTCAAAAGCTTGGATACCAATTATAAACAATTTATTTATTTATTCATTTATTTTGCTTATGTAATACCTGTATAATGCCATGACAAATCTGTAACATTCATTAAAACTTTATATTGATATGTTTAAACATACAAAATCCAGGCATCCGTGCAATAAAACATGGGAAAACTTTTGCCCATTAACTTACTAAACAATAATTCGATATCTAATAGAGAATAGAAGCTCCTTTTCACGAATACTAGGGATCATTTCTCATCTTGTTGACCGAGTACTAACAAAGCCAAGTAGACATACATGGACACCCCACACCCCAGCACACACATATACAGACGACCAGCGAACTATTTGTATGCAGGTGACAGGTTACATTAGTTTAAAAGTTCAGCGTGGTCCAAGTATCATTCTATTTGAAACAATCCTATGCAAATAAATAACTAAGATTTTTTCTAATGATTTAATTGGAGCAAAAAATATTACAAATATTAAAAAAATATAATTACCTTCAATCCTTGGCTGGAAATAATAATCTAATTAGTCTCTAAACCTATTCTCTTACAATATGTCCCCCACAAATCCTTGCCCATTAGTTTTTATTTCTTTTTTACTTTTTGCTAATTTTTTTTTCAACACCCTTAATGACATCACACTTTATCTCATTAAAAGATTTTATTCAATGTAGTGCTCTCTCTCTCTCTCTCTCTCTCTCTCTCTCTCTCTCTCTCTCTCTCTCTCTCTCCTTAATCCTCTTGTCAATGATCGAGCATCTCTCGACAAATGTTAATTGCTCATAATCTAGGAGGCGGATAATTAGTAATGCGGCCCATTAATCTCTCTATATATGCATATATATACCCTAAGGACCTTTTTGATTATCAGTAACATTAATTACATATCATAACAAACGCCAGACCGCGATTCCCACTAATTTCTGGTTGAATTAAGTAGCTGTTGGTGTTTGCTATCTCGATTCAAGCGAATGCCGAAATCTCGTTTGGGTTCAGGTTCAAATCAAGAGGAAGGAGAAGAGCAGAATCCGCTAATGGCAAGGATCAACACTGGCGGTCCTGACTGCCATGTTGATTTTTGCCGTACGAATCATACTTTCTTTCGGGAAGGCATTATCTGTAGCTATTTGTTCTGTAAAACAGAGCGTTCTGCATTAAGAAATTTGGAAACAAAGAGACTTATTAACACTCAAGTAGAGGAAGAACACGTTCTCTAACTCCTTCAGCTATGAAAATAGGATTTAAAATAAAAACATCGATGGCGATTTAAAATAAAAACACAGATGACGATTTAAAATAAAAACATCGATGGCGATTTAGAATAAAAACATCGATGACGACCACCAATAAAGAAGAAAAGTAAAATATCCAAGAATTCTGGGTTATTGGAAACTTAGTTTTGATCTCGATTATACAGTATATATCCCTCAGATTATATACCATACTTCAGAAAATAGCAATGTAGTTTTGAGTAATAAAAAAAAACTGCTAATAACAATCAATCATAATATACCGCATTTCATTTATATGGAGAAAATGAACACCTTTTTTTCGAAATTTTAGTCTGTAAATACCTTTCTCGTAATCATTAGTTAGCTTTTATCACTGGTGAAATAATTCTGTTTTACATCTATAATCCATGATTTCACCACTGATTTCCCTTTCCATAATATCGTTCAAAGTATAGCAATAAATAAAACTAGGGCTAATAGCGTTGTCATTATATTCCTAAAAATAATAACAATGATATTATTGAATTCATGCACACTTACACAGTGTTAAAGTATTGTATACACTTCTAAGTCATTGCTAGTTTTAGACTTTTGGAAACCTCATTGTTTAACAAGGGTATCAGCAAAGAATACCAGTACATCTTTCCCAACGTTATCTTTACATTAAGGGGTCGGTTGCCGCAACAGGCATGGTTTATAATTTGGAAGATGGTTTTCACCATGGCATGCCCTTGCAGTCATCAACCACAGCCTTTGTCTAAATAGTCCAACTACAAGGCAACAGTTTCCACAGCTGTTGGTAGTGGGCCTAACCATTTGCTAAAAAGCAAAACTGAAAATCAGCAGCTGTCGCTTCATTCGCTTTCTACGTAAGGTGGTAGTTTTCTTACACGCCTACCAGTACATATCAAATATCAAAATATCAACCACTCAGAATAATGCCTTTTTTTATCCGATACAATTTATACAACTGCAAATAGCTATGAAATCGTGTCCCTCCTTCTGACAGGGAACCGCATTATCAATCATGCCATTTTGATCTCAGTTTCAATAAGCAAGGGAATTGTTCCGACCACGTACCAGGAAGTCACGTAGTAGACCACTGGATCCTATGGTATTTATTACTTAAGGTCATCTCCTCAAATCTGTAATTTTCTTTCTTTTGTACTTGATAGATTCTTGGCGATGCTGTTGGCTTATATCTGAAAGGTAGGACTCATTGCTCCCATAAGGTGTTAGAACATTAATTCTTTCTTTCTGTTTCTATTTCTTGAGTTGCAAAAGAGACTACAAGGTCATTAACTCTGCTAAGATTACTTTAATAAACAAAAAACAATAACATAAATGAAAAAGGTAAAAAGAAGAAATTCTCGTCACTATTCAGACATTTCATAACATGATGGGTTTCAAAAACTTTCAGCATATGCAATCTTGTACGTTTATCACTTATGGTTAAAAGTTTAAAGGTGTAATTTCTTTAATAATGGATAACTGGAAAATACGACTAAAACTTTTAGAGTAATGATAATAATAAGTAACAAGAACTATCAAGTAGTAATAAGTATGTCTTTTCTCATTTTCATAAAATATCCTGATAATAAACTTCTAATTAATAAAAAATAGATTTTGCGATAACTATTATCAACATTGTTATCACTATTGTGTAACCTTTAATAGCTGGGTTGGAATTCGACAACGAAAACACTAAACGGTGATACAATTTCAACCTTTCATTGTTGTTACTATTTGTCACTGCGGGGACACTTTGGAAAAAGTACGAAAGCTGTTGACAAGAGACAAAATATACAACATAAAATTGAGGATTTTTACTATCTATTTTCATTATCCTTATCCTCGTTGTTATTACTTTCATAATTATCATGGTTTTATTTGTAGCAATTTGTATCTCACATAAATGTAGAAGAGAAATACACGATCTACGAGTCCTTCGACAATGACGATTTATCAGTAAATGAGGAATACATGATATGAAATGTTGAAGACTCTGAACGAACAAGATAAAATGACAGTGGAGGTCCTGTAGAGTAGGGTTCCCTTGCTGTATAGGACCGGAAAAACAGCCGTCAAAGTCATTCTTTTTAACAATACCAGTCAAACCAGAGAGTGGTCATTTAATAAAAAAAAAGAAGTTAATACACTTTTGGATTTACCTGTGTGTTTCCCGATCTAATACAATAAGGGAAAATAAGGATGTATATGTCAGCATAAGTAATTAAAAATCAAGTGATATCAAAGCATGTGCATCTATACTACAAATTAAACAAATAATGCAAACTCGATTAAGACGGGAACATAATGGAATTTTTCATTTGACCTCGATCGGCTTTCAAATGAAATCACTAAAACTCTAAAAGTCATACAACCCATAAATGCCCATAGGGCAGTAATCTGCTATTATGACCTGAGAATGTCATCAGTATTAACGAGTCTGTTCGTAATTCATGCCCATAATTTGGTGACTTGATGAAATTCCATTGTGTGTTAGTGACTGAATGTCATACAAATTGATTCTGGCTATCTCTGGAATTGTGTTCTTGAAAGCTTGTTATCACTTATATCATTCACTAACCATATCTTCCCATTGCACAGGATAACATTAAATTTGCATGTGCGGTTTCGAACATATATTTTCAAAATCATATAGGCAATTTCCTAGATTATGAAACCATATTTTCCGTGAAGTATCTCTTAACACTATGATTTTTCTCCCTTATAGCCATATTTTATAAAAATGGAAGCGTCAAACATATATATTCCATTCAATATATTTGAGACCTTTGAGATTATTTTTACTAAGGTTTCCAGATAAATACACATATTTCATTGTTTTACTACTACGGGACACTGATATCATCATAACATTACTGAATAGAGGCAAGGACGTCGAACGGCTAATACAATAGCTGCAGTCACCTACGACAAAAGCGTTTCTCAGAGCCTAATTCAGAGAAAATGACACCATGACGACTGCAAGTCTTCCTCCCTTGCCCACATTCCTATAGTTTCTCTCGCTATCAAGTTTCTCCAAAACTCTCATTCTCCCTCTCTCTTTCTCTCTGCCTCTCATGTCACTTCCAGGATAAGGGGAGACTACATTTATTGGTGGAGGTGAGGGAGTGGGGTGGGGCCAGGAGACCTAAAGGACTTAAACAGGGGGCGCGTCGAACCAATACACCAATTATGTAGTTTGGGGCAATGTAATTGTTCCCGTGTAATTCCCGCAAGGTCGAGTATCCGGTATTCGCCGAGGGATTTTGAATCTTAAGGGAGAGACAATCATAAGTCCGTTTTCCAGCGGTATTGACACTTTGATGAGGCACGTGGCATGACGAATAATAATTGATGGGTGAATATGAGGTAGCGATGTTAGAAAGGGGGAGATAGGGAGGGGAAGGAGGGAAAATGATAGGGAATAAGGAAAATTATGCTAAATGAAGGAAACTATTTCAATAAGTGAAAATGTCCTTAAAACTTTCGATGCCATGACCTTAAGTGTAAATTCGTGATAAAAAGTATATTAAATATATTGAGAGAGAGAGAGAGAGAGAGAGAGAGAGAGAGAGAGAGAGAGAGAGAGAGAGAGAGAGAGAGATTTCTGAGCTAGAAAAGGAGCACAGGGATCAAGGAAATGAATATTTGGACAAACGCGAATAAACGAAGACTGAATCTGGAGACGGAGGGAAGAACCAATTTTGGCTGAGAGGGAAAATGCACCTAAAGGGAATTGGACGCTGGAAGGAAAAGGAGGGAGAAATAGATAAAGAAGACACTGTGAAAAAACGGAAGGGTGACTAATGGGAAAGAGGAATAACGGAGGAAATTGAATTGCGAGAGGTCTGTTTCATGTTTCTTAGATTTCATACACACTGTATTCTCGTTTGTGAATTCATGGTTGCATTCGAGGAACGTTTGTATTTATTATATACATAAGATGAATTAAATGTTATCCTTTTTCTATTCTGTTAAGAGCATCACACAAAAGATTTTATTCGGACAATATTGCTTTGTCGCACCTATCAGTATTACTTAACATATTCTGTACAATTGCATTTGTGTACATTTTATTTATCTCTGTACTTCTCCTTATCTTATATATATATATATATATATATATATATATATATATATATATATATATATATATATATATATATATATATATATATATATATATATATATATATATATATATATATATATCATCATCATCATCTCTTATGTCTTTTGACGCAAAGAGCCTCTGTTAAATTTCCCCAGTCCTCTCTGAATTGAGCTTAATTCCACTCTTCTCCATTCATCATCTCCTACTTCAGGCTTGTTGTCCTCAGCCATGTAGGCCTGGGTCTTCCAACTCTTCTAGCGCTTTATGGAGCAGAGCTAAATATTTTGGGGACTAGCTATATATGTATGTATACATACATATATATATATATATATATATATATATATATATATATATATATATATATATATATATATATATATATATATATATATATATATGGCACATCAATCGGATCAGTATAGAAATACCTCTCTGTAAGTCCAAGTTCAACACCAGTTTCAGCTGACTTGGAGAAAAGAGCATGGGAGATGTGGCAGACTGATTCAGAGTTTAGGGATCATATTCGATCCTAGCTATCGCCCAAAAGTCCGCCTATCTGTACATGAGTACTAGGGTCAAGGAAAATAATTGAATGAGGCTATTAACTTCCCCCTATAAAATCTTGCTGAGATACCAGAAAACTGAACTCGTTTGGTGTCATCCCCTTATTGGAGAAAAAGGCGCTTGATGAGAAAAATATAAATATTAAATCGAGATATATATATATATATATATATATATATATATATATATATATATATATATATATATATATATACATATATATATATATATATAAATATATATATATATAATATATATATATACATATACAGTATATATATACATATATTCATATATATATACATACACACACACACACACACACATATATATATATATATATATATATATATATATATATATACTGTATATATATATATATATATATATATATATATATATATATATATATATATATATATATACAAACATTTCAAAATCAGAGAAAATGTATTGAACAGCTAAAAATATTTAATGTTAACATGTGAGTATCTGCAAAAATACTCAGTTAAGCTATATTTATGAAGTTGCGAAACAGACCAGCCTTCGAGAAAACAATAGGAAATCCAGATTATCGTGTATAAAGATTTGTACCAAAAAAAGAGCAGTCTGTGACCCAAAATAAATTTCAAGAACTCTCTCTCTCTCTCTCTCTCTCTCTCTCTCTCTCTCTCTCTCTCTCTCTCTCTCTCTCTCTCTCTCTCTCTCTCTCTCATATATATACACACACACACATATATATATATATATATATATATATATATATATATATATATATATATATATATATATATATATATATACATACATATATATATATATATATATATATATATATATATATATATATATATATATATGAAATGTGAATAACTGACATAACTCGATCAAGGCTATCTAGCTGACCTAGCTCATAGTCTAGAAAAGTACATAAGGCTGGCAGTTCCTTCATTTGAGACTTGAATGCTGAAATACTCTATTATCGTGGTACCTTCAATCCTGGGAAAATCCATAATAAATATATATAATATATACATATATATAAATATATATATGTATATATAATATATATACGCCCGCGCACACACACACACACACACACACACATATATATATATATATATATATATATATATATATATATATATATATACATATACATATATATATATATATATATATATATATATATATATATATATATATATCTATATATATATATATATATATATATATATATATATATATATATGTATACACGAGAGCGTATGCTATCCCTATCGAAAGTGACTTCAAAGGCGTTACCCTTCCGATTCTACACCGGCCTATCAAGTACATATCTCACTTTCTAAACCATAAGAGCACTAAAGGTTTAATTGAACATGTCCATACACACCGTCATCATCTGAGGCTCGGAAGTAAGGCTTCTCACTAGTGGTGAGTATATATCTTCGACACTACCATACACAGTACGTCCCCACACATACAGTATACACACACACACACACACACACATATATATATATATATATATATATATATATATATATATATATATATATATATATATATATATATATATATATATATATATATATATGACTGAGCTGCTATCTTTACAACAGGATGGTTTCAGAGGAAAAACTAGTCACTGCTACATTCATCCATGATCTGCTGAACCCTGGATGAACCCCTGTCCAGTAGAACTTTCACAAAATTATCCAATTCATTTAATTTGACAACCCTTACGGCACTTCCTGGATACTCGGTCCCTTATTTTCCAGTAGCGTTACGACATTATTTAATCAGCACTATTGATGATTTCCTCACTTCCTCCTTTCTAATAATTTTAGATTAAATATCAGCGATATCGTTCCGTTGTTCCCTTCTGCATTCATAATATTTTTGCATAAACCTCGCTATCTTTCTGTCTGTTACGGTTACTCACTCATATTTCTTATTACCTTACCTTTATCCATTACGTTCGGATCCAAATACCAATAAGAATTAAACAATTTCTCCTTCCAACCTCTAAATATCATTCTGTGTTCCATCTTCCTGTTATTCCATTTACCATAATCACCTTACTTGCTTATTTGGCTTTCAAAGATTCTCCATTCACTTGCATTTTCAGTGTCTTATCAATACCCTATCATTACAGCATCACCTACAAACATTAGTCATCTACTGACCAAACACTTCTTAGTCGTAAACTTTTGCTTTCTTTTAAATCTAATTATTTTTTTTCTGATTTTTCACATCACTCCTTCCTTAGTCATTTAACAACCGCTTAGTCTTACCTTTACATTAAGCCAGTCAATCTCACGTTACATATCGTATCACATGCTTCACTTCAATTGGATGTTTTTCAGACATTCTCAGCAACACATTTTCTACATCATCAACAGCTATATCAATTTTATAATAAGCCTTTTCGAGTCCATGTATGCCACTTACATTTTTCCCCTTTACTTTTAAATTTTTCCCATGAATATTTCATAACAAATACTTGATCTTTAAAAGTTCTTGTCCGTATAAACCCAGGCCAATTTTCCTATTACAAATCATACCAATCACATCACGTTTAAACCGTGTAAGCCAATGATTATTATATATATTATAAGAATAATTCTCACTTTCCTTCGGAATCTTTCCGACTTCTATACTTTGAAAATCTGGTCATCCACTAAATTCTATTCTAACCAACACACATTACCACCTCACTTGTAATCCAAGCAACCTTTGGTGTCATGCCATTTTACAGCCCCCGGGGCTAGTTGTCTTCTTTATCGTTAAAGATCATTTAGAATTTCTTTGGAGATCCAAAATAAATAATGAAAATAAAGTACTGTAACTCCATACATATGGTCCTTGCTTCCTTATTATATATATATATATATATATATATATATATATATATATATATATATATATATATATATATATATATATATACACACACACACACACACACACATATATATATATATATATATATATATATATATATATATATATATATATATATATATATATATTTTACACAAGTATGGCAGTTTCAAAACCTATTTGAATGATGGAAAATGCTGTGGTTCAATAGTTGAATTTTTCTTGTCGAGAGGTTTTGATCTCATATATTAGTTTTAAGTGAATATTCAATCCATCCATTTTAGCTCTTTTCGACTGAGAAATCCAAGCCTTGCTCCTCTTACGCATGCATGTACTTGAAATTTACTATTTCTATTAAAAAACTATGAAAATTCCAATATTCATCTACACTTAATTAGGATTTTAAAAGATTTACATAAGATATTATGTTACTCATGCTCATAAACACATGCTTCATTTATAGGACTCCTCATTCTCTCAAATGTATAATTAGTAGTTCCCCGGGTAAATTCTTTAATTGTATATCCTTTCATATATTCCATTCATATCTATTTGGTTTCTCGTCCTTAGACTAAATAATGAAATATACCTTTGGCACTATTTGTGAACATATTTTTTTCTATCGGCAATAGAAAAATGAGACGTTTTTAGGCACAATTTCAACAGAACATAAAGAGTTGATATTCATAAAAACACAGACAGATTGCAACAGAACTATTTGACAAATAACGAGATAAATCTGCCAAGAGGATTTGCCAGCATATGACGCAAACTTAGAATATATGTGTATGCACTATATATACACACACATATACATATATATATATATATATATATATATATATATATATATATATATATATATATATATGTATATATATATATATATATATATATATATAATATATATATATATATATATATATAATATATATATATATATATACACACACATAGTATGTAAACATAAATCACAGGTGACTCATATTTTCAAATATTACGCCACAAATAATATTTAACATCGAAATCACCTGGACTCGCGGTTAATGTAATCATAGGAAAATTCATGTATGTATAAAGCAATGATCAGGTTTGAAATATACTTATGTTTGTATACTAGCCTGGATAGATTCACCTACCATACATGAATTCCCCTTTGGGTACGTTATTACTGGGGCAAACTGATTTTGAGATTAAAATTCTCTCTCTCTCTCTCTCTCTCTCTCTCTCTCTCTCTCTCTCTCTCTCTCTCTCTCTCTCTCTCTCTCTCTCTCTCTCTCTCTCTCTCTCTCTCTCTCTCTATATATATATATATATATATATATATATATATATAAATATACATATA
>NC_090734.1:137834526-137836798 GCF_036898095.1 Palaemon carinicauda
TATATTTCATGAGAGAGAGGAGAGAGAGAGAGGAGAGAGAGAGAGAGAGGAGAGAGAGGAGAGAGAGAGAGAGAGAGGAGAGAGAGAGAGGATCAAACAATGAAGGAAGCAAAGATACTTAAAAGAGGTAATTTAGTAATAATAGTCAAAAGCAAATTTGATGATTATAATGATGTCAATAACTACCATAACGATATCATTTGGTTTTCATTACTGCCACTGCCCTTGTTGTTTTGTGGGCTTTTGGGGGACAAACGGGACATTTTAAACTAATAAATACGGGGCCTTTAAATCTGCTCTCGGCTCGATATCCTAAACATACAGTACTTTGTGTTACGACTGATTATTTGAATTCAGACGCATAAACACTCTCTGCTTCTCTCTCTATATATATGCAGTAAGTATATATATATATATATATATATATATATATATATATATATATATATATATAGTATATATATATATAATATATATATATATATATAAATATATATATATATATATATATATATATATATATATATTATATATATGTATATATATATATATATATATATATATATATAGAGAGAGAGAGAGAGAGAGAGAGAGAGAGGGAGAGAGAGAGAGAGAGAGAGAGAGAGAGAGAGAGAGAGAGGCCTATTCATTATGTCTGGATAATTCACAAGATAGTTTGATTACAGTAATGATAGTCGAACAAAATACTGCTAAAAAATTAATTCACAAATCTTATGTTGATGTGTGAGCGCGTGTTTGCGTGTTTGGGAGAGAGAGAGAGAGAGGAGAGAGAGAGAGAGAGAGAGAGGAGAGAGAGAGAGAGAGAGAGAGAGAGAGATTCTCGTTTCATTTAAGATCATGTAAATTGTCTCCCACTAAGCAGAATTCCGGTATCTAACATAGAATACTAATTCAGAGTTATTCACGATGAAGCTTGATATCAACGATCCCTCTTATGATTGTAAACGAAGAATAATAACCGCGACCAACGGTTAATCTATTTAGTGTAAATTTGAAATGTCATAATTTCATATCAAATTACAGATTAAGTACATTTCCGAATAATCCTCAGAGATGTCTAAAGGTGTTAATTTGAAACAAATTATTAGTTTCCTATACAATGAAATAAAAATAGATTGGAAGTTTCAGTCAATCTAAAATTTTGTTTTGTTAGCATACATTATATATATATATATATATATATATATATATATATATATATATATATATATATATATATATATATATATATATATATATATATATATATATATATGCTACATTGGGAATATTTAAAGACACTCCAAATTTCCAAAAGTATTTTCAGACTCCAGATCAGATAAATACCGTACAATTTCACATCAAAGTAACATTGTTTGCTATATTGTAGCCTACAGTCTACTACATCATAAGTCAATTATGTATTTTAAATTAATTCAAGAAATAACCATAATACCGATTATTTTCAAAGCAATCCATTAGTTATAAAGACTTTATTTTATATGCAATAACGACCTTTTAATAAGGACTACCGTAGGGAAAGTATAAATAATATTAGCAACCAGAGTAGGCCAAATAACATAGAAGACACTAAACCCACCTCCACTTGAAATGTCAGCATTTTCTGCGCTAAGTAAACGATAACTTTACCTATACATATTGTAAAACCATCTTCAGATTAAAAAATATTGGAATATAGCTTATGTCTTTATAAGAGGGCATTTTAAAAGTTTTTTTTTTTAGAATATCAAAGCCAATCAACGAACAGAGCACAGTATTCGTAATATTTCTTGGTTTCTCTGCTTAATAATATTGACAATAATAATAATTATGATTATCTAAAATTCTACCAAGATAATTACCTTTGATATTATTATTATTGCTATTGTTATGATTCGGTTACGTCTCATGACAAATATTGCAAAAGTCTACAAAAACAGCCATATCAGGAAAAAAAAAAAAAAAAACGGGATGCTAAAATGAAAATGCATTTGCTTCTGTAAAATTCCATCGGTATTACCCGAAATATCCTGTGTTGACCGGTTGCAGTATAATAACAATATAAACACAATTAACCGTGTTCTTAACAGTATATTATAACCTATTACTTTTAACAACTACACCAAAGTTATGCGTGAGATCGCTTTTAAATCTCCATAAGAAAAGAGTCCAGAAAATTAATGCGAATTTCTTCGTTTAATAGTTTCATTATGCATAAAAAAATTGCAAACTGACAATAAAAAGGAAAGTAAACCATAAAAATATCTTGGCA
>NC_090734.1:137837298-137839798 GCF_036898095.1 Palaemon carinicauda
GAAGGAAAAGGAAAGTTGCGAATTTGCAAAAGGCGGTTATTTGCTTGTCCATCCGGAATATTTATCAATTTCTGATCTCAGAATTACTTGTCACATCGATATTGATAATTTTGGATGACATTTTACGGTTAGTAGCGTTCGTGCTGTGATTGAATATTCTTGTGGAATTAAGAAAAAAGGCTTATATATATATATATATATATATATATATATATATATATATATATATATATATATATGTGTGTGTGTGTGTGTGTGTGTGTGTGTGTGTATGTGTGTGAGTGTGTGTGTATGTGTGTAATGACATACATTATTTATGTGTAATATATATATATATATATATATATATATATATATATATATATATATATATATATATATATATATATATATATATATATATATATATATATATATATATATATATATATAATATATATATATATATATATATATATATATAACAGACGCCTTTCCTCTAAAGTAGAAAAGTTTACCTTTATGTAAAAAAAAAAAGCGTTAATTGTTGAAATAAGTTCGAGTTGTCGAAAATTATACTACATTGGATTGTGCAAGCAGACTAATTTGGCATTATTGGTATCGTATCGATTGATAAATTAGAAAAATATCCAACTGATAAAAACATAATGTGATATATTTTTAGCTTTGCAAGATTATACACTCACATTTAACATTGTGTAAAGAATTGACAAAAACAAAACAGATGCGTCATAAAAAAAGGGATCATAGTAGGTATTAAAAGTCACAGCCTGGGGAGTAAGACAATATTTCACCAGGATGGAGTGTCAGACCCTCGAGGGTTCAAAAGTTCTCAGAATTTTTCAGTTGCGGCTTCATTTTCAGGATCCGCATCCAACCCTTCAGGGATAGAATTTTTGTGGCCGAAGACTAGTGTTTCTAGAACCCCCCTGAACTCTCCCGGTTCGTCTCTGTATAGAATAGATGTTTAACTGTCGTGTCGTGATTGTTTTTCTTTTTCTCCACACCCTCTGTTTCTCCTCTTCCCCGCCCCTCCTCCCAGTCAAGATCTCGACACGTGTTTCCAGAGCTAGGCTGAGAACTGTGGTGAGAAGATAAACACTGGAATTTGTACCTGCAAGGCAGAAGCATATCCTCTTGGCTGAAGAAAGGCATAAGGTTTAAAACGTACATTTTTATTTTTTCATTTTTTTTTTTTTTTTAGGAATTTTGTAAAACAAAATTTTCTCAGGAATATTTATTTAGTAAACATGTATAATGGGCAAAATCCTATTTGCCCTTTTTATAGCACTTAAGATATGCTTATTTGTAGAATATTTTCACTTCACTGAACGAGTTGCTTTAGTATTCCCGTCAAAGATTATGAAAGCCATTTAACTTATACAATGTTGCAACACTTCTTTATAACAAATGCTTATAACTATGAAGAGGTATGCACAACAAAGATAAACATAAATACGTTCTCTCTCTCTCTCTCTCTCTCCTCTCTCTCTCTCTCTCTCTCTCTCTCTCTCTCTCTCCTCTCTCTCTCTCTCTCTCTCTCTCTCTCTCTCAATTTCGGAAATGTTTTAAAGTTTTGGAGATTTTTTTATGATTATGCTGATGCCTGATTATAGTGATAAGTATGGAGCAAATCTAGACGAGACCTAGAGGAATTTAAATTTTTTTATTTTTATTTTTAATTATCAAGAATTTCCTCCAGTACATTCATAATAAAATGACTGAAATGACCAGAAATTGTTTGATCTTGAGCTGTATGTGAGGGAAAGGTCTCTCAACACCTTTCCTCTGCAAGAAATGAAAAATAATCCATGGGACAAAGGTTATAGTACCCACCATATAGCGGTTCAGAAAAAGTAAAAAAAAAGATGATAAAGAAATGAAAAAAGGTTCTCAGGAAAGCATTTTCTTTTCCTCAGCAGGACCTTAAGGGGGTAACGGTAGACGCTCTCGCTTGGCTGCCCCCTTTGTCGTATCCCGGGCCTCCTGCAGTAGTAGTTGGTGGCCCGGGTTACTAGCCTAGTAGTGGAAGGGTGTATGTATGTGCGTCCCGCCCGCGTGGCCCGCTTGCGGGTCTCCTCCTTCCTTTCCTCCCTTCGGTCCAGCAGATGCCAGGAGAAGGAAAGTAACAGTGAGGAGGTTGGGGGTGTGAGAGGAGAGAGAGAGAGATCGTCGAGGGGGAACAAAGGGGGTCGTTAATTTGGACCTACCCCCCCTCTGACCCCCTCCCAACATGGTCGACTGTCTGTAATGTAATATTAATGCACAGGCCACCGTCTCTCTATTCTGCTCTTTTCGTCTGTAAAACACAGTCTCTTTTCAGTTTAGTATTCGTTCTTTTTTCCCTTCATTGTTATTTCTCATAGCCACCCCCACAGTGAGTTCACAAATATTCCAAATCTATGGACCAATCTCAAGTGGGGAGCCACTTGAGACCAGCCAATCATATTAAGTGTTTCCGCCTCAGCTATTGATTGGTGGGATTTGACTTTGACGGTGC
>NC_090734.1:137844798-137859186 GCF_036898095.1 Palaemon carinicauda
GAAGAAATTCGCATTAATTTTCTGGACTCTTTTCTTATGGAGATTTAAAAGCGATCTCACGCATAACTTTGGTGTAGTTGTTAAAAGTAATAGGTTATAATATACTGTTAAGAACACGGTTAATTGTGTTTATATTGTTATTATACTGCAACCGGTCAACACAGGATATTTCGGGTAATACCGATGGAATTTTACAGAAGCAAATGCATTTTCATTTTAGCATCCCGTTTTTTTTTTTTTTTTCCTGATATGGCTGTTTTTGTAGACTTTTGCAATATTTGTCATGAGACGTAACCGAATCATAACAATAGCAATAATAATAATATCAAAGGTAATTATCTTGGTAGAATTTTAGATAATCATAATTATTATTATTGTCAATATTATTAAGCAGAGAAACCAAGAAATATTACGAATACTGTGCTCTGTTCGTTGATTGGCTTTGATATTCTAAAAAAAAAACTTTTAAAATGCCCTCTTATAAAGACATAAGCTATATTCCAATATTTTTTAATCTGAAGATGGGTTTTACAATATGTATAGGTAAAGTTATCGTTTACTTAGCGCAGAGAAAATGCTGACATTTTCAAGTGGAGGTGGGTTTAGTGTCTTCTATGTTATTTGGCCTACTCTGGTTGCTAATATTATTTATACTTTCCTACGGTAGTCCTTATTAAAAGGTCGTTATTGCATATAAAATAAAGTCTTTATAACTAATGGATTTGCTTTGAAAATAATCGGTATTATGGTTTATTTCTTGAATTAATTTAAAATACATAATTGACTTATGATGTAGTAGACTGTAGGCTACAATATAGCAAACAATGTTACTTTGATGTGAAATTGTACGGTATTTATCTGATCTGGAGTCTGAAAATACTTTGGAAATTTGGAGTGTCTTTAAATATTCCCAATGTAGCATATATATATATATATATATATATATATATATATATATATTATATATATATATATATATATATATATATATATATATATATATATATATATAATGTATGCTAACAAAACAAAATTTTAGATTGACTGAAACTTCCAATCTATTTTTATTTCATTGTATAGGAAACTAATAATTTGTTTCAAATTAACACCTTTAGACATCTCTGAGGATTATTCGGAAATGTACTTAATCTGTAATTTGATATGAAATTATGACATTTCAAATTTACACTAAATAGATTAACCGTTGGTCGCGGTTATTATTCTTCGTTACAATCATAAGAGGGATCGTTGATATCAAGCTTCATCGTGAATAACTCTGAATTAGTATTCTATGTTAGATACCGGAATTCTGCTTAGTGGAGACAATTACATGATCTTAAATGAAACGAGAATCTCTCTCTCTCTCTCTCTCTCTCTTCTCTCTCTCTCTCTCTCTCTCTCTCTCTCTCTCTCTCTCCCAAACACGCAAACACGCGCTCACACATCAACATAAGATTTGTGAATTAATTTTTTAGCAGTATTTTGTTCGACTATCATTACTGTAATCAAACTATCTTGTGAATTATCCAGACATAATGAATAGCCTCTCTCTCTCTCTCTCTCTCTCTCTCTCTCTCTCTCTCTCTCTCTCTCTCTCTCTCTCTCTCTATATATATTATATATATATATATATATATATACATATATATATATATATATATATATATATATATATATATATATATATTATATATATATATATATATATATATATATATATATATATATAAATATATATATATATATATATATATATATATATATATATATATATACTTACTGCATATATAGAGAGAGAAGCAGAGAGTGTTTATGCGTCTGAATTCAAATAATCAGTCGTAACACTAAGTACTGTATGTTTAGGATATCGAGCCGAGAGCAGATTTAAAGGCCCCGTATTTATTAGTTTAAAATGTCCCGTTTGTCCCCCCAAAAGCCCACAAAACAACAAGGGCAGTGGCAGTAATGAAAACCAAATGATATCGTTATGGTAGTTATTGACATCATTATAATCATCAAATTTGCTTTTGACTATTATTACTAAATTACCTCTTTTAAGTATCTTTGCTTCCTTCATTGTTTGATCCTCTCTCTCTCTCTCTCTCTCTCTCTCTCTCTCTCTCTCTCTCTCTCTCTCTCTCTCTCTCTCTCTCTCTCATGAAATATATACCTTCACTTTCATTTTCATGCTTTATAACATTGCATCAACCAATGAGTTATCATATCTATTTTCCAGATGAAAAAATGCAAATAATATTTTTACTTTACATTGCCAATTCATATTTTTTTATCCTTCCTACTCATTTTAAAAGTTCGATCTTCACCCGGCTGATACAGTTTCAAATGACTAAAGCCATTTCTCTAATCAGTTACTATTGTGTGAGTGATGATGTCATATATATATATATATATATATATATATATATATATATATATATATATATATATATATATATATATATAATATATATATATATATCATACCTTTGAACAAGGTTCATCATTCATTCTGTGGAATTTATTTTAGCCAGATTACTCTTCGTTAGTCATGAATATATTTTAGTGCTTGTGTTGCAATACTATTTTTATGGAATTCACTATCGATGGCCGCGAAATTACAGAAAAGTATTTGAAAATGATTCTAACATTTCAGATGTACATTTCATAAACTATTGTGGAATGTCCAACACCTTTACCTACGCTAAATACCTTCACAGAAAGGTTATATCTTTATTTAGATATATTTATGTATATCATATATACAGTATATATATGTAGCCATATACATATATGTATATGTATGTATATATATATATATATATATATATATATATATATATATATATATATATATATATATATATATTACACGCATATATATACAGTATATATGTATACACACATATATATATACATACATAAATATATATATATATATATATATATATATATATATATATATATATATATATATATATATATGTTTATATATGTGTGTGTATGTATATATATATATATATATATATATATATATATATATATATATATATATATATATAAATAATAATGAATATAAATATATATATATATACTAAGCATGTGTATTGCGGTCAATGAAGATTCTGTATTATTTTAATAATCTCAGCTAATTGGTTCCTGGTTTAAGTTATTATTTTATTTAAACGATCATTGCACACTGTCTTATTCTTGGGAATATAGATGTAAGATATATTTCAAATAGATTTTAATGTAACTTCTTACGTAGTATGCCATCAGTTCTTTAGATGGCAGATAACAAATAAATAAGGCTTACTGTTATTGATATAAAATCTTGTTATAATTTAGCTCACCAAAGGGTCTTTATATCTTGAATAAAGTATTCGTTGGAAAAGCTTTGGAATGGAATCTAACAGAGAGATGAAATGTTGTGAGAAATATTACATTCCCCTTTTCAGATTTCATGGTCCAATGAGCTCCTTTTATCCTGAGGTTTCGACCAATCACATTCCTCCCCCCTGCCTCATGGCTGGTTCCCGTTTCATTGAATTCATCCCTTACTAAACAAGCTTCTCTCTCTCTCTCTCTCTCTCTCCTCTCCTCTCTCTCTCTCTCTCTCTCTCTCTCTCTGAAAGATCATGTCTTGTTACTTGGTCTGTGTTTTTCGACATCGGTTATAGCTTTTTAAATAGATTTAATTAAATACCCAATCTACGACTTTCATTCCTTTCCAGTGTCTCCCCCCCCCTCTCTCTCTCTCTCTCTCTCTCTCTCTCTCTTCTCTCTCTCTCTCTCTCTCTCTCTCTCTCTCCCCAACTAGGCTTCCCCCTTCTCATGATCCGGTCTGGGTTTTGTGCCCCGTTGTCGCCTTCTTCTATACAAATCATATGGGACAGCTGGAGGTGATGTTAATATCTTGTCAAGCTTCAACAGTTGAGCTCTCACAGGGAGAGGGAGATTTACTGGTTAGCAAGTACGAGGGGGAATGGGTGAGGGAAGTTGGTATAGTCTCCAGCGTTAGGGGACAATAGAACTATGAGGGGAGACTTGAGGGAGTTGAGTTGTAGCATTTGTTGTATATCTGGAGAGGAGGAAAAGGGCTATACACGATGTGATGTTTCTGTTATTCATGTACATAAACAACGTAAAACGGTGGCTTGTGGAATCACCCGTGTGTGCAATAGGATGAAAGGCGATTATCTAAGACATACACACACATATACAGTATATATAAGTTTGTGTATTTCTGTATGTCTATATATTTAATTCACCTTCGACTTTATACCCATTGAAGTTCAGTCCATATATTTGAGAAACAGGTTTCTAAACAAGATCTAAATTTCTATTTATCACAGTTTTTAGAGAATTTATTTCTGATCCTTATGTTTTTTATATATTTTTATATTGTTTCATTTACTAGCTTTAATATCAATATTTTTCCCCCCGATTTTCATCGGGCCAGCTATGTAAGAGTCGAGCTTGGCTCATTGGGTAGTTGATCTTTCCCCTTTTAATGATAATAAAATTTAGTATCCAAGCAAGTTTGAGGGGTGATGTTGCTTCCCCAATGCCCTTTTACTTGTGCCTGCATTTGCTAGTACCCATTTACAGCTGGGTGGACTTGTGGACCATAGGTGCAATGGAACATGGCAGCAGCCTGAGCTCCGAGCCACTTGGTCCATCCCCGAGCTCGTTGCTTTAGAATTCGATTTGGAGGGTCAGGATTGTACTTGGGCTCACTGAGTTGCATATCTATCTATCTATATCTGTCTATCTATATATATATATATAATATATATATATATATATATATATATATATATATATATATATGCGTGTGTGTGTGTGTGTGTGTGTGTGTGTGTGTGCGCGCGTGTGTGTGTGCACGCGTGTGTGTGTGCGTGTGTGTTGTACTTTATAGGATTTGTATATTTTGACTCAGATAGTGTATATAATGTATTTTCCCTATATGATAAAGGGCAATTGTCTGGATATATATATATATATATATATATATATATATATATATATATATATATTTATTTATATATATATATATATATATATATATATATGTATATATATATATATATATATATATATATATATATATATATATATATATATATATATATATATAATATATTTCTTTCCGGGCACGCTCAGCTCTATACTCCTCCCTCGGATATTGTGGAGAGGGTGTAGTCATACCCTGGGGGGAGGGGGGATGCATGTCTATCTATATATATATATTTATATATATATATATATATATATATATATATATATATAATGGTGTGTGTGTGTGCGCGCGTGTGTGTGTGCGTGTGTGTGTACTTTATAGGATTTGGTATATTTTGACTCAGATAATGTATATAATGTATTTTCCCTATATGATAAAGGGCAATTGTCTGGAGATATATATATATATATATATATATATATATATATATATATATATATATTATATATAATATATATATATATATATATATATATATATATTTCTTTCGGGCACGCTCAGCTCTATACTCCTCCCTCGGATATTGTGGAGAGGGTGTAGTCATACCCTGGGGGGAGGGGGGGATGCATGTATATGCATATATATCTAAATATTTAGCAGCCATTTTTGACGGGTCGTGTACATATTTATATATATATGTTTATATATATTTATGTATATATATATATATATATATATATATATATATATGTATTATATATATATATATATATATATATATATAATATATATATATATATATATATATAAATTAAATGTTCTATATAGATAGTGCCGGTTTCCAGCGATTTGTAGGTGACCAAGTTTTTTCTTGCACAAATCCTGGCTCACAAAGAAAATATGAGCACATTGATGGTTGTTTGCGCATATACTGTACATGTCGTTGCTATCCTCTAACCGGATTTCTTATCGCTTTTAATGCCGCTTAATCTTTTGTTATATAATTATTGGAACATTGTTTCATCCAGATGTCAGGCTCGTTCGAATATATTCAATCTCTGTAGACATAATTGCTCAATTATGAATGATCTTGACCATCACTGTGACATATCCAGATTGGATATCTTCCAGAACGTGTTTCAGTAGAGAGCAGAGATTGGAGTCTTTATGTCTTCTCATCAAGTAGAACTGAATGTTACTGATTTCGCGCAGCATCAGTTCCCTCTTCTGTTGAGATGCGACTTTTGAACACTACCCTGAATCAGAAGTCTTCCATTTGCGTTACTGTAAATGTGGTGTGGAATAACATTCATTGGCATTTTTATTTATATCTAAGGTTGTAAGAAATTGAAAGCGCTGTGAACCTTAGCCGAATTTTTCTTTTTCATTTGCCTGTTGATGTATAGATGTATTAATCAGTTTAAATTTTTCATGTATTTAATTTTCCCATGTTTTTTTTTTTTTATATATTCGTGCAACCATGCTTTACAAATAAATGATCTTTTAGGCACTTCCATATGCAAGTTTTATTATTTCAGATGATATAATAATGATAATTAATTGCTGTTTTTTTATCATTTTGTTGTTTGAGTGAGCACGCATGATATAGTCTCCCTAATGATATTACTTTGAGTCTCGTTTTTGAAAGTATTTATGCTCGCGCTAATGGTCTCTTTGTATTGCGAAGGTCCTCGTGACTCGCGCAATAAATATCACTGTTACGGAATATGTCTGAATGGCACGTAGCAAGAAACGGAGCACGGGACCCGAAGGGATGTGCTGGATTTGGCTTTGCATTTTTACAAAATTATTCGCTTAAAACTTTTTCGTTGGGATCTGAAGTAGTCGCTTCTCTTATTACTCATCTTTAGTAGAAGAAGAAAGAGGAGCTGATTTTCTGTGTGCGCTTGAATTTTTGTAGAAATTTAATTTTTTTGTAATTACAATACTCAAGTGTGTAATACTCAATTGTTTGCATACACCCATTATATGGATGTATATACTGCATACAGTATATGCGTGTATGTGAGTGTGTTTGTCTATACACGTGGTCACACAAACACACTCGCATATTATGTACGTGTGCGTGTATATATATACATATATATACATATATATATATATATATATATATATATATATATATATATATATATATATATATATATATATATATATATATGTATATTTATATATATATATATATATATATATATATATATATAGAGAGAGAGAGAGAGAGAGAGAGAGAGAGAGAGAGAGAGAGAGAGAGAGAGAGGAGGAGAGAGAGAGAGAGAGAGAGAGAGAGGAGAGAGAGAGAGAGAGAATTTTAATCTCAAAATCAGTTTGCCCCAGTAATAACGTACCCAAAGGGGAATTCATGTATGGTAGGTGAATCTATCCAGGCTAGTATACAAACATAAGTATATTTCAAACCTGATCATTGCTTTATACATACATGAATTTTCCTATGATTACATTAACCGCGAGTCCAGGTGATTTCGATGTTAAATATTATTTGTGGCGTAATATTTGAAAATATGAGTCACCTGTGATTTATGTTTACATACTATGTGTGTGTATATATATATATATATATAATATATATATATATATAATATATATATATATATATATATATATATATATATATATACATATATATATATATATATATATATATATATATATATATATATATATATATATGTATATGTGTGTGTATATATAGTGCATACACATATATTCTAAGTTTGCGTCATATGCTGGCAAATCCTCTTGGCAGATTTATCTCGTTATTTGTCAAATAGTTCTGTTGCAATCTGTCTGTGTTTTTATGAATATCAACTCTTTATGTTCTGTTGAAATTGTGCCTAAAAACGTCTCATTTTTCTATTGCCGATAGAAAAAAATATGTTCACAAATAGTGCCAAAGGTATATTTCATTATTTAGTCTAAGGACGAGAAACCAAATAGATATGAATGGAATATATGAAAGGATATACAATTAAAGAATTTACCCGGGGAACTACTAATTATACATTTGAGAGAATGAGGAGTCCTATAAATGAAGCATGTGTTATGAGCATGAGTAACATAATATCTTATGTAAATCTTTAAAATCCTAATTAAGTGTAGATGAATATTGGAATTTTCATAGTTTTTTAATAGAAATAGTAAATTTCAAGTACATGCATGCGTAAGAGGAGCAAGGCTTGGATTTCTCAGTCGAAAAGAGCTAAAATGGATGGATTGAATATTCACTTAAAACTAATATATGAGATCAAAACCTCTCGACAAGAAAATTCAACTATTGAACCACAGCATTTTCCATCATTCAAATAGGTTTTGAAACTGCCATACTTGTGTAAAATATATATATATATATATATATATATATATATATATATATATATATATATATATATATATATGTGTGTGTGTGTGTGTGTGTGTATATATATATATATATATATATATATATATATATATATATATATATATATATATATATATATATATATATAATAAGGAAGCAAGGACCATATGTATGGAGTTACAGTACTTTATTTTCATTATTTATTTTGGATCTCCAAAGAAATTCTAAATGATCTTTAACGATAAAGAAGACAACTAGCCCCGGGGGCTGTAAAATGGCATGACACCAAAGGTTGCTTGGATTACAAGTGAGGTGGTAATGTGTGTTGGTTAGAATAGAATTTAGTGGATGACCAGATTTTCAAAGTATAGAAGTCGGAAAGATTCCGAAGGAAAGTGAGAATTATTCTTATAATATATATAATAATCATTGGCTTACACGTTTAAACGTGATGTGATTGGTATGATTTGTAATAGGAAAATTGGCCTGGGTTTTATACGGACAAGAACTTTTAAAGATCAAGTATTTGTTATGAAATATTCATGGGAAAAATTTAAAAGTAAAGGGGAAAAATGTAAGTGGCATACATGGACTCGAAAGGCTTATTATAAAATTGATATAGCTGTTGATGATGTAGAAAATGTGTGCTGAGAATGTCTGAAAAACATCCAATTGAAGTGAAGCATGTGATACGATATGTAACGTGAGATTGACTGGCTTAATGTAAAGGTAAGACTAAGCGGTTGTTAAATGACTAAGGAAGGAGTGATGTGAAAAATCAGAAAAAAAATAATTAGATTTAAAAGAAAGCAAAAGTTTACGACTAAGAAGTGTTTGGTCAGTAGATGACTAATGATTGTAGGTGATGCTGTAATGATAGGGTATTGATAAGACACTGAAAATGCAAGTGAATGGAGAATCTTTGAAAGCCAAATAAGCAAGTAAGGTGATTATGGTAAATGGAAATAACAGGAAGATGGAACACAGAATGATATTTAGAGGTTGGAAGGAGAAATTGTTTAATTCTTATTGGTATTTGGATCCGAACGTAATGGATAAAGGTAAGGTAATAAGAAATATGAGTGAGTAACCGTAACAGACAGAAAGATAGCGAGGTTTATGCAAAAATATTATGAATGCAGAAGGGAACAACGGAACGATATCGCTGATATTTAATCTAAAATTATTTAGAAAGGAGGAAGTGAGGAAATCATCAATAGTGCTGATTAAATAATGTCGTAACGCTACTGGAAAATAAGGGACCGAGTATCCAGGAAGTGCCGTAAGGGTTGTCAAATTAAATGAATTGGATAATTTTGTGAAAGTTCTACTGGACAGGGGTTCATCCAGGGTTCAGCAGATCATGGATGAATGTAGCAGTGACTAGTTTTTCCTCTGAAACCATCCTGTTGTAAAGATAGCAGCTCAGTCATATATATATATATATATATATATATATATATATATATATATATATATATATATATATATATATATATATATATATATATATGTGTGTGTGTGTGTGTGTGTGTATACTGTATGTGTGGGGACGTACTGTGTATGGTAGTGTCGAAGATATATACTCACACTAGTGAGAAGCCTTACTTCCGAGCCTCAGATGATGACGGTGTGTATGGACATGTTCAATTAAACCTTTAGTGCTCTTATGGTTTAGAAAGTGAGATATGTACTTGATAGGCCGGTGTAGATCGGAAGGGTAACGCCTTTGAAGTCACTTTCGATAGGGATAGCATACGCTCTCGTGTATACATATATATATATATATATATATATATATATATATATATATATAGATATATATATATATATATATATATATATAATAATATATATATATATGTATTAATGTATATATATATATATATATATATATATATATATATAGTATATATATTTGTGTGTGTGTGTGTGTGTGTGTGTGCGCGGGCGTATATATATTGATATATACATATATATATTTATATATATGTATATATTATATATATTTATTATGGATTTTCCCAGGATTGAAGGTACCACGATAATAGAGTATTTCAGCATTCAAGTCTCAAATGAAGGAACTGCCCAGCCTTATGTACTTTTCTAGACTATGAGCTAGGTCAGCTAGATAGCCTTGATCGAGTTATGTCAGTTATTCACATTTCATATATATATATATATATATATATATATATATATATATATATATATATATGTATGTATATAATATTATATATATATATATTATATATATATATATATATATATATATATATATATATATATATAGGTGTGTGTGTGTATATATATGAGAGAGGAGGAGAGAGAGAGAGAGAGAGAGAGAGAGAGAGAGAGAGAGAGAGAGAGAGAGAGAGAGATGAGAGAGAGAGAGTTCTTGAAATTTATTTTGGGTCACAGACTGCTCTTTTTTTGTACAAATCTTTATACACGATAATCTGGATTTCTATTGTTTTCTCGAAGGCTGGTCTGTTTCGCAACTTCATAAATATAGCTTAACTGAGTATTTTTGCAGATACTCACATGTTAACATTAATATTTTTAGCTGTTCAATACATTTTTCTCTGATTTTGAAATGTTTGTATATATATATATATATAATATATATATATATATATAATATATATATATATATATACAGTATATATATATATATATATATATATATATATATATATATATGTGTGTGTGTGTGTGTGTGTATGTATATATATATGAATATATGTATATATATACTGTATATGTATATATATATATTATATATATATATATTTATATATATATATATATATGTATATATATATATATATATATATATATATATATATATATATATATATATATATATATATATATCTCGATTTAATATTTATATTTTTCTCATCAAGCGCCTTTTTCTCCAATAAGGGATGACACCAAACGAGTTCAGTTTTCTGGTATCTCAGCAAGATTTTATAGGGGAAGTACCTCTACATTTGTTACAAATAGAGGGGGGATCGATGGAGGCTTTAGGAAGGTGAGTATTACAGCCTTTAACACACTTCCTATACACAGGGGAAGGGTCGGCCATTTTGGAATATCCAGAGAGACATCAAAACAAGCAAGGGTCAAAAACAGTCAAATCAAAAAAGAATTCAAGAAAAGTCGAAAGAAAAACCAATCAAGCGAAAGCCATAGGCCAATAAATCAAGTACTTCACCAAAGCTGTAGAAAAACTTGAGGTTAGCGCGAGCAAGACAATTTCAATGTTTACACGACAGCGACAGAGAAGAACTGAGGACTTGAGGAATGGTTCCAGTATCCTGGTGAGTGGTGGCGCTAGTTGTACACCTAGCAAAACCAAACTTCAATCGCCGCGAGTTTTGAATTTTCTGTCGGACGTCAGAGACGTTAGCTATATATATATCCACCGGCTAAGTTTAATGTTTAAAAATGACAAATTCGGAGATGATGTGTTTTTTCCTAACCATACAAACCTTAGCTATTTACATAGGGTTTACTTGCAGCGTAGCTGAAATGACGAGCCATTAAATTTTACGAGGGTTAAACTATCCCCCGAGCTAGTTAGCACGGGGGAAGGGGAGGGGTAGCTAGCTACCCCCTCCCCCCCACACACCGGTGAACTGCCTCACTTCACTTAGAAGTAGGACTTGTCTTGGGGGACAGGGCTGGCGGGCAAATTTGTTTTAAATGGCTAAGGTTTGTATGGTAGGAAAAATACAAATTATCTCCGAATTTGTCATTTGTTCCGTAACCGAAATACAAACCACGCTATTTACATAGGATGACTTACCCTTAGGCAGGGTGGAAAGTCCCCAGCCTTACTGGCTTTTGCTTACCCGGGACTCAGAATCCGAGTGAGCAGCACTTCGAGAAAGAGTCCCTGCGCCTCGCAATTTTCTTGCTACGCAAGAAACGAGCGGCCTACATAAGTTATGTGTGGAGAGATAAAGTGTGACTCATCCTAGGAAGTTGACCTGAAGTCCTTTATATGGAATTCTAGGCTAGAACGTCACCATACCACCTCGTCAGGGTATGGGGGACGCGACAGTTTTATACTTAATACTAGGAACACAAGGAACCATGGTTTACCTGTAGAGGTTTGAGGTCAGCTATGCAGAGACCCAGGATGCTGCATTCCCCAAGAGAGGGGAGGATGAAGAAAGAAGTAAGGGCCACACATACTCTTTCATTCACGCAGACTAAAACCGGGTAACAATGCCCTCAACCTTCTGCTACTTGTCCATTAAGGAGCCTGAGGTTAGACCAGCTGTTGTGCAGCCACCACAGGGCCGATAGAAAAAGTATCGAAGCTCCTGTGGGTCACGTCCTGCAGGTAGTGGGCTGTGAAGGTCGTTTGACGCTTCAGACCCCAGCTTGTAGCACCTGCGTCACAGAGAAGTTTCTCTTGAAGGCCAGGGACGTGGCGATGCCCCTGACATCATGTGCCCTAGGGCGACGTGACGGAAGAGGGTCTGGATTCAAGGCATGATGGATGGTCCGTCGAATCCAGGCTGAGATGGTATTCTTAGAGACCATGAAGTTCACTGACTCACTTGGCCGAAGCCAGAGCGAGCAGGAATACCATCTTCCAAGTCAGGTGTTGGTCAGAGGCCTGGCGTAATGGTTCAAAAGGGGGTCTCTTCAGAGCCCTGAGGACCCGAACCACGTTCCAAAGAGGTGGTCTCACTTCCGACTGAGGGCAGGTAAGTTCGTACCTTCGTATGAGTAAGGAAAGTTCCAGCGAGGAGGAAATGTCTATTCCTTTCAGCCTGAAGGCAAGGCTTAAGGCTGAGCGATAGCCTTTCACCGCCGAGACGAAAGGCGCATTTGCTCCCGCAAAATAAACTAGGAACTCCGCTATTGCTGGAATAGAGGCATCGAGGGGAGAGATACCCCTCCCACGACACCAACCACAGAAGAATCTCCACTTCGCCTGGTAGACCCCTACGGATGCCTTTCGCAGGTGTTGAGACATCCCTTTCCGCAACTTGTTGCGAAAAGCCTCTCTCAGTGAGGAGACGCTGGATAGTCTCCAGCGTGAAGCCGAAGCGATGCTACAGCTTTGTGGAAGATGTTGCAATGTGGTTGTCTGAGTAGCTCGTGTTTGGGGGGAAGCTCTCTCGGGGGTTCCGTCAGGAGCTGCAGAAGGTCCGGGAACCACTCTACAAGATGCCATAGCGGAGCTATTAAGGTCATCGACAGGTTGACTGATAGTCTGGTCTTGTTGAGCACCCTTCTCATCAGACAGAACAGGTGGGAAGGCGTAGACGTCGATGTTGTCCCACCGTTGTTGGAAGGCATCTTGCCAGAGTGCCTTGGGGTCCGGGACTGGGGAGCAGTACAGCGACAGCTTGAAATTTAAGGCTGTCGCGAACAGGTCCACTGTCGGGGAACCCCACAATGTCAGAACTTTGTTGGCTACTTGAGGATCCAAAGACCACTCGGTACTCACTATCTGCGAAGCTCTGCTCAGATTGTCGGCGAGGCACATTCCTTTTGCCAGGATTGAAGCGAGCTGATAGACGTATCGAGTGACTTCGGTCCATCTCAGTATCTCTACTACAAGATGGGATAGCTGTTGTGAAAAGGTACCTCCCTGCTTGTTGATATACAGTAAGCCACTACTGTGGTGTTGTCGCTCATCACCACCACTGAGTGGCCCGCCAGGGTCTGTTGGAACTGTTGAAGGGCCAGAAAAACGGCCTTCATCTCTAGCAGATTGATGTGGAGGTACTTTTCTGATTCTGACCATAGGCCTCAGGCCCTCTGGTTAGAACGTGGGGCCCCCCACCCTTCTTTTGATGCGTCCGAAAACAGCATCAAATCCGGGGGAAGGACGAGAAGATCCACTCCCTTTCGAGGTTGTCGTCCGTCAGCCACCATTGCAGGTCCGTCCGTTCCGCAGGTCCTATTGAGACCAGAGAGTCCGGGGAATCGATGCCTTGATCCACCAGGACTTGAGCCGCCACTGCAGGGATCTTATCCTGAGGCGGCCGTTGGGAACCAGACAGGCCAAGAAGGGCTA
>NC_090734.1:137859686-137867186 GCF_036898095.1 Palaemon carinicauda
TTCCTTTTCCTTCAATACTATAATCTTTACAGTAGTCTACATCTAGCTTAGTTTTCAAGTATTACATACTTGATCAGAATATTCACTAGAAGAAAAAAATATATTTTCTATTAATTTTCAATGCTGCAAAATAAATGACCTCATTGATCTTTTAAGATATATCAAAATCTCAGAGAGAGAGAAAAAACTATCGAGTTTTATTATGAATACATTTCCTGACCACATCTTTCAAATAAAATGTTTAGGAAACTTTTTTCAGTTGGGACGTTATCTTTTGCATACTAAGCCGTGATATGTCTCCTAAATCTAACTGGTTAATGGTTAAAAAGCCCTTATTTCAAACACCTGACTAGTAAATGGAGGTATTTTAAAAGCATGTGGAACCATTTACGTACCCCTGAGAGAGAGAGAGAGAGAGAGAGAGAGAGAGAGAGAGAGAGAGAGAGAGAGAGAGAGAGAGATAGTTTCTGTGATTCAATCCGAGTCAGGCACTCCTCTTCAGTATATCTTATCTTGTGTTTAATTACCCATCGACACTCCCACGACATCAAATCAGGACGCCCTCAACCTCCTCCATGGGGCAATTCCCTTAGCCTCGGGTACCCCTACAAGTCGTTGAAACACTTGCCGGCTCACGAGCACCATCGAACACCCCGAAGAGCTGCTTGAGGGTCCGACCGGCCCAGGCCAAGCCAGATATCTCTCTCTCTCTCTCTCTCTCTCTCTCTCTCTCTCTCTCCTCTCTCTCTCTCTCTCTCTCTCTCTCTCTCTCTCTCTCAGCTATGTACACTTTCTTTCACTAATGGATATCTATTCACAGGGGTTAATCTGTTACATTTTACATTCTTCAGGATGTCCATCAGGAGGTATGATTGCTAGGGCGGGTAGTTGTGGGAAGTAGATTATGTAAAACAGAGAAATTTAAGTCTATCAACGAATTCATCCTTCACAATAACGAGGTCTTCGGTTTTATTTGAATAACCCTAATGTTATTCATTGGCTCACGGACAAAATGAGAAATGAAAACTACACTTAAACTCAGGATGGCAAAAGGGACATTGGAATTTATTTAGTCAAAGCAACAATAAAACATTTTTGCAGAGGACTGAACTTCCAAGATATTAGATGACACTCATAAATCGACTCATAAAAGACATATGTTGAAATATGGATACATTAAAAACTATTTCCTCTCTTTGATACAACTACAATAATCTACAATTTACATTAAATAAAATTTTACTTAGGTTGGGCATTTCCCATGCGGGCTAAATTTACTTTAAAACCCATGAACATACTTGAATTAATATGAAGAAACGATACAAATACATTAATGACATATTGGATTAACATTATGTGAGCCACTTACTGATATCATGCCGGAGTCTCATGTCGTTCTAAGGTCTGTGTCTACAAACACTTACAATAGGAAGTTGAAAAAGATGGGTTTTTAGATAGGGGGGCCCTTAAGAGAGAAAAGTGTAGTAGTGCTGAGAGACCCCCTTAAGGAGCAAAGTGTAGTACTACTGGGGAGAGAGAGAGAGAGAGAGAGAGAGAGAGAGAGAGAGAGAGAGAGAGAGAGAGAGAGAGAGAGAGAGAGAGAGGACCTATTAAAAACAAAAGCTCCTACATCAATATAAACAGACTGAAAGTAAATTGTTAGAAACAAGATTCTGAACAGTTTATATTCACAAAAAATAGAGTATTATTATCAACAAAATATACTGATAAAAAAAAGGACCTTTTCTAAAGATGCTATAGAAGATATAGTCCTTTAGATACTAATAGTCGCCCTTAACACATCCCCGGAAAAACAATGAAAATATTTTACCATTTCAAGAGGCCATCAATAACAAAACCCACGCTATCAAAATAGTGAGTTAATCTAGCTAATCATATGATTGAGAGGAAAAGCTAAACCAGTATGGTGTTACGTCCTTTTTTTACATTCAATTAATTCTTTGAGTCTTGCATATTAAAAGAAATGCATATACTTAATAAAATTTTATTGCAGAGAATTAAATTTCGACCTAAATGGATAACAAAAAATTCTAAGAGCATCAAGTATAAAACCAATATATATATCAAAGATACGGAATTTTATTTACAAATTTCTATATGTGTAGCCTGTGTATAAACAATTAGATACAATTGCAGTAAAATATGTAAACAAGAAATGCGGACATGCTAGAGCAGCATAGAGGAGCACGAAGCCACACATGGCAATGAGATGAAAGTGAAGCGAGATGACGACGACGTTATCTCTAAGACGTGGCTGTATAAAGTCGGATTATGGTGAGATTCTGTAACAAGCTTAAAGGTGAACCTGGGAAGCAACTACTCCCTCTCCCTTCCTCTCTCCCCCTCTCTTACTCCCTCAATCTCCAATCCCCCCTTTTTCTCTCTCCCTTCCTCTCACTCCATCCATCCCTCCTCCTCTCTCTCTCTCTCTCTCTCTCTCTCTCTCTCTCTCTCTCTCTCTCTCTCTCTCTCTCTCTCTCTCTCTCTCTCTCTCTTTGTATCCCCCCAGCGGCCAAGCCAAAAGCCTTCCCAACCAACTCAACATACCTCCTCAGTGTTGGTCACCGTTACCACTAAAGAGATATAAACAGAAGCTATGGAGATCTGCAAGAAGAGAGAGAGAGAGAGAGAGAGAGAGAGAGAGAGAGAGAGAGAGAGAGAATTTCATATTCAATTACTATCTCTAATTCTTTATGCATTCTTGAGGATTCTTGATAGCAATGTAATTAAAAAAAAATTACTTTAGCTAAAGGCTTAGGATTAGATGAAACGGCTAATCAATCTGCAATTCCTGTGATTTTAAAGACATGACATTAAAACTGAACACAAAAATTTACTAAAACTGTATTCATTGCATAGTCACTCTCGTATATGGCCAAATTCAGATACGAGATTCGTGAAGGAACCTATCTGGTTAAAATTCGAATGACTGCTCAAGGAAATCTAAGGTTGTATGAAATTCTGAAAATCTTCTAGTCATACATAAATACTATCTGCATCTATATATATATATATATATATATATATATATATATATACATATATATATATATATATATATATATATATATATATATATATATATATATATATATATATATCATCTCCTACGTCTATTGACGCAAACGGCCTCATTTAGATTTCGCCAGTCGTCTCTATCTTGAACTTGTAAATCAATACTTCTCCATTCATCAATTCCCACTTCACGCTTCTTAGTCCTCAGCCATGTAGGCCTGGGTCTTCCAACTCTTCTAGTGCCTTGTGGAGCCCAGCTGAAAGTTTGGTGAACAAATCTTCAACCACATTTATATGTTTCGATGGAGAAAAGCAACGATTGTAAATACATAACCTATAACCTGGAATAACAAGTCTTTCTTGAGACGCATTCCCAACATTTCGATAGAGAATTGTGCTCTACTTGAGAGAAAGTTGCAGATAAAGAGCGAGTGTCAAATATTTTATGAAATTTGCTCATATATTTAGATAATAGCTTTTATAACAATAAAAACTGCACATGAAAGACGAAACAGAATCTCACATTTAAGCATACATACACATGATGACTATAAAGAACATTAACCCTTAACTGACATAAGCTTTTTACCAGTAAGTGATAAAAATATCAGTCATGAGAGAAGCGTTATTATGAACACAGTAATATGATCTCCGATATTATCATACTTGCATTGATCAAATAAAAAAACTTCCTAAGGATCTATCTAAGAAATAAAAGTAACTCCTTTCTGTAAACAAGAACGCCATCTGATTACAGCAACGTCAGATGAACGCAAGTCACTATTCAGAACATTAAACCTTTAATAATACACCAATAAAACAATAAATGAAAAAAAATCTTATAGTATTCCCTAATGCATCATCAATTTCTTTTGTTATTAAAAGTCTTCTTCATTTAAAAGTTTGATAATAAGGAAAAAGAGGATAGATGATAATGAACAAATAATGCTAGATGACTTACAAATTGACAAAAGATAAAAATTCCGGAAAGATATTCATTTAATGAGCAAATTTAGCTATAAGACTTCTATTTTTCTCAGTAAATCCTTTCAGCATCAATTTACTCCGCCAGAGAAACCCAACTAACTGCTTGAAACCAGTTGAAACGGCGAACAAAATCACATTTCTTTTCTTTATTTATATATCAAGACTCAAATCCTTGTCAATATGTCTTTATGATTGTTTTTGTAATTTAGATGCGCTATTAGGTTACACTCAGAAAGTAATAGTTATTTATAGTCAATCATCATCATTATCATCAGCCGTTGCCAGACCACTGCAGAAAAAAGGCCTCAGACATGATCTACTCACGACTGCTTATGGTCATTCTATGCCAGTCTATGCCCGCTAATTTTCTTATTCGTCAATCCATCTATATCTCTTCCTTTCCTTGCTTCTTTTGTACTCTCTAGAGACCCATTCTGTTATTCTTGATGTCTATCTATTTGCTGTCATTCTAATTTTATGTCCTGCCCATGTCCATAACTTTTTCTTACTTGTTGTTAGAATATCCACTATTTAGTTTGCTCTCGCATCCATGTTGCTCTTCTTTTTCTGTCTCTAAGTGTTATTCCCATCATTATTCTTTCCATAACTTTGGGTTGTAACAAGCTTATGTTCTATGGCTTAAGTAAGGCTTCAAGTTTCTGATGCACAAGTTAATACCGGTAGGACCATCCAATTAAATACTTCTCTTCCTCGAAAATCGATTCATGCGACCAACGCAACCGCGAGAAACACGCGGACAAATGTGAGGTCAAACCCAAATGAAAACATATCCCACTTGTGAAGGTAATAACTGTACGATAATGCAGCAAACTAATTTTCGTAATACCCATCGCTGCTAATATAATGGGGATAATAAGCAATTTGATAACGTTTAATGAGTATTCCTCCAATATGTGAAGGATTGTCATCGGAACACAGTGGAATTAGCTAAAGAGATTAGACTTGTAAGTAGTCGAACCTAACTACGTATAATCTAATATTTCCATATTCAACGTGCAGATGTATTACTAAAGCCTGGGAGGGATATTGTCACATTTTACTTCATTATTTGAGTACCACCTACGACCTCTTCCCTGAGTGTCAGTTGGAACTCCATGGCAATGCATGCAAGTACAAGCATGGCAATCAACAACAAAAAAGTAGGAAGTTTCATATTTAACTGAGAATGCAGAAAACAAATCACCTTTAAGCATGATGTTAATACATATGTGAAAGTAGATTTAACTGTGAAAAATCAAAGAATTCATTAGCCATTTTCTTCAATGTATGGCGATTGAAAATTATGAATCATCAAGAAACAGGTCGAAATAATTTCAACGTATTCGTTTTGCTCTGCTTATAATTTCATGTTAAAAAAAAAAAAAAAAAAAAAAAAAAGATGGTCTGCCCTCTGACAATCAACATCTATCAGCATACGGGGCAGAAATTAACTAAATATCTTACGTTTAGTTTGAAATAGATCATCTTGGAGCACTATGCATTCAAATATCATATGATAATAAACATTATCATTTTCCCTGCGTACATAAAATTTTTCAGTTTCATGGAATTTAAGTAAGCATCACAAGTCAACCATACTATCCAGGCAAGGAAAGTTTTGCGACATTAATCTATCTAATACCTTAATGAAAATATTCTACTCTAATACAAGATAATTGAGGAAAAACCTGAAGTAACGTTATGTGAAAATACTAACAAGTGAGGATGCAAAATTTTGTCAATATATATATATATATATATATATATATATATATATATATATATATATATATATATATATATATATATATATATATATATATATATATATATATATATGTTTATATAAACACATTATACATAAAGTATGTGGATACAACAATACATATACATCGGCATATAAAGATCATAATCATTCTAACATGTAATTTTCGATGCAAAAGTGTTAAAATGAACCCTAACATCCTTATCAGAAGTATGTGTGTACAGATGTACTATCAATGAAACCAATATGAGGGCAAAATGAACTGACGCCTTGGTGACTTCCCTTAATAGCAATCTATCCCCCACTGTATAAAGAATACATTACCCTATGCTATAATTGCATCCTTTCCTACTTCTCAACATTGCTTAGTGAGCTTGGGCTGTGATGGACCTCTCAAGTGCTGAGTTCCTGTATGGGTTGAGTGGATTTATTTGTAAAGATTAAACTGTTCCTGGCAGTGTAAAAAATATTGCAGTAATAACAGACCTTGCTCCTGTTCTAAGCCTTTCGTTTCTTATCCTGACCATCTCTAGCCCATATTCAATTTACTTTCGAAGAATAGAGAACCTACCGGCTATTTACCTGGAAACCCGTTTGTTCTCGTTTACGACTGGGGTTTCCATGACTTTCTCCAATGTTAAGGGGCTTGTTACTTCGTCCGGGAAAAGTAAAACCAATTTGAAGTTTACGTCTCCTTCGACTTGCTGACATTTACATCCAGATATTGTTTACTGGGTATCCATTCTGTTTTGATTATTGGAGGTGTATCTTGAGGAATTCATGTAGCATTGCACTGGCGACTTACCACTGCCTTTCCAGTAGGTCTTTTGCTAGTTAGACCATCAACTTTTTACTTATCAAAGCAGCAGTGATGTCAGTTTTCTTAAAGTCATATAAAAAATATCATAACCAGTAAAAGAATAGAAGTTTTAGAACAGCGAAAGAACACTACAAAGCAGTCATATTTTGGTACATTCCAACTGCAACAGAGTAAAATGAATACAAAATTTAATAGAAGATGGATCATCAGTAGCTCAAAATAACTTCTTTAATGAAAACTGAGTTATAAGGATGAATGTATTTCAGCTAACAATCAAAATATAAAACTCCATTTAAAGCAAAAGGGATTAAAGCACTTTCAATAGAAAGAAGAGGAGACAATGGACTGATGAACTAAGAACGTTTGCGGGTGTGGACTAGCATAGAAACACCATAAACAGACGTGCGTTGAAGGACATGTCTGAGGCCTTTGTCCTGCAGTGGAATAGCAACGGTAGATGATATATATATAAAAAATATATATATATATATATATATATAAATATATATATATATATATATATATATATATATATATATGTGTGTGTGTGTAAGGGTATGTTTATATACGCTAATGAGATATCTAATGCTATAACAATTATAGCTGTGGCCGCGATAATAAAGATATCACATCCAAATTTATAAAGCTACCACTGAAAAGATGGGCAAACTATTTACAAGTTTCTATGAGTTTTCTTAGAAAACAGTCTCATAGTCCAAACTTTCAAGAGTATGACGTAAAATGGGCAAAAAACATCGATCATTCAATATTTATATAGTAAGAGGAAAACAAGAGATAACATAAATACAATAAGTAGACTGATTCCTTACTATGGAAGAGGAGAAGGGAACTGAGCCATATCACACAGATCTGGGCAATTGTTCAACATCTT
>NC_090734.1:137872186-137887186 GCF_036898095.1 Palaemon carinicauda
TTCATTCCCATTGGTCACTGTCTTAGGATTATACATTCTTTTACATATTGAAAAGACTCATGATGAAACTTTATATTAGATTTATTGAATATATCACGTTATTAAGAAATTCAAGTTAGCATTTAAGATACCCTGCAAAAATAATCAGAATAAATAATTCTTTACTTTATCATAGATAAGAGTGGTCCATCAATATATTTAGAGAAACAATTCAAATCAAATATGAAAATTAAAAAGATTTACTACTGAAAACCGAAAAAGGTAAAAGAATGCAATCTATCAATATCTTATTCCCCTTAACGAAATATGAGCACTGCAACGCAGAATTATTTACCAGTGTTGGAAAGTCAAATGTTTACCATCTATGAAAAACTTGAAAAACTGGCAACAACAAAGTACTTTACATGAGAAGTTAGGCTATTCATGTAAGGTTATGAAACAAAATAATAACAACTGTTTACTAGTTGATTTATTTAACCTTCAATGTTATCTGCTTCTTCACTATCAAATACAAATGAACATCGTTGTAAATAAGTAAAATTTAGGTTACTGTAGCGGCCTTGACAACAATCAATAACATTATCTTTCCAAAAAATAATACAATTCGAAGAATGCTTACAATTCAGACTCAGCAATGACTAATAAATTTTGAGAACAATTGCTTTTGCTTTTAACTTTTTCATTAAATGCCAATTTCTTCTTTTACTAGTAAATAACAGAGCCCGAGGCACAGTTTTTTTTTTTTTTTTTTTTTTTTGAGACACTACATCCGGATTAAGAAACAACTACTTCATGCACAAAGCTCATCATCACATTCTAAATTATCTAAATAAATAAATACCCCAAAACACATATCAAGAATGTTAGATGCAGTGATCCACCAAAAAAGAATCTCCCATTACAGTAAGAATTAACTATCGTACGTTATATGTTGTAGCTTTCAAAAATAGGAGCAGAATGCCCAACTTATAAGGGATCACATCTATTCACCTATATTCAGTGTCCAATTACTGAACTATTTAGATAAGATATTATGATTATGTAATTGGACGCTGATTACCTTCCTCTGCCTCTAATTTCCACATCACTTCTATCAAGTAAAGTTGAGGACCTCGAGCTCCAAATTTCTAACCAGCTTTGTGGTAAATTCTACCATATTTTTACTGAGAAAGAAGTTTCAAGTAAACCAAATATAATAATTGATGACAGATGTTGAAGCTACATTATTAATAATGGAAGTCATTAACAATGAACTCGAATACATATTCTGACTTCCCGTAAATAGTTCTTCTTTGGTTTCAAGTACTACAGTATACATGTTTCACAACACTGCATTCTCAGCATTCCAGTTCTAAGTAATTCTCCAAGTACATTTCATTTCTTTGTAAGATAATGGTAAATTGTCTTTTCGCAACTCCCTATTAAAAGAAAATAAAATAAACGCTTATGGTAAACAACATAGATTGTCAAAAGAAAGAAAACACAGGCTAATCATCATGACAGCAAGGCTAGTAAACGATGATGTTAGTCATTAAAGGGTAAGTCTGGCATCGTAAAAGGGATACCAATATATCAACAGGTAGACAAGAACATGCACGCACTAGTGTGCGCATTTATTCATACAAAAACAACATTATATATATATATATATATATATATATATATATATATATATATATATATATATATATATATTAGGTTTGCGTAGTACAGCACTTAGCTCACATCTGGTAGGTCAAAGATCTCTCCTGGAATATTGCCCATCAGTCCACCCAGCTATAATGGGTACCAGCGACTTCTAAGGCTAAAAGAAGGCTCTATTAACATTCGTGTAATATTGTTCAAAAGTCTCCATCTCATCGAGAGAGAGAGAGAGAGAGAGAGAGAGAGAGAGAGAGAGAGAGAGAGAGAGAGAGAGAGAGAGAGAGAGAGAGAGAGAATTAAGCGTGCAGCTAGTATATTATTTGTTATAGCAAGAACCAACATGAACCATAAGAAATGGTAGAGTTAAAACAATAAACGAAGAAGAGGACCACAGGTCATTATGAATAAATCAGAAAGAACCAACCAACACTGGCTTGATAACAGAAATAGTCCCAGAGACGTATCCTTCAACTAAGTCGTTGGAGATGGCAAACTCCGATGAGCTTTGAGAGCACTACCGAGCCAGGAGAGTCGTTCAGCCGTTGACATTATGTGTTAAAAGCCCTTCCTTCCACTACGACTGAGAATGAGGAAAGGGGAGCGTTGGCAGGAGGAGTCCTATACTCTATTTTCTTTTTCCAACCTTTTCCTCAACGGTTTTGTATACAATTACATCAATTTAAGCTACACGTTTATTTATATTCCCCTTTCTTATTCGCCTTCACTATTAGTTCTTACCACCCACGAATAGTCATTTCCGATCCTATCTTCCCCTCACCGTTTTAACATAGAAGTGGCAATCATAGCATAGTTTAAATAAGGACGTCACAGGAGGATGCAACACATCGGTTAGGCTCCTTGAGGGCTCGTAGTGACACTGTTCGAGTACACTCCTCGGTCTCTCAATGAACACCACTGGACTGCTGACTGAATTCTACCTTTTAAATAACGCCAATCGGTTCTCTTTCTCTTGTTATTCTTCGTATTAGATCAGAAAGTTTGATCCTTGTTAATGCATGCTGATTATTACGATAATCAAGCTTTTGTTTTCTTTGTTCTACGAAAACATACTATGCGTTTAAAAATATTGCCAAAAGTTATGGAAATAAACCATAATTATATATATAAAACTTCATTATGAAATATTTTTTTTCAATTATTTTTGTCGTCAGACAACAAATTATTGCAATGGATTACAACGTTTACTGACCTTCATATAATTAAGTTTTCAACATTGACAGCTGTCATCTCAACTCATTAAATTTCTTAACGCCGATAATTTCCCTTCCAAACTCCGAACAAAATCAGGACTTTCTAACAAACACCTTCGAAATCCTCTCGCCATTAATAGTTAAAACAGCGATTACTTTCGCAGATAGCTCGTTCAGTTTAAGTAGATATACATGTAAGCAGAAGCAAGCCGATTTCCACAAGAGTTATACTTAAAGAGCCAGTTTGAGCGCTACCTAAAATGCCTCTTTGAATACACAATGAGAGATAATGGCGGTATGGAAAGGGTATTTTGGTGATATGAATGGTGGTGAGGGCTGTTATGGTAATGGGCTAATGGGGTGTGTACGATATGGGTTAAAAGGAATGAGTGAGTGTGTGTGTGTGTGTGTGTGTGTGTATGCGTGCACCGTTTATGCGAACACGGGGAGATGCATTACACGACGTGAAAAAGATGATGCAAAATAACACAAAGTGCTTGAGGAGCAAAGGAAGAGAACAGATCGAGACATGGAGTTATAGGAAAATATATATATATATATACATATATATATATATATATATATATGTATATATATATATATATACATATATATATGTATATATATATATATATATATATATATATATATAACTATCTCCCTTATATAATAAAGAGCAAGTTTCTGGCCATATATATATATATATATATATATATATATATATATATATATATATATATATATATATATATATATATTTCCTGTCACGCTCAGCTCTCCCAGACCATCTGGTAGGGGGAGAGTGTGTGCAGTGCATATCTTTCTAATTTTTTACCATAATTTTTGACGGGTCGAGTACACTAGTATACATTCTGTATATAATACTATATATATATATATATATATATATATATATATATATATGTGTGTGTGTGTGTGTGTGTGTGTGTGTGTGTGCGTGCGTATGTATGTATGTGTTTAAAAGAAATGTTCAAACAAGAAATGTAAATACCCCCACAAATAAGTATATCGAACGAATAAACGAGTAGATCAATTTACTGGGAAAAGCCTGGCTGTCATCACAGCTTACGTTACCTGATTGCGCATAAGACACTTGATGGGAGAAGAACTATCAATAATTCCTTATGGCATTTGAAGAGTATATCCCGCCACCTGTAGCACCCGAGCTTTGCCACTTCTGTCTCCAGTGCTCTCCATCTCCTCTCCTACCGTTTCTATCCTTCTTCAGTGCCTCTTCCATGCCCTCCTCCGCCTCCTTCTGCTCCTCTTCCTCTCTTCTACATCGCCACTTCGACTCAATCCTCTTGATCCCCTTCACTATGTCCATTTTAACACTTCGTAAAGGAGAAGCTACAAAAACCTTTATGCTGCTTGCCAAGCATATTCCGGAAGTTGCCCCAAGTTCTTCAAAACGAAAACCCCCTTCCCCACGAAAACCCCCTTCCCCATCCCCTTTAATGATTACGGCTCATTGAACGTGATCTCATGACCAACAGGAACTAAAAATAAAATTTCACATAAAATCCCCACCCCCGCCTCATCCACTTGAGTAAAAACCCTCTCGCTACTACTCTTAATGACCACCGTGAACACGAGTTCCATTAATTGTGAGTGATTAATTATCAGGACAACAACAAGCCTCCACTGACGGCCCTTAAGGAGGCGTAGGAGTGTCGTTCAGAAGCGTGTAGAAGAAGGAAGAGTCCCAGAAGGAGGAAGAGGAGAAGACCAGTGGTAGCTGAGGAGGGACGGAGAGGGGCATGAGAGGGTGCGATATGCAGGTAGCGATAGAGGACTACCCATGTGGAAACGATGATGAAACACTGAAGAATTTGAGGATTGTACAAGTTCTTAAGATGAAAGGAAGAGGCTGTTGGAAAGGAGGAGTGCGGCACCGGATAGAGAGAAAAGAATGCTAATAAAACCTTGTGTATCAGCATGGCGCGTTCTGGGAAAAGAAGGGGAAGGTCAAGAAACGAGCACCCGGAGAAAGAGAGGAAAAAAAAAAACTGACGATCAAAGTGATCTGAAAGAAAAACTCTCCAGAACGTTGAAGGTTTGAAATAGCTTGGTATCATTCCAATGTAGGGCTTCAAGAATACTTACTTTCGAGAAGACACAATCCAGAGGTCTTTCACTTGTTAAAGATGACTCACCTGGAGATATAAGAGGACGATGGAGTACCGCAAGGAGGCACTGGAAGGAAGGAAAGTGTCGGAAAGTGTTTCGCAGAGGGTTAGAAAGGTCAGAAGTGTAAGTGGAGGACGCTAGAAGAGGGGATGTCATCAAAGGGCATCAAATGGTATTCGAAAGAGATTGAAAAGTGCTTGTATGGCATTAAATAGATCCTGCGGTGAGTAATCAATTTCACTAATAGTTCAATGATTGCTGAATTCAGAAGACTAACCAGTAACAATTATTGTTGTTTGATCAATTACTGATCAATTTTTATGGAATCAGCACTTTTCCTTCAAATTATAAAACTGTATTCATTTGCAATCTTTCTTATCTATTTGTTTCTCTTTAAATAAAAATGTATTTCCTTTTAGAAATATATAATGTATATAAAGACTGATGCGACAAACAATATATCCAGACATGCCTTTCAAAATTGCAGTTTATGAGACTTAGCACAAAAGAAAATGTAATTGATCCTATTAATAAAGAATCTATAAATTTAACGACCATTAATATATTTTTTGCAATTAAAAATTTTTCATGTGCAAGCATCATTATAGAAGTGAAAAGATTGAGCTATTTCAAATACTAAATCTTAAGCCATGAAGTCTTTAATGATAATCTATAAACCATTAAAATTTCGTTAATGAATGAAAAAAAATATTAAAACACCAGAACACGTTCGCATGATAACCAAAAGTTTTGTTATGAAACTTGTTGAAAATACGAGATGAGAAACGGTGTACTAAGTCTGCATATGTAAGTCCGCACACACACACACACACACATCACCATCATCACCATCTCCTTCGCCTATTTGAGCTTTTAAATCAATGCTTCTCCATTCATCGCCTCCTACTTCCCGTTTCATAGTCCTCAGCCATGTAGGGCTGGGGTCTTCCAATTCTTCTAGTGCCTTGTGGAGCACAGTTGAAAGTTTGGTGAACTAAAGAGCATGTCCAAACCATCTACATCTACCCCTCACCAAGATCTCATCCACATGAGACACTCGGGTAATCTTTCTTGTAGTTTCGTTTCTAATACTGTCTTGCCATTTAACTCCCAATATTCTTCTGAGGGCTTTGTTTTCAAATCTACAAAATCTGTTGGATATTGTTTCATTATCATACCACGACTCATGTCCACACACACACACACACACACACACACACATATATATATATATATATATATATATATATATATATATATATATATATATATATATATATATATATATATATATATTTATATGTGTGTGTTTGTGTGTAAGTGCGTGTGTTTCATATCAAAACTTTTGGTTATCAACGCATCGTGTTCTGATGTTTCAAAAAAAGCAGTTACCTTTAAGAGTGTGACTCCAGAATAAAAAAAAAAAAAAAAAAAAAAACTCGTAATATTCGTCACTAGTACATTCATCTTTCACACTAACTGCAAATCGTGATTTAACACCGTGTGCAGAAAACTGTACAGCTTTAGAAAATTCAAATATTTTCATAAAAGGCTCATCACCAGTGTGTCGAAATCTCCTACTTACACTGCACAATTCAACTCTTATGTTGCAAACAAACTTTTGCGTATACAGAATAGCAAGGTTCTTCCTTTCCACCAACTAACAATCTCGTCCTTATTTTTGCCTCCAAATGATACAGAGTTGTGTAATTTTTTCATCGGACCATCATCCTTCATTCTTTCCACGTGTCCAGGCCATCTCTAAATATTTTGATTCATATCATCACTTACACTAACATATTTACCACTTTCTATATTCGCATTTCTCAACTTTCAAATCTTTCTTTCACAATATATCATTTTCATACAGGTCGTCTTAACACCATCAACCTTTTTTAAGCGCAACCAACATCAGATTTTGTACGCACAATATATATATATATATATATATATATATATATATATATATATATATATATATATATATATATATATATATATATATATCTGTAATAGCATGAATTAAAGTCCATATCTAGTTCGAAAGAGAATATATACTGAATTCAAACTATACCTTACTAGTCTCACCGAAGCATTCCATCAAATCAAGCTGCTCATTAGACACTTGTATGCACCAAAGGAAGAAAGAAAATGAAGCTATGTGGGAATAGATTTTACTCTAACCTCATCCACTATTTCAATAAATTTGCGAGCAAAAGAATGGGAAAAGTGAGATTCAAAACTCGTGAAGCAGATTCACCAGAGGTTTGCACTTGCGTATCCTTTTCAGAGTATACTTATAAATAACCTCTTTATATAAATCGAAAAGGAGACTCATCTGTTTCAGCCATGCCTTTCAAAAATATCACGTATAGCCTTTAGAAATATATGGATTCAATGCTATAGTTCATAAAAGATGGATAAATATTTTTGAAGGACATATCAAGTTATTTTCATCAGATGTCTGTCCGAATTCCTTAAGGACATTCTTTCATTTCTATGAGAATTTATCTATCAATCTATAAAAGATATATCTCGTAACTGATTAGGCTTAAGTAGTCCCTTTCTTTTTATGTATTGATCGTCTATAGATTCTAGAAAGGAGGTCTACATTCAATTACTACGATCGATCTCGTATCTCATCCCGCATTTTCATTATGAACGCTTTACCTTTGGAGTTTCTTTACTTCTATGATTTATTTGGAAAATAATCCGTCCTCTCGTAATCTAACATTGAAAGTAACTAGACATTCCTTTCAGCTGTCTTTTTTAATAGTGAAAGTAACTTGGCATTTATTTCGTTTGTCTTTTATTAAAGCGTGGAGTTTGGTTAGACAGCTCTACTAGTTGAACTTCCAATAAGTAAATACCCACAGTACACATGAATTATATATACTCGTATGCATATGTTAAATTAGGAAGCATATCTCTCTCTCTCTCTCTCTCTCTCTCTCTCTCTCTCTCTCTCTCTCTCTCTCTCTCTCTCTCTCTCTCTCTATACAATTTGACCCTAGTTTGTAAATTACTGTGAAAGAAATATCTAAACGAGTGAGAATAATAAAATATGAACCCTATCAATACGAGCTCAACATCATAAACAATTGAAAGTAATGAAAGATAATACTACAACACCCAAGTACAAATCTATGTTGGGTAAAATTCAGGAGTAAACTCTCCTTGATGCTATATGAAATATTCCTTAAATAATATAAGCTAATAAAAGATCAAAGCAGATGATGGATGTAGTAAACTAAAAAATAAAAACGTATGAAAGAAACTGAATTTAAACATTCATTCTCTTGATTTATGAAAAACTACATCAGTAAGGCAGAGTAAGATTGCAGTTTTTATAAGATTTTTTTTTAGTTAAGAACTGCTTCAACATATTTTGTAAGATTGAATAAATAAATCATTCTTAAGTTGCAACAGAATGTATGGTATCTTTGTGTATACCTAGAATCATCTCGAAATCCTCTTATGAATCAATTTCTTAACCAAGGACACCAATAGTTACTTTGAAAGAGGTATCAAGAATATGAATATCCCTTCCAAAGCTTATTTCATTCATTAATAAAAATATCCACAAATTATGTGCAAAACCAATCTCTCTATTTTCCTAGGTAAAAAGTACTCATAAAATCCTAATAGGAGAATTGAGTAAATTATTTTATATTTATTTTTTTAAGAGATATAGTTTACATGAACCATCAAATATACCTAGTCGTAAATTACTTTTCTTTCACTTTTATTTCTTATTTGGTAGAATTAGTAACAAATTTAAATGCACCCACTGGAAAACAAAATAACAAAATGACAAAAATTCAAGAATCATAATAAAGATATTTACTTAAATGAAAACATATTTCTCCAGTACGGTTATAGAATGCTATAAGGAAGGTGATCGATATTTGATTTTATAATATACGTTCAGTAATAAAGGTCGAATAAAATAAATTTGGATTTGGCCGATACGATATGATCGGGACATGCAATAAAAATAAATAAACAGTGATACTAAGAATATCATTTCAATGCTGGATGTATCTTGTCAGTCAATACATTATTTGTGCCGGGCAAATTGATATCTCATTAAACCTATAAGAAAGGGAATATCTAAATTTTAAGATTTTTCAATTACCTATCAAACATAAATTTCAAAAGTTCCACTTGATTTTTTTATGCGAACTACTCACTTTACACTCGTTTCCTTCCTGTTTGAAGACAGTAACTGTTACCGCTTTGTTTTCTCTCGGGTAAAACTTTCTCAATGATTCTAACAAAAAAAAAAAAAAAAATCTTCCACCCTCCCGCAGATCTCCTACTCCTCTTCCTCATCCTTCTCAGTCTCCTCAAGTTCTATTGGTGTCGTTATCCAGACCCTTGTGTTCTTAAAAAGTTCTTCCTCTCACCTGAGCGAGTTCTCCTCGCTCCTCTAGAGCCCTCGGAGTGATTAATACTAGTGGATGGCCTCCTGGAGACTCTGCAGGTGCTTCACGAGTCCTCCGCTGGGAATCAGATACCAGAGATCGCTTAGGTCACTGGCCGAAGTACCAGTGACACAACTCAAGGGTTTTTGGAGGTGTTGACAATCGGATTATCTTTTAAATGAATGATAATTATGAAAAGATTTCAGATTTCTCTCTATTAAAAGTAAAGGTTTATTTAATGTGATGATAATTGCTGTTATCATTTATACCGAACCCTTCCCCGAATTTCAATTAGAACACATGATTATTAGATAGCAATTTCCAAACCTAGGGACGTTACCTACAATCCTGCATACAGTATATGCATCGTTTTTAGAGGCGATTTTTGAGAGAGGCTGACACCGTGCTAAAAATGCGCATATTGCATATTAAGGAGTAGGCTCTTCAGATTTTGATGACATTGAAACTCAACAACTTTATCCCAATACAATTAATTAACTCTGACTCGTTTGCATAAGGTCAATGATCTATTCTTGTGTCAAAAATGTCAGATTTTCGAAGTCATAATTGTTTTGCTATACGACCTGTTAGCAAAACTTTTAGTTTTGATGTCATATCAACTTTGTTAAACATATACACACACACACACACACACACACACACACACACACACATATATATATATATATATATATATATATATATATATATATATATATACTGTATATATATATATATATATATATATATATATATATATATATATATTTATTATATACATAACGTGTATATACATAATGTATGTATGTAGGCACATGCAGATGTGAATGTATATAAGAATAAATGATAAGCCTTACGCTGTCATATGAAATTGCCCAAAATCATATCAATTACTTTCACAATCCCACAATCTACCCTATCCCTCTCCAGCATAACCATTTCAGAATGAATAAAAATCTCCGTTAACATAAAAAAAACCCAACATGAAGTGCATCTTGGCCGATTGCAATTGCCTGTCAAGACTTTCATTGGATCACAAGAGACCGCTCCTCCCTCCTCGAATTAAGAGTGACTTCGAGATGAATGACGGGTAAATTTGGATGAGTAACGAGTGGGTGAGATGGGTGACTTCGCCCTTGGAAGACAGAGAAGAGTCTTCTTCTTTGAGATCTTGACAAGTGGATTCATCATCCAGACGGATCGTTCTTTTCGCTCCATTGACGAGTCCCTAATTGCCTTAAGGGGGAGAATAAACATCGCAAATAGACAATCGGTCTTTTATGGCCGCTGCAGATGATCTCTTTCTCTCCCTCTGAAAATGGTAAGAATACGCTTTGAGCTGGCTGATGGAAAGATGCAAAAACCTAATTCAATTACTTTCTGTTTGTCTTAATTATCCTGCCTTGAAATTTATCAAGCCTTTCAGAATTGTGATATCTAAATCAGATATTCGTTTTAAGACTCTTTTAATCAAACTTGGAAGTTTTAACAATAGTATGGAATAACCAAGACTTAAACTTGGATCAGACGTATTACAAGACCAAGTAACGCTTTTAGTTTCGATATTCCCCCTTGAACTTCGATTTTTTGGTTCGAAACAGTTATGACATTTCAAGAATCTGAGTTGTGTGATTGGAATCACAGTCTTTGTATTTTTTTTTTACATTTCTTATATGATTGTTCATTAAAGACTAGAGTATAAAGATTTATCAATATTTAAGACAGGGTCTTTCTACTCAAAAACATTGTATTAGCTGTTCCTTACAAGCTATCTTGATTACATCAAATAGACTACATCAAATTTTGCATACCAGTGATCTTTAAAACATTCTGTAAAAAAATTACCTTTAGCTTAATGATTTCAAACATAAAGTAATAGGAGCCTATAAATTATCAAAGAAAAGGTTGCCTTTAAGTTTTCCAGTTTCAAGAGAAGATTTCAAAGAATTTTCATTGAAGGAAGCACACCTTGACCTATAAATTTGATACAACGAACAAAAAAAGAGAAAAATAATAAAGCTCTGCTGAGATATTCACACAAGGCGTCGCAATTAAACACAATGTTAATCTTGTTAAAAAATTAAACGCAAGTTATACGCAGCCTATGGTTTTCCGCTAGGCCACGTGTATTTCTTATACAATTTAGTCACTTTTCTTTTTACTTTGATAGGGAAAGCTGCGCCGAAAAAGGTGGCACTATGAACATTTTACTAATCCTAAACTAGGTAGTAGGTTAGTCAGGGAACCAGCTACCCGTTGAAACAATACCTCTAGAGAGTCATTGGATCCTTTGACTTGCCAGACATTAGTCAACTACATTGGATCCTTCTCTATGGTTACGGATAATTTTCCCGTTGTCTTCACATACAACGAATAGTCAGGCCTATTCTTTACATATACTCCTCTGTCCTCAGACACTTGACAACACTGAAATTTCCAAACAATTCTTCGCTCAAGGGGTTAACTACTGCACTGTAATTGTTCAGTGTGTACTTTCCTTTCGGTATGGGTAGAAGACTCTTTAGCTATGCTAAGCAGCTCTCCTAGGAGAAGGACACTCCAAAATCAAACCATTGTTCTCTAGTGTCATAGCCTCGGTACCATGGTCTTCGACTGTCCTGGGGTAGAATTCTCTTGCATGAGGGTACATTTAGGCACACTATTCTATGTTATTTCTCTTCCTCTTGTTTGGTGAAGTTTTAATAGTTTATATTTGAAAGATTTATTTCAATGTTCTTGAAATATTTTGTTTTAATTGTTAATTACTTCTCTTGTAGTTTATTTATTTCATTTCCTTTCCTCACTGGGCTATTTTCCCTGTTGGACTCCATGGGCGTATAGGATCATGCTTTTCCTACCAGGGTTGTAGCTTGGCAAGTAATAATAATAATAATAATAATAATAATAATAATAATACTGTGTTCCGAAACTGCAGTTTACCTTCGATACAGCACAGTACAAGATGTTCAAGGTCAATGACCCGAGGAGAATGTGAATAAGAAGCCCCAAAAATATAGCGTAAAGTTTAGAATAATCTATGTAACATAGAGAACTCCTATTAAATGCGAGGCCAAAACAGAAAAAGCGTTGTCAATGAATCACAAGTTCGTTACTACAACTCACTGAGGATATGGCGAATGAAAACTCGTCATATAGCCTTGACAAAAAATCAGACCTGTATTAACATATCTGGAGAGAGAGAGAGAGAGAGAGAGAGAGAGAGAGAGAGAGAGAGAGAGAGAGAGAGAGAGAGAGAGATAAATCACCATAAAGAATCTGACATAGTCTTGGCTAAAACTCAGACGCGTATTAAGATATCTGGAGAGAGAGAGAGAGAGAGAGAGAGAGAGAGAGAGAGAGAGAGAGAGAGAGAGAGAGAGATAAATCACCATAAGGAATCTGACATAGCCTTGACAAAAAATCAGACCTGTATTAAGATATCTAGAGAGAGAGAGAGAGAGAGAGAGAGAGAGAGAGAGAGAGAGAGAGAGAGAGAGAGAGAGAGAGAGAGAGAGAGATAAATTGCCATAAGGAATCTGACATTGCCTTGACAAAAAATCAGACCTGCATTAAGATATCTGGAGAGAGAGAGAGAGAGAGAGAGAGAGAGAGAGAGAGAGAGAGAGAGAGAGAGAGAGATAAATCACCATAAGGAATCTGACATAGTCTTGGCTAAAAATCAGACCCGTATTAAGATATCTGGAGAGAGAGAGAGAGAGAGAGAGAGAGAGAGAGAGAGAGAGAGAGAGAGATAAATCACCATAAGGAGTTTGACATAGCCTTGACAAAAAATCAGACCTGTATTAAGATATCTGGAGAGAGAGAGAGAGAGAGAGAGAGAGAGAGAGAGAGAGAGAGAGAGAGAGAGAGAGAGATCAGCGAGCTGCTGCTTTCCTCTCTCTGACAATAGCACCTTCCTTCTTTCTCATTCTCCCTCGGTGTATTTCCTGCAGCTTTTCACCTCGTCTCCCCCTCTGCCTCTCCGGGCCTGGCCTCCCCTCGTCAACCGGTAACAAGCACAATTCAACCCACCCCTTGTAGCACCAGCCAATGTTTGCCGAGATGAATAATTGAGAAACGCACGGGTGGTCGGACCTCCCCGACTCCGCGAGCAGAGGACCAGAAAGAAGCAGGACTGGAGCTCGCAAGAGAAAGCTCTAAATCTGTGGGCGAGGGATAAAAAAAAAGGGGAGAGAGAGGAGGATAATAGTGCAGGAATCAGAGGATGAAAAAAAGGAGCTTCTGATATATGTAGTCGCGCTACACAAGACTGCATATGTACCTGAAGAGAATGGTTGTAGTAAACGAGAGAGAGAGAGAGAGAGAGAGAGAGAGAGAGAGAGAGAGAGAGAGAGAGAGAGAGAGAGAGAGAGAGAGAGAGAGAGAGAGAGAGAGAATCCTTCAAAGAATTTTACATTAAAAGTACAAGTTGCAAAAATATTGCGTTTTTTTTTATTCTTTTTTTTTGTAAAAAAAAAAATTGTAATATGACTTGTATTGTTGATATATACTGTATAATCGAAATGCTTTTTTATTCAATCAAAACATCATTCGAAGAAATAACAGGTGATACATATTTGAAACCGTAAGCTATCGACTTTTTCTTAATTAAAATTCTCCAATTCTTTAAGAGAGAGAGAGAGAGAGAGAGAGAGAGAGAGAGAGAGAGAGAGAGAGAGAGAGAGAGAGAGAGAGAGAGAGAGAGAGACAATGGGCGTTTGGTGAAAATCTGCAGTAAAAGTATTCGAGTAAGCAATCAAGAGTCAGGATATTCGCACTGAACGAATCGCCAACAGTCAAATACTTTTGTTTTTCAATGAAGATCTTCCCAAATTCCCCAACTGTATAAGTTAGGATACTTTAATATTAAATAGATACCATTCCCTATAAGCCCAATGGTGTTAAAATATCTTAAATATCTGCATCTTAGCCTTAAGAGGGTTTGTGGTAGTTACGCAATTTTCAATTGATTATAAAACCATTTTTCAGGTGTAGATCTAACTATTGCTTTTCATAAATATAAATTTCATTTCTCTTATTTCTCTTAAGAGAGAAGTATTATTTCACAAGAAAACCTTTCGTATACTTTCTGTACTATTGAACAACAACAATTACCAGTAATAATCTTACTTCTATTTCATATTGTGATAATGACATGACTGCATTGCTACCCACACATGTCAAGATACCTGGTAGATACTAATTAACCACATTATGCATGCCCCCACGCACGCACATAATATATCAGAACTAATATGGTACGAAAAATGGAGGTTTGGGGTAGAAAGAGGATGCGTGGATCAAGTGCTTGCTTTGAAAAAACTATGAGAGAAGTTTGAAATCAAATAAAAAAAAAATTATGATAAAATCGATAGAGGTACTGTGGAGGGTATTACGAATGTATGGTGAATATGATAGTATGTTAGGAACATGATGGAGAGAAGTATCTGTTTGAAAATGTAGGAAGGAGAGTGACTGATTTGGTGTGAAAATGAATTCGAGACATAACTATGCTGTCTCCATGGCCATCCAACATTTTTATAAATGAAGAGATGACATATGTCAGA
>NC_090734.1:137892186-137929686 GCF_036898095.1 Palaemon carinicauda
GGGCATCTAGGTGTGATTCTGAGGGCTGGTATTTCTACATTTTAAAGGATTCTTGAAAATCTCACCCATAGAGGCTTTTAAATAGAATTCAAGTTATATTTTTCATAAGAAGATATATCCTTATTTAGGTCTAACTATTAGGGCAATCATTACCAATACAAGGCAAATTTCATTTTACAAGATCCTTAATTACTTTTTTCTACACAGAAAAAAGATTAAAAGAGAGGTAGCATAGTTTCAAGAAATTCCTTCGCCTGCCTGCATATTGAACTTACTATGAACTTCCCTTTGCGGTTGACCAAATTATGAGGGGCATTACGGACCAACATTTGGGTTACTCTATACTTTGTTCCGGGGGGCACTACAATTATTAATCAGTGCTTTTCTGACAAAGGCATTATCGGGATATTATGGTAACAGGCTGGCAATCTCGATAGTCATTTGAACAGTTGTTGTTTTACAGAGGATCATTCATAAAAGAAAGGACAATAAAATTGTCAATTCTTGCACCGAAATTCTTCAGAGAATTTTCTCGAACATTGCTTAATATTTCATATTTGCACAATCAATTTGCATTCACAGCAATTCATTACATACATATGGAATACCAATTTAATGGTTCCTAAGAAATCTAACAAATGGGGCTATTGAGGGGTAAACTTCCATGCTTTCTATCCTCACGAGCAGTTTTATGTCACTTTTATCACATAAAAGCGTTGTTTTAGTTGCGAAATTACAAAAGTCTGTTTTACTTCCTTGAGGATAATTATATGGTTAATGGATTCATCATGAAAGAAGGGATGAAAGATATATCATCTTATGATTTCCACATAAAATTGGTAAACAATGTTTAACGTCATTTAATCATATAATCAAGAATTAGTAAGTTCTGCTATCTCAATGAACACTTGACAAAGAAGCTTTCATGTATCTGAACAAAATGTACCGAGTCAGTAATATAGTAGCAACTGAGACTAGTCTTATTAGCTTACTTAGCATTACTCTCTTTCATAGACCGAAAAATAGAGAGGGGCCGAGAAAATAGAGAGGGACGATGCTAGTTTTATCATATTCCCTACTACGTGGTATCATCGTGCAAAAACACACTTGCATAGACTTTGTTGTGAAAAGAGCAGGTGTTGATGTGAAGTGCAAACAGTGCACATATAATGCGTATATTAGCGGACATTTTTATAATTGAATTTGCATGATTATCATCAGATTAGAACAATGCTTTCGAACAGACATTATAGTTTAAGATATAAAATACTTCATTTCACGTCCAAACCAGGTGCGATGTGACACCGATAAAAATATCTCATGAGTTTGTTTTTAACCTAGCAAGCTAGGAAAATTATATACATTTTCGTAAAAACTCCCGAAGAAGAGGGATTTCTACATATACTCAGAATGACTCCGAATAGGCATATAAAGTCTTTAAGTTTTTAAAATTTAAACATAGCCATACATCATGCACAAGATCAGGGGGTTTAAACCTAATAAAAGTGAAAGCATTTTTTCACTAACTGGGATTTTACGATTGATATTCATATATCTGGAGAAAAGGCGATTTACAATAACAATTCCATCTTTATTGCGGAGCCACAGATTAGTTTTAGGCTGAAACTCAATTTTAATGTATAAAGTTCATTTTAAACTGGTCCACCTTCCAGAGGCATAAGTTTTTTTGCATGTCTTGGGCTTCATTGGACCGAACAGCTCACAGGTGAGGCGAGTTCTAGGATACTTGAGAACATAAACAGAATATATTTTGTTCATTGGCTAGCTAAAAGTGATGTTGACAAGTGATTCGAAAATCCTTACAAAATGAATCATAGAATTTGCTACAATAAAAATAAAATTCAACATCTTAATGAGATATATTCAAAAGTTATTGAAGAAATTTTGTCCTCATTTGTTTCCCGATAAATTTTCTTAATAAGAGAAATTAAGTGAATAAAAGCATTTTTACATTTCCCTAACACAAGAAAAGAACCAATTTACCTCTTTTCATATAATATATTATTATTATTTTACCTAGTGCAAAGCAATAGTACTTTCAAGCTTACCTATATTAACTGCTTGGAGCAAGCAACAGACTTTCATCTCTTTCATCTTTTTTTCGCACTGGGACTCACCGGCACACACCTGCCAGCTATACCTTTTATTCCCCATCATTACATTCTCTCTCCCTCTCCATTCGGCGTTTCTCTTCCTCTCCTCGCATCTTGCAACTACACTCTATTTTTTTTTTCTTCTAGGAGGATCTGCTGCTCCTTTGGTTCGTGTAGGAGAGATCCGGGCTCCACGATGGCCCTTCACCTCACTCCAACTTGTATACTCACAACTCGCTTCTCTTATCTGATGCGTGAATGGACTCCACGGGACCCTCAGTGGCTCTCGGGATGCCATGTTGACATGAAACCTCCTCTTGGAATCTTCCCCCCCCCCCCCTCCCCCAACTCCTTCCCTCCCTTGCCAGGCGTCCTCTCTTTCCAAACCCCTTCCCCCCAGCTCCCTTTCTGTTACTATTACTCTTCCTCCTTGAATCCCTTTTTATTTTTGTAAAGGCTCACCCCGTTCCCCTCGCACATTTTTCTTTATTTTTCCCCTCAGTGATTTTTCTTCCCTTCGGTTACGACTAGGCCCTCCTCTCACTTCCTCTCCCTTTACCTTTGCATCTTATCTGGCATACTCCAGTTCACCCTCTTCTGTTGATGGTGTCCAGCTATTGTTTCGATGACCCTGATAGGTCAAGTTTTGGTGTTGAAATAATCCTACTTTAATGTTAGAAACTCAATGGCAAAACTCATACATTTTTTCATTAGCGATCGAGTAGAAATAACTCTGATGGTTTGTTAATTTCCAGGCTTCAATCTATGGAGTCGCACCCAATTTGGAAGCGATATACTTAACTCCAGCTAGATCATGTTACTAATTCTTTTCATTCACGTATATGCTTTGTTGTTTATGATATTGATCAACGTAATACATAAAAGAGACATATGATTATATCGATTTTATCAAAATTAGGATTTCATTCCTAATATAACTGAACTCTCTGGATAACTGAGCTGCAGTATGAAGATCACCAGTAGTATTGTTTGTTAGATGGAATAAAATTACTTTACTGATATTTGTCCTTTTCAATATCATAAATCTAATTGAATTAATAAAAAGAAAAAAAAAACTCTTTCTGAACACAATCTATGCTCCCAGGAGAGTGGAAGGTCTACAGGTATAACAGCTCTTCACGAATGCTCCAGCTAATAAAAATTAGGTAATTACTTCACTTTTCTTGTTCTTAGAATATACCAAAAAAAAAATGAAAATGAAAATGCTAAAATCTTCTCCTCAGCTGAGGCTCAACGCTAAATTGAAGTCATTACTCTTCGTAACTAAATAACCCTTGTTATGAAATGACAATCAACGGATTGTTTACTATCACAATAACCATGGTTAATGATAATCTCTTAAAGTTCATAACATTATATGAGATATGGTTTCGGAAAAAATATGCATCATTGGGTGCTTGTTAACAACCGATAATGAAGTACTCCCTACCATAGAAAATTAATCTTAAGATTTGTATATACTCATTTGAATTCATTTGACTTACAAAAAAAAAAAAAAATATAAAAAAATATCGTTTGCTAAAGGAACACTCAAATTACTTCTAACAAAGGTAAAGTTACTAATTGCGAGTATTTTTTTTCTACTTAATAAATCTAGTTGATCAATAAGAACCATATTTTTTGCTCTCCTGTAATTGATGAGTAAATATATTTGAAATAATCATAGTATGATCAGCTGCGTTTGTCACGACATTAGTAACGGCAGTTCCTATATACACCACAAAGTAAATTTCATCATGTTTCAGAATTTCGACAAGAGTTTTAAACAGTACGATATTATCAGTTAACATTGTCTTCTTTTCAACTTCTCCAAATAGAACTTAGGTGATTCACCGATTTGGGAAGTGTATAAATCGGCGAAAAGAGATGGGACAACATTATATACACAAAGTGCAAAACAAAGAAAAACACAGGAGAGTCTTGGTTGCCAAAACGGGGAGATCTCCAATTCTGTAAATGCCGACTAATAACCTGATGGTCTTGCCAGAAGCTGTGTCAACATCGGAGGCGAGAAGGTGTAAAAAGTGCCGTTGTCAAAGACATATCTTTGTTTGCACTAGATGTGACAAGGGAGGCAAATCCTTCTAATCCATGAACCTTCAAGACAGTAATGGCTGTACTCTGTCACTATAGTTTATTTACCAGAATTATCATAAACTATGTAGGGAGTAAAATCATGTGAATTGTTAATAAAACATGGAACTGTCATGATTTGCAAACACATTCAAACTATATTCAATTTTCACACTCACATTATATCTAAGTTTTAATGGAAACTATAAAACTATTTTCATCTCACAAAGCCATATTTGCATCAGACAAACATAAAGACAATTTTCTAATCTAAAACAGTAGGTCAGTGAATACTAGATCAGCCTATCAATGATGTATTTTAATTTATTCTATTATTGTGATAGGACTTCAACTTAACATAACACAAAAACATCGTGGCCTAAAAGTCCAGAGAGGCACTGTAACTAAACCTGTTCCTCAAGATTCGTGAAAAGTTCTTATTTAGACCCTGATTCATACGAATTTTAAAGAGTTGTATGAACCATAAAAGAGAAATAACATAAAATAAAAAGAAAAAGAAAACTTATAAAATGCAAGATGCTATTAGCCTAAGGGCTCCAACATGGAAAACTAGCCCAGTGAGGAAGAGAAACAAGGAAATGAATAATCTACAAGAGAATTAATGAATAATTTAAATATTTTAAGAACGGTAACACCGTTAAAATAGATCTTTCAAATATAAACTATAAAACTTAAAAAAAAAAAAAAAAAAAAAAAAAAAAAAAAAAAAAAAAAGTGCCTGAGTGTACCCTCAAGTAAAAGAACTCTAAAAAAAACAGTTTAAGAACATGGTACGGATGTTATGGCACTACAAACGATTAGAAAACAATTTGATTTTGGTGTGTCCTCCTAGAAGGGAAATGGTTAAAGGCTATGGTTTATGCGTATAATTTACAGATATTATTGATTACTACTACTATAAATAATAAAAATAAAAATAATTATGATAAAGAGAAGAAACAACAATAATAACAATACCAATATACTAATTACAATCATAATAATAATTTTGACATACAGTAAGTATGATGGGCTACCTTTGTATCAGCTTTGACAGATATCCCTTCAACTTTGCAGGAGCTGTAATAAATACACCGACTGACAGGCACGTGAACACAGGCGGATTATTTCCTTTCATGCATAGGGTGGCTGGCTTTGAACAAAGTCTGAGTGAACACCTTTAACCGTATATCAGTTGCAATAAAAAGCTATATGGGACAATTACTTTAAACATGAAGTGCTACGATGATCAGTAACAAGCTTCCCTACTTGAGCGTGCATACAAAATATGAGGTTTTCGTTTCTCAAACAGTAATTCAAAAGTTTTTTTTTATTAAAAAAACAGGCAAATGAACAGGCATATGAAGGAACTCTCCTTATCCACATACAGTATACAGTATGCATGATGGTGTTTCACACGCATGTATATAACAACAACAACAACAACAACAACAACAAATGCAGCCATTTCTATCCACTGAAGGACAAAGGCCTCAGACATATCTTTATTCATGTCTGGGGATTGGTCAGTTTTCATCACCACGCTGGCCACTGCGGACTGGTGATGGTGGGAGACTTTTGTCTGGCTGCATATATGTAGTCTGACAGAAATCCTTTCAACAGTGAAAGAGGAACTTATTGACAATGTTTGGCAGGAATAATGATGGAAGTCAGAATTTTTTAGACACAACCATACACGAGGGTCTACTTCTTAACTAAAATTGGGTGGAATCCTTTTTACAGTGTACGCGCAGTAATGTGAAGACGAAGTAAGTATGCCAGTGATGAAGGAGAGGCAACAGCTCCCCCCCCCCCCCCCCCCGACGATCTCCTATCATGCGCATTTATACATTATAGTCGCTATCTTTGTTGTTATAAAAACGATGCAGATGAGAAAAACTATAATAATGAAATAATTATAATAGCTGTATATACAGTAGTTCCCTTAGAAACACATAATTTATCAAAAGCACTTTCATTTTGTTAACGTTTCTCTTTGATCCCACATAGCAAATAATATGTCAACGGTCGAAGAACAGCTATCACGATTTCCAAAAGAAAAATACTCTGAAAACTTATTTATCCATTTGCATATAATCCTTTTCTATCAAATAACAAACTAAGAAAACTGATGAATGGTCTCCAGTGAGTAATCCAACTTAGGCTACATTTGCAGATATCTTTGCTTCACGGATGAAAATGAATTTTGAGAATGTTTCGAAGAATTTAAGCCAACAATATAAAGATGAAAATTAATTTTGAGAATAATGTTAGGAAGAATTCAAGCCAACAATATAAAGATGAAAATGAATTTTGAGAATAATGTTACGAAGAATTCAAGCCAACAATATAAAGATGAAAATGAATTTTGAGAATAATGTTACGAAGAATTCAAGCCAACAATATAAAGATGAAAATGAATTTTGAGAATAATGTTACGAAGAATTCAAGCCAACAATATAAAGATGAAAATGAATTTTGAGAATAATGTTACGAAGAATTCAAGCCAACAATATAAAGATGAAAATGAATTTTGAGAATAATGTTTCGAAGAATTTAAGCCAACAATATAAAGACAATATTTACATTAAAAATTTATAATTGAAAAATGAAAACCAAAAACATTCAAGAAATCTTCATTCGAAACACCTAAAAATCACAATGATCTCTTGAGTTTTCTTTAGTTCAAACAGATTAATGAAGTTTTTAATTTGACATTTCACTTAAAATTTCCATAAAGATACTTCCTCACAGTTTCAACTTCTTTGCATAAAGATACTTCTTCATAGTTTCAACTTCTTGGCTGCGTAGCTGATAATTGGATGTAATGAGAAAAAACTATACAAGAGTGTAAGAGACACATCAGTTTTAAGATCTCTGAAAGTGTTTTCCTAGTCCTTTATAGATAAGTGTCCAGTTGCTGGAAATATATAGATTTTCAATATATTTCTAATAACTGGACATTTATCTATAAAGGACTAAGAAAACAGTTTCAGAGATCATACCTTGAATAACATAAATCTGACGCATCTCTTACACTTGTAAAGTTTTTTTTTCCATTGCATCCAATTACCAGCTATGTTGCAAAGGAATTGAAACTTAAAAAACTTTAAAAAGTCGTATTTTCATGCAAATGTCAAGTTGAATGTAGTTAAAAACTCCATAAATAAATTTGAACTAAGGAAAACCCAAGATATCATTTATTTCAAAAGTAATACAGTTTTAGAGGATATGAGTGACATGTTTTCGAAGCACTTGCAATATATAAATATAACACTGGATTTAACAAAAATTACCAGCTAAGTATTAATTTAGATGATCCAAAGGTAATATGGAATAAGTGAAATAATAGCATTAAAATCTCATGCTGCTAGTGAAGGAAAATGACCTGTTAATTCTATGACTTGCAACAAAATACATAGATTAACTATGCTATCCTTTTAATTTTTCTGAAAAGAAATAAGATTTCGATTTTCTTTGAGAAATTCAAATCCTCCTTAAGGTGCTGTAAGAGAACCTAAATACAAGTCTATTTTCAATCAACCAAGACAATTAGCAGAAAATAGAGTTTGATTTCCACTGTAGGCCTATATATGATAATACAGTCTTAGTTTAGTTCGTTTTTTTTAGTTGTTGGTTATACTATTTGGACTTTTCCTTGGTATGATATTTCAATTCACCTACGACTTCTGTTACAGATTTAAACAACCTCCTATGTAAGGCATACATTTTTTCGGAGTTTGAAACGTTATAAAAATAAAATTGCCAAGGATACCCACTAGCTTCAATTTCATAATAATAATAATAATAATAATAATAATAATAATAATAATAATAATAATAACTGTTATTTTAAGATTTTTAAAGACAAAAAAAAAAAAATAATGGAATGTTACGATTGGTTTTGAAAGTACACCATGCCTTGCCAAGTGATTTCATTATTTTTTAATATTAAACCGGTCAAACGAGTTAAACTTCTGAAGTTGTTTGTTGTGTTTGTGCACCGAGTGCAATATCAACTAGAAGATAGACTCCAGTGACAAAGAAATGCTGTTACTGTTACCAGAGCTGAAGAGAAAGAGGCAACAGCAACATCACGCGTCTTAAAACTAACATTACCAATATAAACTGAATGATAAAAGATTTTTCACAGATAATTGTTTATCAATTAGTCTTGTTGACTGAAGGGACGGTTATCTTTTGTTGCTGGTCCTATATTAATGACTGCCCCTTACCAAGTCTTCTACCTCCCGGTTCATTACTCTTAAATATGACTCAAGTGGTTGTTGTCCAAAGCATTGTCAACTAAAACATTGTCATAGATAAATAATTATATGCTCATTTATGTTTCAGAATTCACATTTCCAAATCGACCACTTCTAAAATATCAACTAAAAACCTTTTTTTTTTTTTTAGAATGAGTAACTATATGCTAGTTTGTTGCTGAATTCGGATTTTCAATACCCAACCACTTTTCCAATATTGTCAACAAAAGACATTGACCACAGGTAGGGTATTATATGCTCGGTTGTGTTTCTGAATTCGTTTTTTCCAATTCCGGCCACTTCTCCCAAATTTCAAATAAAAACATTGTTCATAGATAAGGAATTATATGATAGTTTATGTTTCTCAATTCGGATTTCCAATTCCTGACCACTTCTCCCATAACATCAATAATATTCTGCATATGGAACTTACTTCATTACTCTCTATAGCTTTTACACTATTTTAGGTCGACTTTGCTCAGTTTTGCTTTAGTAAACTAGGGTTGTAAGGCACTTTATTCTGATCGGTAGCGCATTTCAACACAATACAGACCAACTTTGCCACTCTCAACGACAGCATGCTTTACGTCAGCACGCAGGTGCCCCTATTGCATGTTTGTGTTCTTATGAAGTACACCATGTAATGCAGTATATTCCCATAAAAAAGCCGCGCTTAAGCAAAAGAAACTTGTTTATAAAGCGATAACCATTGCTTCATATTTTTACTCTCTTGACATTTCATACACGTATTGTCTAGTATCGGAGAAATGAAACCCATTACTACACACAACATTATTCCTAACCCTTCCATATTACAAAATAAAACTTTGAAGCTTCAGATTGTCTAGTCTAGAAATAGGTATCAAATTGAGATATATAAAACCAAGATCCCATTATTCTTTTAATATCTAATGAAGAAAATCAAGCGGCACATTCACGAACAAAACAATAAGATACAGACTCTATCACCTAAAATCTGTTCATTATAAATTTATTAGAATGATTCAAATGGCCATTGGAAAACATACCTAGTGAAATGCTTAAAATGCTGGCAAACCTATCAGCAAGTATAGGAAAGGATAACCTCTTTAATGAACTTTTGATATTCCTATAGATACAGTAGGCAGGCCATTTTTTTTTTATATTTTACGTAATCGAGTACATACTGGGACAAATCTACAATAGAATTTGTCATATTCTATTAGGATGTCAGAGTATTGAAGAATTTAGATTTATGATGTGAGCACTGTAGAACTTACAGTGCTCACATCTCTCTCTCTCTCTCTCTCTCTCTCTCTCTCTCTCTCTCTCTCTCTCTCTCTCTCTCTCTCTCTTTCTCAACTGAATTTTATTAAGGTGTACGATTATAAAATCATGATGTTTAAGATTGACAATACCAACAAACGCAATTGACAATCCCAATACAAGATGAGGAAGATGAGGTATAAACAAGATATAAAATGTCCCATAAACATTACAAGATTATAAACACCAGGGGACAAGTATGTTCAACAGTAGTTGGACTTCAAAGGAAATAAAAAAGGAGGTTGTCATGCAAAATGGACATTATACAAAAACATTATCACTTAAGATAAAAAAAAAAAAAAAGTCTTATTTTGCCCATTTTCAAACTTCAATATTTATCTCGTTTCGTTGTTTAGTAAGTTTTAAATCAACTGATTGCTACGATATCATAGTCTGAGCATCACACAGGACAGATCCTCTTATGAGGGTTTTCAAATAGTCACATCTGTTTTTTTGTGAACATCGCAGCATGATTGAGGCAAGGAGTGTATATATCGTTTCTGAGAAAGTTATTATAAGGGAATGACTTTCATCAATAATTTCTAGTTACAGATATTTTGTTTGATTAAGAATCTTCCTCAATACCTAATATGAAAATACTGAATATAATGATCACCATTTTCTACAAGGAACAAGTTCATCTATCTATTGGGTACTTAGCTATAAAACCAAACTGGATATATGTGTAAAAGCATTATGATTGACGCTGAAAAAATCAAATATCTTTGGTATAATTGATGTAATTGTAATTATGTGATTTCTTCCTAGGTCTCATAAATCTCTATGCTTATTTTATATTAGTATCATTAAATGCAATAAGCATAAGGATTATGGTAAATATTGAGAATTATTCATGCATCAAATAATACACTTAACAAATCTTAAATTAATTGGAATGCTTTTGGAAGTAAACCATTAAAATTATGGTATTCATCATCAATCTTTTTAATTGAATCTGTTATCACATATTGTGATAAGATCCATGAAATGAAACCGTACGCTATCAGTGGGGTTGTTCATTTCCCTTTTGGATTTTAATTATTCATGCATTCCATTATCGATCTTTAATGATTGCTAAAAATCCTTTCAATAGCTTGCCTCCTACGGTTCAATTTACAGTTATTTACTAACTATAATTTTCATTCCATAATATGAGTAATCACCAGTACAGTTTTTATCGACAGACACCCACTCTTAATTCCATTGAAACCTTGCTGTCTCATTATACTTATTATGATATGCCAAGCAACAACTGCAACTGAAAAACCTGAATGCTATAAGAAAAGTGTCTTAATAGCTGAAGTATCTCAGTAGAGGCAAAGTAATTGAGAAGAATAATCAACTGAAAAAGCTGAATGCTATAAGAAAAGTGTCTTAATAGCTGAAGTATCTCAGTAGAGGCAAAGTAATTGAGAAGAATAATCAACTCAAAAAGCTGAATGCTATAAGAAAAGTGTCTTAATAGCTGAAGTATCTCAGTAGAGGCAAAGTAATTGAGAAGAATAATCAACTGAAAAAGCTGAATGCTATAAGAAAAGTGTCTTAATAGCTGAAGTATCTCAGTAGAGGCAAAGTAATTGAGAAGAATAATCAACTGAAAAAGCTGAATGCTATAAGAAAAGTGTCTTAATAGCTGAAGTATCTCAGTAGAGGCAAAGTAATTGAGAAGAATAATCAACTGAAAAAGCTGAATGCTATAAGAAAAGTGTCTTAATAGCTGAAGTATCTCAGTAGAGGCAAAGTAATTGAGAAGAATAATCAACTGAAAAAGCTGAATGCTATAAGAAAAGTGTCTTAATAGCTGAAGTATCTCAGTAGAGGCAAAGTAATTGAGAAGAATAATCAACTCAAAAAGCTGAATGCTATAAGAAAAGTGTCTTAATAGCTGAAGTATCTCAGTAGAGGCAAAGTAATTGAGAAGAATAATCAACTGAAAAAGCTGAATGCTATAAGAAAAGTGTCTTAATAGCTGAAGTATCTCAGTAGAGGCAAAGTAATTGAGAAGAATAATCAACTGAAAAAGCTGAATGCTATAAGAAAAGTGTCTTAATAGCTGAAGTATCTCAGTAGAGGCAAAGTAATTGAGAAGAATAATCAACTGAAAAAGCTGAATGATATAAGAAAAGTGTCTTAATAGCTGAAGTATCTCAGTAGAGGCAAAGTAATTGAGAAGAATAATCAACTGAAAAAGCTGAATGATATAAGAAAAGTGTCTTAATAGCTGAAGTATCTCAGTAGAGGCAAAGTAATTGAGAAGAATAATCAACTGAAAAAGCTGAATGCTATAAGAAAAGTGTCTTAATAGCTGAAGTATCCCTGTAGAGGAAAAGTAATTGAGAAGAATTGTCAACTGTAAAAGCTAAATGCTAAAAGAAAAGTGTCTTAATAGCTGAAGTATCTCAGTAGAGGAAAAGTAATTGAGAAGAATTATCAACTGTAAAAGCTGAATGCTATAAGGCAAGTGTCTTAATAGCTGAAGTATCCCTGTAGAGGAAAAGTAATTGAGAAGAATTATCAACTGTAAAAGCTGAATGCTATAAGGCAAGTGCCTTAATAGCTGAAGTATCTCAGTAGAGGAAAAGTAATTGAGAAGAATAATCAACTGAAAAAGCTAAATGATATAAGACAAGCACCGCAATAGTTGAAGTATCCCAGTAGAGAAAAAGTAATTGAAAAGAATAATCTCTCCGTACAATAAATACGATAAACAATCAAAAACAATAAACTAAAATGTGCTCTCAAAATATATGCACAATAATAACCTCCATTTATTGAGTTCATTCCCACCGAAAGCTAGAGATTGATCTTGAAATTTAGTATATTTCTGAGGTTTCTCCCCTAATAAAATTACAGTAAAAGGAGTATAACAATAGTCAAGTTGTCTGTCCTGTTTTACTTTTCTAAAGCTCATCCAGTAGCATTGCAAGGAATCAGGAAGGAGCATCTCCTCAGTTAATTACTAAAATAGAATTATTAAAACTTATCTTTCTCTTTAAAGGATGGACAAATTATCGCATTCATTATTCATTGAACGACAATACGTGTTTTCTATTTGACACCTTAGATAATCAACAATATTGCTCTATGATTTATCAATACGAACAACTGAAAAATTGAACACTATTATCTTTCAATTAAAAAAAAAATAATAATAATATTACAGTTGAAAATTATTCTAATATGTCACAAAAATATTTAAATACATTTAATAGGATGATGAAAATTATAGACAGAAAGATATACAGTATACAAAACACCTATTCGAACCGTCTTCTGTGGCTTGTAGGTCTATCGTGTCCCATTCTTGAGCGATCTATACCAAGACTAGGACTCCCCCACACGCTCACCCCGCCCCCTCGAAAAAAAAAAAAAAAAAAAAAAAACGTTGTCGCCTTTTTTGTCCAGCCATTGGCCTCTCTCTCCCCTCGTCCCCTGGCGGAACCCTAACCAAATCCAAGGACCTCCATGGCACTCGTCCAGCCGATGGTCTTCATCCAACCTCGATAAAGCACTCTCTCTCTTAGGCATCCACTGTTTATCAAGGGAATAGTAAATGGGACCCTCTCATCTGATACAATTGTATTTTCTTTTTCGTCTTCCTGAGGATTTATAGCGTATAATCAGTGGCATATCGCCCAGGATGATTAGAGAGATTACACACGTTAATCATTGTAAGTGGTTTCATAGGACTGCATCGCCAGCTAACGAACGATTAGTAACCATCAATTGAAATAGAAAATAAGATAGGATCGTCCAAACCCCATTGGTTAAAGTAGAAAACATAAAACATAGAGCTCATTAAAATTTAAACATTGTACAGAATCATTTCCTGCACAGGAATAAATCATTTCATATAGATCTCCGAATACCTACAGTATCATAGCTTTGTAATACTATTTCGCCTTAAGATTGTGTCAAAGAAAAAGCTGAATAATAACTGCCACGTTTTCCCTATCACTTCTAAAATTTAAACAATGAACAATACATCCCCACCCAAATTATATTCTAATATCAACTGGTAATAACCTGTCTGTCTAACAATCCATTGAATACCTTTCCATTAATTCTGTAATGTGGCAAAGGACATTACCTCATTTAATGGTTATTGTTATTCTTCATAATATGCAGGAGTTTATACTTAATAACCTTATGTCCTATTGAGATTGAGGAATAGGTTTTAAAGTACGATTTCACAATAGTAGAGTCTATATTAGAAAAATAACGTCACTAAATAAAGGGGAAAAAAAGATAAACTAGAAATGCCGTAAAATACACCAGATATTAATATTATTCATAGCTCTACAAAGTACCTCTGAAACTTATCTTAAATCTAAAAGTATCAATTCTGTAAACCAGCCAAAGAATATACAGAAGAATTCGATGGAAGAAAGAACGGAAGGCCACATGCATTGGGGAGTAGGTGATTGATTTGCAACATCCATGGTCGTCCACGCACACAACAAAAGACTTACACTAACCATTAACTAGTACACAATATCTTTACATGCTAAAGACTATAAAATTAATAGCAGATGCCATTATATTTTTTCCTCTTGCTCAATCATGTGTTCATGTTTCCGACTCACAGATCACCGGCATAAAATTCTCTTAATCTCATTAACACTGATGGAAATGTGTTACGAAAAAAAAACATATTCACTTCATTGGTTCAGTTTACATTTAATAAAGATGATACGAACAGATGTGTCCTATCCACACTTTAAAGAAATCCTAATTAGTATGGGTTTGTTTAAGAATTTAGGGCATATGACCTGGTCCTGAGGCCGGGATAGTATTCAGCGCTGAGGTGCAACTCTGGAGAAAACCTTAAAGTTGCACCAAGAAGAAAAGTTGAGAGGTTACACAACAAGAAGGACGAAAGAAAGCGATAATGGAGGTAACGTAGAAGACCGAAAATTGGAGGCAACTAAAAGCCGGAGGGACGCAGCAAAGGTGCACTGACGTTGATACACCCCTAAATTGAAATTCTGGCGAGTAAAAAATTACGAACTTGGTGCAAATAACATTGAGTCAAAGTAAAGCCTAAGGGGCTGAATTGAATTTCTATTGCTGCTCAAATAATTTTACGAGGTTCTTCGAAAAATTAAATAGTTATGAAATATAAAAACAACAATATGCATGCATTTCACATGCGGCTTAAATCGTCTTCAATCATTCCTCTCATGCCCAATGAATAGAATGACTTCTTTCTTTTTTTTTGCCTAAAGGTCCAGTTCCTTCAAACATGAGGAACAAAATGAAAGCAAGACGCATGAATTTTACATCTGTTCAAGATAGAACGCCTTCTCTCTAAATAAGGTAGCAGAGATCTTGCTATGAGGAAAGCAATGGAAGGAATTGAGATCACGATGAAAATAAAGTGAGAATAGTGCAGTTTCTTAACCAGTAAATTTTCGAAAGAATGCTGCTAAAATAAGACAAGGGTCAGAGGTCTCGTGGGTCTTCGATGTACAGTACCTAGAGCCCTCCACATTTTATGAGCAGAAGTAATGCATAAAAGCACCGAACTAGAGACACAAATTGGAATCAACTGAAAATTACGAATGAAAAGTGAGAACTTTACAAATAGATGACCAAAATTTCCATTAAGTTGAAACTGTTGTTAATAGACATTTTATCCCTCGGGAGGCCAAATTATTTCATTACCTCATTACTGCAAGAGAAACTCAATATTTTTCATTCTAAAACATTCTTATTTTATCATATTAATAGTCAAACATTCTGTTTAAGCCCTATACTAGTTTACCTTCATATTACTCCCCATATTGTAATAAATAAAATATTATTCCCCTTGTTTACTATCCATTGTCTGTTGCCTGACTTGCACAAAGAGATTCATGAAATTCTTTTTGGAAAGAAAATGGAATCTAATGGAACATAGACAGACAGGGCGGAGCTGTAAAAGCCTTACACAAATATTCACAGTTCTAGGAATTGGAATGAAAATATGATAGAGAGAGAGAGAGAGAGAGAGAGGGAGAGAGAGAGAGAGAGAGAGAGAGAGAGAGAGAGAGAGAGAGAGAGAGAGAGAGAGAGAGAGAGAGAGAGAGAGAGAGAGAGAGAGAGAGAGAGAGAGAGATAGCTGTAATTAGAGAAATGCTAAATAAAGTCAGTTGTTGTTCAAACAAATATAAATGCTTTATATCTATAGCAAAGCATTCATTAAAGAGTACTTAGTGAATGAATTCTATTTTTTCGTAATTGTAAACTATTTATCGTCAAATTTTATAATTCTAAAGCATTAGTAGTAATACAAAATGGTGACTTTGAAAGATGTTGCAAACGTTTATTTTATAGCCTGAGACAATGGTGACCATGCAGTTAAATGGTACATAATCTCTTTGAAAACAACAACTCGATATATGTACCCTTGAAAAACCAAGTGGATACCGACCTAACGACACGACCATTAACTTTCATATATCAGGCCTTCTGTAAATCGTCGTAAGGTTATGTATTGTTGCTCACAACTTCTTTAAATAAATAATCAGGTAATGTTAAAGGATGATCTTTAAGTCGGTATCAGACACAACTGTTATTCCCGAAAGTGTTTTCCTTATAAATAATTAGACTTTTTCATGCGAAAAAAACCTGAAAAATATATGGAGTAAGACATTTAATGAATTAACTACAGCATAGAGGGAACGTAGAACTGACTATTAAATTAAAAAAAAAAACACAAGATTAAACGTTACGAGTATAATTTTTCTTACGAAAGGACAGCTACATTATATTGCTTCCTTCTTTATTCTATTCAGCAAACCATTTACAATCAGAAAGTGTAACGAAAAGACTACTAACAGTGAGTATAATAAGGATATCCCAAAATAAATGATTATGAAAATCTTTAAATGATAATTGGTAGGTTTATCTAGGAGGCATCACATCCCTTAATCTTATTTTATTGTTATTACTCAAGACCAATGATACATTTAAGAACAATTAAATGAAAACATTCAAATTAATCTATACACTGATTATTCACGTGACGACCTGAGATATTCCAACTTAATACTCTATAACCACATTAGCATTCGAAATCTAGCCTACTGTATCAAGAATCATGACATCTCATAACTCTATGGCAGCGAACATCATCTTTGTCGTCAACATCATCCTCTTCCGTTTCTCCTTTCTCTTCGTCTTCTTGAAGCTTCGGATGATGCTTCAAGGAATCTCAAAGGATCAATACTGTGTCTTGCCGTCCTTCCCTTGTCTTATGCTCTCTCTCTCTCCTCTCTCTCTCTCTCTCTCTCTCTCTCTCTCTCTCTCTCTCTCTCTCTCTCTCTCTCTCTCTCTCTCTCTCTCCTTTAAGATTCAGGTTTATCTTGACCAAATTTGTAATTTCGGTAATATGATTTCGCTACTAATAGTTCATCCACATAATGAGAATTTCACATTTTCTGACATTTACACACTCAAATATCACGATTTAGGACTTAACGGAAAGAAAATAGAACCTTCAATAAAATATCATCTGACTCGAGTAATAATGTTTCACTCGACGCAATTCAAAATACGCTAAGTGCTTTTATACAATCTATCTGAGCTGAGTTTACTCAATAGTACGATTAAAGACATTTCCATATAAAACGTATATTTTCTCCATTCACCACCGTCGCGTACAAATCCATAAATTCATCCAACGGTAACTCATTACAGGAACAAAAGGATGTATCAATTGAAACCTTGTTATAACGTTTATCTTTTTGGTACTCCGATGCCACTCCAACCCTGCCCAAAGGACTCTAAAGGATGCAGAAGTAATTGAGGAGAGGGTGAAAGTAATCACGTGAAAAGAAAGGATGGAGTGAACTTCGTAAAAGATGAAGGAAAAAATGCTATGTGTCAATATTTACAGTACAGCACCTATATGATCAACGTAACACAGTTTTGATATATAAAGAATGAAGCAGGATTAATTAAACTGGCTGTTGGCGCTCTCTTATTAGCTACCCATCGTTCGAAGAATACACTCTGAAGCCTTTGTCTTATGTTAACATTTTACATCCATTAAAGGAAGAAAAGTGAACGGGAAAGCAAGAAGATATATTGAGAAAATTATACTTTGTGTATACACTCACATAAAGACACACACACACACACACACATATATATATATATATATATATATATATATATATATATATATATATATATACATACATACATATATATACATACATACACACACACACACACACACACATATATATATATATATATATATTATATATACACGTGTGTGTGCTTGTGTAAAATTATGTTTAAACTAATAGAATATTACCATTACCTGATTATAATAAATGAAAATTGAACAACAATATTTCTTTCATGGAACCATCAAGATCATATTTCATGTAGGCTAATTCTGCAGATAAAGAATACAAACTAATGTTACTGTTTTTTTTTCATTAATTATACAATGTCTATCATATTGTATATTGAAGAATAAATATCAGATGATGTAATCTAAAATATTTATTCAAAACCTACCTTACATTTACTTGTGGATATATTTCTATATTTATTCCAAGATCTTGTATACCAATAATTTAGCATTATGACCCTACACACACACACACACACATATATATATATTATATATATATATATATATATATATATATATATATATATATATATATATCCTATTATTAATGCATTACACTTATCTTGTCTTGCTCTAAATAGTATTTTGCCTCTTAAATAAGAAGAAAAGAAGGGTATGATTCGGAAATAGCCAATTATTTGAGTACACACATAACTCCTTTGTAATCTGTAATACCAATATAAGGCTAAATGACTGTTAATTGTACAATATTCCGGAAAAAGAGAAAAAATATGATGCTTTCTTATGTTTTTCCTTTAATGTTAATGATCACCATTTATCAGCGAATAATACTGAGCCAAATAAATCGATAAATAAAACTTCAAAACAAATGTAATCAAGCTGAATCTGCAGGTCAGGAGTACAGTATATGGTAATAGTCAATTAGCCCTATTTCTGTGGACTATTCATGAGAGTAGCAGCCCTGGTCAACTAAATTTAACTACTTCACTTTTGTTGATCCGCTGACGATATCAATTTGCAGTTTTAACTATGACTAAGTTTTTGCATTATGGACTTATCTACTTGGATCAAATATGATAAATTGGAAAAGACAAAAGAAAGATTTCTCGATAGCTCAATCTAATTATGCCTTTTCCTTACACAGAGAATTCTTTCACCAGGTATATGGAGGGGCAATGGGATCCCCACTTGACGTTCTCTTTAGAAATATATACATGGTTGCTGTGGAAGATGGAACATTCAGGCGTTACATGAAGCCTAAAGCCTTTGAAAGAAATGTGGATGTCATTTTCTTCATAACTAAAAGACCTGATGAACCACAGTCTTGACAAGTGCCTTAAACTCTAATTCAGTCTCAAACTTCAGATTCAAAACTAGCAAGAACGATTCTATTCCTTTCCTTGACGTCCTTGTTGTGAGACAACAAACCACATACGCTACATAGAAGAGGTCTGTCATTGCTTCTTAGATTCTAAATATAACAAATAATTACATCGCACACTATTTACTAGGTTGTACTCCTTCATCTGGTTTATCTTGATTTTTTATATGTAATCATTAGTTTCGTCATTCAATAACTTCTATTGAAGTGATTCAGCTACAATAAGTGTTTTAATAATTTTTATGATATTCAATCATTATTTTGAAGATAACTGGTGAAATAAGTTTTCGAATTTTTATTGTCAGGAACTCAAAGAGAATTATATTATCAAGCAGGATAAAGAAAGAAAAGATAATGAGATTAAAGTGAATCGCTACATTATGATGACGGCACTGAAATCGGTGATAGGTATAAATGTTCAAGAACATAAAGGTAAAGATGATAAAGTTCAATAAGGTTTTTTAATGACATAACGTTATTTAGTGTACCAAGGGAAATAATGGTAGGATTTCAACTGAAAAAGAACTAAAGAGCTAAGAAGGGTGAGAACAATGAGATCTCAGACATTGAAACCATTCTATGATAAGTTTTAAAGTTAAATTAAAGAAGTCTGTATTCTATTTACATGGGCCTAGTAAAATCATATAGAATTCCTAGAAGCAATGTGGAGGGTGTTGAGAATTAATGATACAGATATTTTCAGATGCGAAGAAATTAAAAGTGTTTAGGATGAAAGTACAGCATATGCAGGAGTAAAAGGCTAGAGAGTGACTAGTTTGGTGAAAAAGTTGGTCTAGGACAAGGGGCAGTTGTTTTAATGGCTGTTCAACATCTTTACGAATGGGGTAATTTGACAAAGAGAAAGAAATGCATTGTAAATGAAGGTGCAACCTGCAATGACTGATATTTGCACAAAAAAAAATAAAAATAAAAAATAGCTAAAGATGTTAAAATTAACCGTTTCAGAAGTATATTATACAGTGTAATGAGACAGAAGTCGATATATGTAGAAATTAAATAAAAAAAAATGTGAAATCAGGTGAAAGGACATATTAGAATATTTTGAGATGGTTTGGTCATATGGAAAGAATGGACGTCAGCGGATTTTCGAAGTCTATAAATCAGAATTAATAGTTGTAGGCGGGTAAAGACAAGAAGGGGTTAGATAGTAGTTATATAATACATTCTGGAAAATTGGGACATCAATGTCCAGCAAAAGCAAAAGTGCATGAAAAATAGGTGTGAATAGTAGTGTATTCGACAACCCGATTCAACAGTTGAAGGATGAATGAATATGGCATTGACTGCAGTGTTGTTCTTTATCTCTGCAGTTCCTCTGTCATAGTCAAAAATTTAATTTTGAAAAACTACATATCTCCCTATATCATAAAGAGCAAGTGTCTGGCTATGTATATTAATATATAAATAAATATATAAATATATACTTATATATACATATATATATATATAGTTGATAGATGGGTTCCTCTTGGGAATCGCAATTTAAGTAGGAATAAAATAGTCAATGCTGCTATCATCATCTTTATTCGGGAGCTTTCGACATAACTTATGTCATCTTCAGCCTATCTGCAATTATCAAATGTAAAATTAATAAAATTAATAACATCATCCTAAGTACATAGTTAGGAAGATACACTTTCATGAATTAATCAACTAGTTCTAAAATCAACCAATCAAGGAACATAAAACCTTAAAAAAACTTATTACACACAACTATATAAAAGACTTAATAACTAATATAACTAGTCACCCGCAGGAGTTATTAAGTCTTTTATATAGTTGTGTGTAATAAGTTTTTTTTTTTAAGGTTTTATGTTCCTTGATTGGTTGATTTTAGAACTAGTTGATTAATTCATGAAAGTGTATCTTCCTAACTATGTACTTAGGATGATGTTATTAATTTTATTAATTTTACATTTGATAATTGCAGATAGGCTGAAGATGACATAAGTTATGTCGAAAGCTCCCGAATAAAGATGATGATAGCAGCATTGACTATTTTATTCCTATATATATATATATATATATATATATATATATATATATATATATATATATATATATATATATATATATTTCTTTTTAGTTATGCTCAGCTCTCCCTGCCCCTCGGGTAGGGGGGGAGAGGAGTAGTCATACCTTGGTGAGGAGGCGTGTGTGTGCATATCTATCTAAATATTTAGCCGTCATTTTGACGGGTCGTGCACACGAGTATACAATAAATAATAAAAACAGTACATACAATAAACTCTGGGCCTCCCCCATTTCATAAATGAAATTTACCGAATATGCAAAAAGTTTCACTGCTGGATTCCTCTCCAATTATAACCTTTCTATTCGAAACGTTTACGGGAATATTTCATCATATTACTCTCTCATTCCTCAAATCTGGCCGCTCGACATATCAATAAATTGTGGCTTTTATGCCTTCTTCAGTATCGACTGAAGAAGAGGGTGAAGGGGATGTATCAACAGAGGGATACGCCTATCTAACGCAGAGTTGGGGCAGAAGGAGAGCTTGTGGAGAACGGCGGAAATCCTTGAAATGTGGCTAACGAGAAAGTGCTAAATTACCCCCTCCCCCATCCTTGAAGCCTATAGCCACCTATGATGGTTTCCCGAGCTCTCTCTCTCTCTCTCTCTCTCTCTCTCTCTCTCTCTCTCTCTCTCTCTCATATATTACTGTCTAACGATGACGCCACAAACACTATATGTTGCCATAATTCTATGATATTTAGTTAAGAAAACATATTTGGAGTTTCAATACACTACAAAATGTCTATCCATGACTAGAACTTTAATAAGTATTTAAGGGTAGATACATGATTATATTATCCAATGAACCACATGCAATCTTAAACATGCATATACTCTTCGGGTGTACATATACTGCATGTCTCAAAAGAAAGCTTAATGAAGTTTGGCAGCAATGACATTATTCTGAAGGTACAAATTACTTCATTATTTCTAAAATGTTTAAAGAGTAAGTCAAAGGCTATTTACGAGAGTTAAAATTGCACAAACTGTGAGGATTTCGAACAATATCACTAAAAGCAGCCACAAAACCACATTAAACATCGATTAATAGAGAAATTGCAATTACAATCAAACTATTTGATATATCAATTATTCATGGCTAATGACCTCCAAAAAGGTATATTCATTTAAATATCCAAATCACCCGAGTTGTGAGATCATGTACTGTATGTGTTAATGATTTACAGCAATGATAGTAAAATCAGTAATACAAGCATGGCACGAACGATAATACTTATTCATGTCCAAGTCCAGTCTCTGGGTCCTTTTTTTTAGAGAACTTGACCTTCTCATTTGTAAAATACAAAGTATACAAATTAAATGTAGAATAGTCTAGCTATGAAATTTTCTGGGTTGTATCTGCATTAAGAAGGGAAAAACGTTGTCCTAGACTCCAGAGCCCTTTGTGACTGAAGACGAATGTTGAATAGACTCTCCCATAATATATCATAGGTTTGGACAGTTTCTATTTCAGACTAGTAACCAAGTACCTCTCTCATGTTCAAAAGGGGTAATGTAAAGATAAATACAAGGTATACATTTTTGTGTTGTTTTGAAAGGAGGGGGATCAAAGTAAAAATAAAAAAGAAGCGTACCAAAGTTACTGGGATTATAGCCTTGAATAACAACAAGTTGTATGGCGTACCAAAAGCTCATTTATAAACTTGCACGTTCAGGACCACTTTTCTACTGTAGACTTGTCCTCCTCATCTATGATGGGGCAGGTCTTAGTTTTCAGGGGCTGTGAGAAATGGTTACATGGTAAGAAAGAGCTTCTGATAAATTTTGAACCTTTAGATGTGAAAATGTATGAATACTTTTTAACATATATCTTATAAATATGACCAAGCTTCGCAAATTTTATGGAAAATACAAGTTTAATAGGAGTATTGGCGGTGTTCTTGAATTTTTATGGACTTGATTGTATAGTCTTAATAGCAGCTTCCCGAAGTGCTGCTAGGGAAACAAACTCAGTAGCCATGTCCTAAATACCATGTAATTTTCGCTGATGGTCCTAAAATGGATTACGAAAGTTCTGAGGCCTCTACATAAACTTACTGTGAACTAACTTTGCTGTATACGTACAAATTATTTTCATTTTAATTACAAAATGCGCAATTCTTATCTTTCAACTGAGCTTCCACATTGTGAAAAACACAGAGAAACGATTCTTTTCAGAAGCACCTCAATATGGCTCCCTGAATAATCACATGAAACACTTCTGATGGACGCCTTCCTTAAAGTGTCGAGAATATATCCTATAGGTAGTAACAGTGGCTGTCTGAGTGAGGATCAAAAGTGTGATTTTTTTAAAGAAGTAAGAAGTTTGCAGTAGAGAATTGTGTGACACAAAAATAATTACTTTCTTCTTGTTAACCCAGACTTATATAGTCTAAGTTTAAGTGACTTTTCCAGTAATTACTGCCGAATAAAACCTAGTGTAAATGATGTTTGATATCTAATGAAAATAAATAGTTCCAACTCCGATTAATTAGATATATATATATATATATATATATATATATATATATATATATATATATATATATATATATACACGTATATATATGTATATATATATAATTTTTATTCTGATCTAGAAAGGTGTCAAGAAAAAAGAGGCTCTAAATACCTAAAGATACTTCTAATAGAATAAAACCAAAAAAACTTAAAACTGGTGATTGAAAATTATCACACAAGGAAAATATTTTAAGAGCTTATAAATAAAAGAATAAGCACAATAAATTCAATTATGGAAAAAAAAACATGAAGTTGTGCTTGCCAAATTCTATGCAAAAACGTGTCTTTTTCATGCAATGTTTCTCACTGACAGATCTCGAAGCCTGTCAATTAAATAAGTCCACTGTACCACACGTGTACATACACGCTCATACACTGCAATGCTATTGCTTTTTTTATCTCTCGCTTTTTCCTGCACTGATAGTAGGAAACCCCGTTTAAGCTTGCAATCGCATATTCATATTGTTTGAGTTTTTGTGCCATTGTTACCCTCAACTGTGTATAAAGATCGTTACCTTGTTGAATAGAGTTACTTGCATCCACCTCGCTTCTCTGTTAGTACATAACAACTACCTTGCGACACTACCAAACTCACAAAATAACCAAGATACCTATCAATGTGGGCAATTAAGCAAATAACAACAATAACAACAATTATAGACCTCAGACGGGGTTTGGCCAGCTTTTATCATCACACTGACAAGTGCAGATTGGTGATGGTGGGAGATAATCGTCTGATCGCTCACAGAAAACGAACCTAGTATGGGTGGCCCTGACTAGTACAGCTTTGCTGATTATGGCGATACACAAACTCTTTCCCCACGTTAAGATATACTCACTCAGCAATTGAAGGTAAATGCAAATGTTATGTGGAAACTTTATCATGTTTATACGTGCTAACGTAAAAACTAGAGGTATGTTTGAAAGTGTTTGGAATCTGAAATGTAAACATAAAATCAGATCGTGAAAGTCACTCCGCTTGTACCTTCAGTTAAAAGTCTTCAGTCAATTCCACTGAATATACACCTCATATCAAATAAAAAATAAATCAACATGAGACTCGAAGAATTATTTATTCATCGATTTTCACAGGTCACGCACACGAAATAAATTTCGTAGTTCATATTAACGCAAATGACGATGAAAAAAAAATCTTGGCTAATTGGCCAGCAAATGCAAAGGGGGAAGGGGTAACTGCACTAATTAACATCGCATGTCGTGCAGTGGTGAAGAACTTACGCAATGCTCATTAGTTATTTCAAAGGACTAATTTCTCCCTCTCATATCTCCGGTGAAATGTATATTTACAAGTACACGCAGATTTTGTATGTATTTGCGTGTATAGTTCTATATATGAATGTATATATAGTATATATAAAATATTATATATATATATATATGTGTGTGTATATATATATATATATATATATATATATATATATATATATATATATATATATATATATATTCGAGAGAGAGAGAGAGAGAGAGAGAGAGAGAGAGAGAGAGAGAGAGAGAGAGAGAGAAATATATATATATATATATATATATATATATATATATATATATATATATATATATATATATATATATATATATATATATATATATAAATATATATATACATATATATATATATATATATATAATTATATTCCCCCGCATATTTTTTTCATCGGAATATGATCAATGGGCGGGCGATGAAAGGCGTCTCCCTCCCTTTCTGTAATCACAGGCCGTGTAAGAGTGGGTTGGTGTTGGCAGTACCAAGGAGTATACTGACGTCTGATTTCCTCTGAACAGAAACCGAACATTTCACTCGCCGTACGCAAAGTGGGTCTCGCATTTTCTTTGATCTAGTTCAGAGGTTGATTTCAGGCCTGAAATAATCAATTCTGGTAGTGTTTAAAACTTCATAAAAAGTTCGAGTACATTATAACTGTATTCGAAAATCGAACCGGCACACAATACAAAGGTAAGAAGTGTTACAACGGAAATTAAGTGTTGTTAAGCATAAAAAGAACTGGTGTAAGACTTGGTTAAGAAAATTTGTGATGAAAAGGTATAGAAACGGTAAGGTGAGCAGGGAGTACAAAAAAAAAAAAAAAAAAAAAAAAAAAAAAGTAAAAAATAAATAAATCTGCCAACAAGAACAATACAACAAAGATTCTTTACCACTGTAAATTGATATGAATGACTTTCTTGTTAACAAAGTTTTATTACAAAATGTTGAAGAGTTAGGACAGTTCACTGTCTAAACTGATAAAAAACTAGGGACACAAAGGGACACAATTCATTGTTGTCTTCATTAGTCACGCCTAAATCTTTGCACTGGTTCATCGAATAACATAGAATGCTTTCATATCCCCAAAGGTCCCTCATATCGGATTTACCATCATATAAGACAACCGTGGAAGTCTCATTTAATGAGTTCAATATATAATCATTATTTGTTTGGTGGTGAAACTTGAATAAAATAGGGAGAAATAAGGACATATATGAAATAACATACTAGCTTTTATCTTTTGTGTTTATTTAGATTACATTTAAATCCCATAATATGTCAATTTTTGACGGTATTAAAACAGGCATCTAGTTAAGAGTTCAATTATTTGGTTTATGAAAATTAGGCAGACAAACTTTTTTAAGAGTACGAAAACCCAGTACATTTATTTCGTTTATTCTATCATCAGAAAAAAGAAAGGGAAAGGATTTTTTAAGAAGGGAAACTTTTGGCAATTAATTCTTTCTCCAGTTATTTTATGTATAAAAGACATACTGGAATACATATAAAAACTTATAGGCATTTATTTCTTAATTGTGCTAAGCTTCTGCATCCACTCCCTCTTGAACGTATTTGAATTCTTTTATCTTCTACCAAACCATACCCAACCGTATCAAAATATGAAATTTACTGATTAATAGCACATTTGTAGCATGGATCTTAAGGAAAAACAGGAATTTGACTGTCGTGTTATGACATAAACGGCATACACGGATTCTATTTATGAAGAAAAGTATCTGAAGATTCGGCCAACAACGGTGACTGGAACCATAGCTTCGCTGAACGAATCCCCCTCCTGCGAGCACACCATTCAACCACAGAACAGTTCACGTCGCCCCGGAATTATTACCGTGTAGACTGACATTACCTACGGGCAGCTTTCCAGGCCCGGTGCACTGCCCCGAATGTGTATAAACTAATCAGCAGCATTCTAGCAAATGCAGTCACCACTCATGTGGTCCCAATCAACAGCCAAGAGACCCGCTTGAATGATTCTGCATATATACCTGATATCCTCAATAATTACCTCTAGCTCACCTATTTACATGTTTAGCAAAAAAAAAAAAAAAAAAAAAAAAAAAATATATATATATACACACACATATATATATATATGTATGTATATATATAAACATATAAATAAACTAAAAAAAAAAAACTTAGATAACATGGGATTCATGGAAATCGGGCATTAGCAGCAGGGCTAGATAATACGAAAACTTGTACCTCATAGAGAACTTTACTAATCCTCCAAGTGCATGGGAAGCTCAGACAAAGCAATTGCTAAGAAGTATTTGAGAGAATTTAAATACTTCGTTTATTCAAAAGGCTATAGTCCGCCAATAAATATTCAACTGCAAAGAAACTGGATTTTTGGGGAAGATAATGCCATGTAAGACACATCACAAAAGAAGAAAATGTCTTTCCCGGGTATAAGCATATGAGAAAGAGGCTAACTCCTTTACTGTGTGAGAATGCAATTGGGGACTAACTAGAATACCACTCACAAAAGCCTTGATTCCTGAGCAGTCCATTAGGTGGATGCATAAAGAGTTTGGGGCTTGTGTGAGAAAATACCTCCAGGAGAAACAATTGCAACTTAAGGCCATCCTCATCACAGACAATGCCCTTGCTCATCCTCCCAACATAGAGAAAGGGTTATCGGAGTTTCCCTTTATCACTGCAATGTTTTTGTTTCTAAATATAACTTATCCAGCCCATGGACCATCAGATATGTATGTATGTGTATATATATATATATATATATATAGAGAGAGAGAGAGAGAGAGAGAGAGAGAGAGAGAGAGAGAGAGGAGAGAGAGAGAGAGAGAGAGAGAGAGAGAGAGAGAGCTTTAAAGGGGTGGCCAAAGGTGATTATAATCTTTCAGATCTCAACACGTCAACACGTCATGTATATATATATATATATATATATATATATATATATATATATATATATATATGTGTGTATATATATGCATATGTATATATATATATACATATATATATATATATATATATATATATATACATATATACATATATATACATACGTGTGTATACTTGAGACCTCACATGGCAAAACTGTTAAATATTTTGCCTCACCAGCGAGGGACCATTGTTCAAGCACATTACTTTAAAGGTTTAAAGGTCACTCATTAGCGGGAGAAACAAGGGACAGGGCAATGCCTTAAAACATCGATCATATATACAATCGCCTCCCCGCCAAAACTATCATCAGAAAGGGCTACTGATGACTCAACCAGAAGATCTATAGGTTACCCCACCCCGCCATCCCTAGATCTTAAGGCTGGTGAGGTCGTGGGCACTACTGGAAACCCCCTTCTTAATTATGAATCAGGGATGTTTCTAAAAGGCTAGCTTCTCTTCTGAGAAATCAATTGTGCCTCTGTTATCTTAGGAAATAAACCAATTACCTCTTGAGGGGTTTACTGTAGTGGGTGTAGTCAAGATAGAGAACAGCCATTACTAAGAAATTCCTCCGAATACACTTGCTAAAAGCTGTAAGGTGAAATACCCAGTAGCTTCATCCTCTTAAAGAAAATAAGTATATTGGCTTCATTAATTCAGGTAAACTGACATCTGCTTTGCTTCTTATGTAATGTACCAGAATTAATGAAGCCAACTCTACTCTCTGGGAGGCTTTTCTCCTTCTAGAGGCGCATAATGTTAAAAAAAATTTTGCAGTTTGCTTTAACAGATTTCCATGTACTTCAGTTTATACGCTCGTAAGAATCAATAAAAGCTAAATCATTTACATTCCTGATAATTTAATATAGATTTTGAATTATTGAAAACAACACAATAACAATTATTGGGCAAGGACTTAAGTTCATAATCTTATAAAAAATAAACTTGGCAGATCACGATATTCTGTTATTCCGTCTTCATTAACACGAAGCTTTATGCATCACACCACCTGCGTCATACTCCAGATTGATTGCTCAAGTGTAAAATAAAAGAAAAAAAAATTCGCTCCCGCAAATATCTAAGATGTACAGTTTTATATCACACTGAAGAAGGAAGACTTCGATCAACAACGATGAAGTATCTTCATATATATATATATATATATATATATATATATATATATATATATATATATATATATATATATATATACATATATATATGTATATATACATATTTATATATATCTATATCTACATATACATATATATATAGATGTATAATTATATATATTTATATAAATCTATATATATATATATACATATATATATATATAAACATATATATATATATATATGAACATATATATATATATATATATATATATATATATATATATATATAAAATTCAAGATATACAGGCACTGCTTTCTGTAGTAACACATGAACGCCAGGGATATGAACAGATACTAACAATACTGTTACAAAGTATACGTATCAATGAAACACAGTAATCCACTTACTATCATTCTTTTCCTAAGTAATATTGTAAAACATAGTCATTCTTTATTAGGACTATACCTCTGTATATATTAACTGCATCATGTATTCTCTAAACCCACGATTAACATTAATGAAAAATACTGTTATCAAATATGATACTATTTCCAAGTTGTTCAAGGGGGCCAAGGAAAGCAGAAGAAATGTGAAAATTCCAAACCTGCCGACAGAAGGAAAGGAAAAGCTACTTCCACTTGTGCAGTCCGGACTGTAAGTAGTTAAACAATATGATATGGTAGCCAGATGCACGTTCCAAGAGTATCTGTGAGGATCCTCCGACTCAATGGTTCATCGTTCAAAATAGCACATATGAAAAGAAGACAACCGAAAAAAAAATTATGTGAAGTGAAGAAAGAAATGATCTAAATGGAAAAACAGCTGATCATATGAGTTACCTTTCATTAGGGTTTTTTCAAGTATTATTCAAGGAATAACATAAAATAAGATTGAAAGTCAATATGGAGTTACAGTAAGAGACAAATACAAGGCAATAACACATCAAATTTCTTTGCACTTGAACCTGTGACCTTCCGCAACGCAATTTTCAAGTAATAGGAACGCATAGACAGTCGATAGATATGGTTATAAATCGCAAAATCTTAACGGTTGATTTTTAACCAGCGCCGAAACAAATTTAATAATCCTATATAAAGAGCTTCAAGTTTGTATAGTTAGAAAAAATACAGATTATTCCAAATTTGTCAGTTTTTTATCTATATTTTTTCATTTGAGTATAACCACAAAAATACCTGAGCAAGATGCCAATTTATATGAATTTTTCCCATCTTAAATCAACATCTAGGTAATGTTCTACGACCTGAAAATCTCCACAAACATACATAAAGTGTTACATCCTTATTGAAGTGCTCCCAAACAAAAATCAAGCAAGGTGCCTTGGTTTATGAAGAGAGCGGGTGATGATAAAAGTTTCAAGAGCATTTTCAATAAATATTTTATATTGAAATAACTAGAGCTGGTAAGGATATTTACGATTTGAGATTGCCATTAAAAGAATAATAAAAGGCGCCAAAATTCCCTTTCTTTATGAGAAATTTTCCTCGGTTGGCGTGATAAAAGGCACAAGGGAAAATAAAAGAGGTCTCGTTAAGGATGTGAAATTGCCGCTTCGTTGAACTAGTTAGCAGTTACTTGGCTCATATCTCTTTTCCTACTACCCGGCCAGACGCACAATAAAGGTGAAGAAATATATGCCAAGATGGCCTATATCCCTCTCCATGTAAGGTTGGGCAATTTAGTCGAGAAGAACATTCCGACCCTTTAATGCGCGATACGAAAAGAGCCTCTATTTACTCTGGAACTAAGATCTAAAACTGGTGATGATGTTAAAACATGAAAAAAGAAAGAAAGAAAAAAGTTTTCCCCGGCGGCGGGGTATGTGACCGAGTGCAGAGAAGTAGTTTTGGCCTGGGCTGAAGGACCCTCCAGCCTTCAAGGGCGGGTCATTAGAAAAGCCCTGCAGGTCGCGAGCGTCATGATCGTGGTCTAGGGGATTTTTCCTTTCTGGCGGGGGGAAATTTTTAAGGGTCCGAGGGGAGCCTTTGCCGCTTTTTCTCCCCAGATTTTCAGAACCGGGAATCGGTTTGTTGGTAGCAGGGGGGAGGGGGGGGGGAGGGGGCAGGAAAAAAACGTTGATTAGGACTTCAAAATTCGACAGTTCGTATTTTTGAGCAATGACTTTTGGCGATACCCTGAAGTGGTTCTCATACAGGTTTCTTTCGATCTCTTTATCATTTAATGTACATAAACATATTCAATTCCTTATCTCGGATGAGTCTCAGCAGCAAAGAGAAATGCCCGAGTTTTAATAGCTGTTGTCGTCCTCCAAATAAATCAAAGGTATTTTCACCGTATTCAAGACGTGCATTTTATCTCCATAAACTGTGAAGGAGAGATCGAAGAAAAACGAAATTTAGACGAGGACTTCTGAAAAGTTGAGTATATATTTAGCCACTCCTGCCTGGGAGTTCAGGCTTGACTCTAATGATCTTCCACCTCTAATTGCAAGTGAATTCATAAAAGGGTAAAATTTACCCCAAAATCCAGAAAGCTACTTCAAGAGATGATGGGGGAGGAATGGATGAGAGAGAGAGAGAGAGAGAGAGAGAGAGAGAGAGAGAGAGAGAGAGAGAGAGAGAGAGAGAGAGAGAGAGAGAGAGAGAGAGTTATCGTCAAAGAGAAACTCCAGAAAGAGGAAACGTCAACCCCGACATCAAATGATGCTATGAGAGCGAAAAGGGGGGAAGAGGAAAAGAGAACGATTATGAAAAAATATTAAAGAAAGAAAGATGAAATGGGAAACATCAAAAAAGTTTAGCAAAAAGTCTTAGATATCCTTAAAGAAGCAAAGTAGTGTAAGGGAATTTTAATCAAATTCAAGATTCAGTATAACAGACATCATAACCATAACAGACCATCATCAGATGAAAACTAAAAATAAAAAAAGTTTCTATCATAAATAAATTGACTTTTTAGAGAAAGAAAATAAGAAAATCGCAAAAGAGGAATGAAAGAAAAATTAACAGCCTTATACAGGAAAAAAATGAGAGAGAGAGAGAGAGAGAGAGAGAGAGAGAGAGAGAGAGAGAGAGAGAGAGAGAGAGAGAGAGAGACGAAACCGCACGCCCAAATCGACCCTCCCTCCCTCTTCCCCCTTGAAATCCCCCTCCCCCTTAACTCAAGAGGAGAGGGAGATTGAACCCCGTTCTTCTGAAAGGTATTGTATCGAAGTCGCCTCTCAGACTCAGACATTTGTTTCTTTTGTTCCAGTTACCAATACGATCAATGAGGAGTCTTTTCGAGGCTCATAATGGTATTTCCATCTTGATATAAAAAAAAAAATAATGCTCTAATCAATTCCTACTTGAAAAGAAGGAAAGATTTTCATAGTTCATTTTTTTGTTGTTCCTTGTGGTATTTGGCTGCTTTGTGAATAATTTCCTTTTCTCTTACACGATTACAGCTCAAAATCTTTGGTCGTCATTTTGAGTTTAACCTGACAGTTAAGGTATAAATACTATTATGAGAGAATTTTCTGGGCTGAGTTTATAATACTACTTGCTTAACTGCATACATGCACTCCTTTTAGTTAAATGCTCTTGGTTTTATGGGTTGATTGCTGCATCTGATTATATCCTCTGACGTTAATGCCAAAAAAATTCAATTGTAACAAAATGACACTGTATACTTAATGGTAAAGGTATCTTTGGAAAGACTTCCAAATAAAGTGAGGTTTGGTAAACCTGTATATTCCTTATAAATATATTCCTTATAAAATTTTCTACTGGATACTATGAGAAAGTACGAAAGTGCCTAAAACCGTAGTCTTCATCGGGCAATATTTTTTATATTATTATTATTAGTAGATAAACTACAACTCTAGTCGAAAAGCAGGATGCTAAGAGCCCTAAGGGGCAAACATGGAAAATAGCCTAATGAAGAAAGAAAATAAATAAACTATATGAAAAGAAATTAATAAAAAGCTTAAACTATTTTAAGCTCCTTTACGTAAAAATAGACCTGTAATATATAAACTATGAAGAGACTCATATCAAACCTTTTCAACAAAAAACCATTTATGGAGGAGAAGGCAAAAGTGCTAAAATTAGCTGCAAACCTAGCACTAAGTACAGGATGGTACAGTCTGGGAAGATCTGAATACAAAGAGGATCAGAATTATGAATAATCTTATGCAGCATGTATAAAGAACTAACTAAATGACGGTGCCTTAGATTAATATCTAGTTCAGGAATAAGAAATTTAATAGACCACAAGATTTCGTCCTGAAAATTAAGATGATAATCGACAGCTGAAGATTAGACAAGAGAACAATACTTAAGATAATGTAGAATGAAAGAATCAAGACATTTCTTTAGAATCGATTGATCATCGAAAATCTTGAAAGACTTTCTCAAAAAGCCATTTTTTTTTTTTTGTGAAATTAAAGAAGACAGACCAAATGTGTTTATCAAAAAGTAAATATCAAGAATCAAACCCAAAAAAAATATGAGTTTTATATAATTTAAGAAACATTATCAATGTAAAGATTTGGATGTTGAAGAACCACTGTCCTTGGTCTACTTATAATTATACTATTGAGTTTTGTCAGGGTTCACTTCATGCTCCTTAATTTGCACCATGCACTAATTTTAGCTGTGTCTCTATTAAAGGATTCAGTAACCCCAGATCTACATTCAGGGAATTTAATTGAAACAAAGAAAGTAGCATGATCTGCATATGCAAAGAGCTTGCATTCTAGGCCAGACGACATATCATGCATATACAGTATGAAAAGTAATGGGCCAAGAACACTACCCTGAGGAACCCCAGCTATTACATTCCTACACCCACTATGGTAAACTTAAACAAACAACTCTTTGTAATCTATTACTTAAAAAATGCAATAATAATACTAAGAAAAGAACCACCTACTCCCAACTGTTTAAGTTTGATACTGTATTATACTGTAGCATATCACAATATGTGGTACGAATATCACTCAGGGTAGAATAGAATAGTCACCGGTGGAACAATACATTTTGAAACCCAATTTTCATGGCTAGCAGCTAGGGACGTGAGAAGATGCTCACTTGTAATAATATCGGATTGTTGAAGTCAGAGTGCTTCAACTGGTTAGCAGGTATAGGAAACGAAATCGGAATAAAAATTTTAGCAAATCATCAAAACATAAATCAGTCTCCGCAGGGAACACCTTTTCAACGAAAAACGTGGCAGTTCTTAATACAGCATTTATGAAAATCAATAGGCTTTTTAATATTATCGAAAAGACTATTTTTCAAAGCTGGCCAAAATTAAGGATCCAACATTAAAAAAAAAAAATAATAATAATAATAATACTTTAACAGTATAGCCATGAATTCATTTAGTTTTAGTGCAGAAATAACGTAAAGTTCTGAATCTTTTTTTTAAAAAAGCATCTGCCATTTCTATCTACTGACCCTTACAAACATGCACTTTCTCGAAGGTAATTTACAGAAATAAAATCCGCCAATCGTGAGCACATGAAGCTATCTTTGCAAGTAGAAGTCTAACATTGCCCCAAGATTTGACAACCTTGACACTGATAACACAAGTATAACATTTACAAAAGTAATATAAAGAATTATACAAACGTTATATTAAATATGATATTATATGCGTAATGATCACAATATATCCTGCTTTTAAAAAGAGATTAACATCAGAACTCACTGAATCTACAACAAATGAAATGCATAATTTTACGTAATTATGCAAATGAATATGAACTTTATTTATAGCGTGTTTATAATCAAGTATAAATAAAATTAGTCGAGGTATATGGTTTATCTTCTAAAATTAACTACGACTGATCAATTATAAGAAAACATAAATGACACTATAAAAAGTATTCTTTTACATACTGGTGGTAATATAGTTTTTCAGAACACCTGCTTGATTACCAAAACAAAGAAAAAGACGTTTCACTTTCTAAGCAAAAGACAAAGGTTTAGACATAGCTGGAATGTATTAAATATAGATACGCATGATATAAAAGGATCTGGAAATTTGAAAGTTGAGCATGTATTTCGTAATTGAATATGCCAGAAGGTATGAAGAGGATTCTCTACTACCATCTAATAGTTTCTAACTGTGTATGACTATTGTTGTTTAAACGTAGGCTACTCAAGGAAAAATAATGATGTACATTGATTTATATTACGTCAATCTTCGATGGAAATCAAAACACGTGTTTGTAACGAATACACACTATTTCAAATTTGTAGAGGCAATTTCTACCTACTGTTTTACATCACATAAAGTTGCCCAACTCCAAAAGGAACACATGGTTCCCCCCAGAATTCATTGCCAGTAATGCAAGCAAAAGTACTCTAATTATTCTCATGTAAAAATTTTAGAGCGAAATAATATGTAGGGATAGTACACATGAATCAGATGGAATTAAGATATTCTATACGTCTTTTGACAAATAAAAGAGTTTCAGCTCATGATAACGACAACCAAATACACAATCACTGCTAAAGGCAGTAGCTGCTTTGGAGTATTCTGTTCTCAGCTTACAGAACCAATGAAACAAAATATTCTTAATTATTAACATAAAGGGATACTGTAAAGCCTTATTAAACTAGAGGACACTTTCGTTCATTACATAGTTATCACGGTTTCTTCTGAACTGTTTCGTCATGCTTCAGAGCCCACCATGATTTTCATCATCATTTCGATTATTCTTGAATTAATAGGTAGTTTTCACGAGCTTAACATTAATTCTAGTTACCGTATACTGAGAAAAACTGCAATAGTTGCCAATGAACTATGTAGATACAAAATAGACATTGCTGCACTCAGTGAGATTTGCCTTACCAGACGCAAAAAAAATTTTACCTTTGGCGGGCAAGTCCTTATAAAATAGCGAAATATAGTGACATAAACTTTATGAGATGACGTAACTTCATATCCTGTTTCAAAGGCCGATAACGGCGAAGTCAACTAAATAATGGGGATACTAAGAAGAGGATAATTAAACGTATCTTTCAAAACTCCAAAACAATTAAATGTAAGCTGCCGAAAAATGGAAGCAATTCTTAGTTGAAAGCGTGATAAATCCTTGTTATCTAAAGACTCGGTTAGTCATAGAGGAGTTTTGATTAAAAAGACTTGGTTGTAATTCAAGTAGTGAAATCATGTAGTCTGTCAGTGATTTATAGTAGTATTATAAAATTTAATGATGAAAATATGACACGATAAACTACAAAACAGATATGCAATAAATGTTTGTATAACTGTATTTATGTTTAAGATTTTAAAGCTTTTTTGTTGACATTTAATTTTTAAAGTTTGGAGACCATAACTAGTCCCAGAATCAATTGCACCTGTTATAAGTGTAGCGGATTTTTAGGTCTTTAACAATTCATAACTTTGCGTAATAAAAATTCTCATATTTCACCCTATTAAATTTTTCTTAACATACATTATATCAAATTATACTTATTTCCCGAGTTATTCTTCCAATGCATTATCCTTTTAGTTAAAATGTGTTAATGACACTTCAGAGGAATGGTTATAAACATTTGCGAGTACAGTAAATGTAAAGGATGATGGTAGTGTAATCAAATAAGTATCTCTCCATGGCAGTAAAATCAAGTTATGCAGTGGGTTTTATGCAAAAGAAGAACTAGAGGAGAATTGTTTATGAGATAAAAAAAAATAGGAATGCGTTGTAGAATCTAGATTCGTTTATGAAGGACAATGTGGAAGTTCAATTATTGATCGCAAGTAAAAATTAAGCTGTGGGAAAGAATCGCTATCACTGTATACACAAAATAAGAATAAGAAATTTAATGGTGAAAAATTTGTTGATAAGTGTTACAACTTTCTCTCTCTATATATATATATATATATATATATATATATATATATATATATATATATATATATATATATATATATATATATATATATATAATTGTATAGCCTAGAAAATTATGGGGGATCGTCATTGATGAGCAATTTGTATATAAGTGCTAAAACATTTTACATAAGTAAAAAGATCTATAAAAAAAATATAAGTTGTTTAGTAAGCGAAATGGACATATTCAGTGAATGAAAATTAATAAGATACAAAGGGACAAGAGAATAAAGTCACGTGCCCCTGTATTATCTATTTTGAATTTTATTTTTATGAACAGGGTACACAAACCACAGAATTAAATAATGCACGAGTTGAAGAAGTTCATGCGAAGTTGTTCACATGATATAGGATTAGATGATACAGGTGTGATAGAGATATTCAAAATGAAAGTATGTTTCGATGATGGAAATGTTCCATAGGATTGGGTTGGTGGATGATTGTCCCATCTATCCATAATAGCATTCAA
>NC_090734.1:137934686-137977186 GCF_036898095.1 Palaemon carinicauda
ATGCCATTTCCCACTATAGAAATAATTTTTTTTTTTTAAAGTGAATCGCTAATAAATGGCTACAACAATCAGAATAATGCTGCACTTTTACAGCTACGGAAAATTCAACCACATTGAATATTTCCAACCTTCAGAAGAAATATAATAGCAAACAAAGGCTTTGCGAGGAACAAACACGAAAGAAAACACGAACCCAGAACATAATAAAAGCAATAACATAAACGAGCAATAGCTCATCTCGGACACTGCTCGGAGTGCCGTAAGAGTAAACCGGGGTAACGTCAGTGGAGCACAAGCGATCGAGACCTCTCAAAAAATCCTTCACAATTAGCGTGATAATTCAAGATCGATGAGAGCAAATGTGCAGCACCAAAAAGTAGCTTACGATTCCTACTAAAAAGACGATTCGGGAGTTAAAAGCATTTCCCAAATTAATTGTAAACCAAAATCAATAAATAAGGGTTGTTGTGGCCTAATTGGTAACATCTCTGCCTAGTGTTTGCCAGACAGGGGTTCGAGTCCCGCTCAGACTCGTTTGTGCCTTTAGCGTCTGCAACCTTACCATCTTTGTGAGCTAAGGTTTGGGGGGTTTGGGGGAGCACATAGGTCTATCTGCTGAGTCATCAGCAGCCATTGCCTGGCCCTCCCTGGTCCTAGCTTGGACGGAGAGGGGGCTTGGGCGCTGATCATATAATATATATGGTCAGTCTCTAGGGCATTATCCTGATTGCTAGGGCAATGTCACTGTCCCTTGCCTCTGCCATTCATGAGCGAACTTTAAACCTTTAAAAGATACTAATATTCTAACTTTAATAATGCTGACTGTCCTGAATATTAGTATAAAATGCTATGCTAAAGACCTGTCCGAAAGTAAGACAACAATAACTAATTGTAATGATTGACTGATTGATTTGAGGCTTTCTGGCATCCGGACATCTAAGGTCATTGACGCCGATGTCGTTTATTGTAAATAAAAAAGAATAAAAAATAAAAGAATATTCAATTAAAACCATGGATTTCACTTTGATAATAATTCTTTTGCACTCCATGAAAGGTATTATATATATATATATATATATATATATATATATATATATATATATATATATATATATATATATATGTATGTATATGTATATATATACAGTATATATATATATTATATATATCTTTCCGGCCACGTTCCGCGGTATTGCCAGACGTATCACTACTCGGTCTCTCACCCGTTCGTCGAGTAGCGGGAAGAGGGAGTAGTCATAACCTGATGAGAGGTGGTGCGCGCGTGTGTGTGCATACCTATCTAAATATTCAGCAGACATTTTTGACAAGTCACGTACACTAGTGTATATATATACATATATTTATACATACATACATACACATACAGTATATATATATATATATATATATATATATATATATAATATTATATATATATATATATATATATATATACATATATATATATATATATATATATATATATATATTATTACATCAGCTGTAATTAGTCAACGGCAGGACAAAGGCCTGACAAATCCTTCGACTCGTGTCTGTTTAAGGTCATTCTATGCCAATCTATACAAGCAAAGTTTCTTAGCTCGTTGATCCATCGTCTTCTTTCCTTCCCCTGCTTCTTTTGCAATCTCTAGGAACCCATTATGTTACTCTTAATGTCCATCTATTATCTGTCATTCTCATTACATGTCCAGCCCATGTCTATTTCTTTTTCTTACATGTTGTTAAAATAACCTCTACTTCAGTTTGCTCTCGTGTCCAGGATGCCTTTTTTTCTGTCTCTTTGTGTTATTCCCATCATTATTCTTTCCATAGCTCTTTGAGTTGTAACTAGCTTATGTTCTAAAGCTTTAGTAAGGCTCCAAGTTTCTGATGCACAAGTTAATAGTGGTAGGACCATCTGATTAAAGCCTTTATTTTTAGAGAAAGTGGCATCTTACATATCATAATCTAATTTTGTTTACCAAAAGCTCTCTATCTCATGCTTATCTTTCTTTTGATTTCTGTCTGTCCTGAAGTATATATATATATATATATATATATATATATATATATATATATATATATATATATATATATATATATATATATATTAATCATTAACAATTCTTGGAGGTTAATCCATAAACCTTATTTTTTGTCGCTCTGCATTTTCACTGAACATTATCTAATTTACTCGTGTTGATTTTCAGTGCTACGTTTCTGCTTTCTCTATACAAATATTTTATCATCTTTTGTAATTCTTCCCATCATTTACTAAACAGAATTTTGTCATCTGCAAATCTTGATGTATTCCTCATTAATGTTAATTCCTACATTTCCCCACTCCAAATTCTTAAAAGCTTCTTCTGGGCATGCTGTGGATGATGTAATATATAAATTTTCTCACTATCTGTAAGTAGTTTTTGGATTGCTGTACCACCCGCATAGATATCTTCAAGTGTTCTAACAAACGATTCGTGTGAATATATATATATATATATATATATATATATATATATATATATATATATATATATATATATATATATATATATATACCGCAATTGAAATGAACTTGTATTACTCTTTAATGGCAGAATGGATAGTCACTTTCATCCCGGTATTAAACTCAAAGGATACAGATTTGAATATAATTTCCTTTGGATGTATTTAAATCCAGTAAAAGTTACTTCATTATCAATGCTTATGTTTAGAAATATGAAAAAGATATCAAGAACCCAAACCACCTTAATTTACATCACAATTCCTGTCTTTGATTCATACTATCGACTCTAATTCCATGATAACAAAATAATAATAATAATATTAATATTTTTCACCCTTTTACTAATATCTCAACTACTACTGTGGCTAATGAGTTTAAAATGGTCTTTCACATCCTCGAAAATAACCACAGACTGCCTCATTCAAAATTTTATTTAATCGATTAAAGTAGTTTTACATTTACACATAAAGTTTAGTTTTATACTTGCATTTCAATTATTCTGATATTCATATCATCACATATGGCTGGCTAACCATATAAAATAATAAATTTTTCAATATCATTATTTCACAACTTCAACCACAGAGACCTTTACAGTTTTTTTTTCTGTTTAGTGGTAAGCGCAGTTATGAATCATAACATCTCGAAACTTGGATGTCTGCATCTGAAGCATTATCTTCAAACTTGAACTTGAGGGATTTCATTTGATTCTCAACTCTAAGGACATTGAAGTTGATAAACAACAATTACACGAACGAAATACATTTTAAACAAACAAACATCTCAAGTAATCCGATTGAAACTGGATGCCGTGATTTTAATGTTATCTAGCGTGTGATTCAATTTTTACTTTGCTAAACCTGCAACTTGATAAATACCAAAAAGACACTTTTTGGAGATTAGTAAAAATTTCTCCCAGATATTTAATAGTGGCAATTTGAAAAAAACCTAGCCAGCTAATTTGCAAAAAAAAAAAAAAAAAAAAAAAAAAAAAAAACACAAAATTAAAAATATATATTGAATTCACAGTGAGAATAATCAATAATCAGATTAAACACCAAAGGTTATAAATTAAAGCATTCAGAGAGAGAGAGAGAGAGAGAGAGAGAGAGAGAGAGAGAGAGAGAGAGAGAGAGAGAGAGAGAGAGAGACTACACTTTTGGTGCCACTCGAGCAACGGCATCAAGCTGGCAGGAATGCGCTTCCGCTCATTTGACGCCACAAATCAATAAAATACTCGACCTGACACAAATCACGAGATTCGGGAAGATTGCCTGAGATTGTGATTGAGGAAAGAATTTATACATTACGTTATTTCATGACTATATAAAAAAAGGGGGTTCGATATTGCATGAGAATATTAGCCGAGATAGACTAAGACAAATAATTGTCATTTCGTGGATAATGGCAATATTTCTTATATTTCATTATTATAATTCATGAAATCATCCACTATTATCGTAACCTGAAGGTTGGAACTGATTGTCATTAAATGAACCAATGTACAAGTGGAACCCTCACTGTCAACATCTGAATTAATATATTCAATCTATTTCAGTCCAATTTCATATCCATCTTATTAGGATTCAGTGAACTATTTGATAATCTATTAACCTTTAAATCTACTAATTGTTTTATTAATTTTGTTATGAAGCTATTTTTTGTATATATACATTTATTTATATATATATATATATACATATATATATATATATATATATATACATATATATATATATATATATATATATATATATATATATATATATATATATGCATGTACATATATATTTATATGTTTGTCTTAATACAATTACTTTTTTCACACAAGATGACGTAATTTAGTTACGTTAAACTCTTTTCTTAACCTCACTTTACATCTTGTATTTCAATATGGAAATGAGTGCAAATCGATGGGATGCAACACTAATTGAATATAATAATACATAGATGTTTAACACCATATAACATGGAATTTTAATTTGTAGAATTCGCATGCGAAATTTTAAAATTATAGTAAAAGCTGCAATTTATATGTAATCTAAGAATGCAGACCTGCTGCATAAAAGACGAAGACTAGATCTGCTATCAATACAATCTTTCCGGGTCGAACATGATTGCTCAGTATAATTTGGATATTTGACTGAAACGATACCTTTTCTTGTTAGCAGTTGTGTAAAGTAATCTCACAATACTGTATTTCAAAGCCACAAATATTCATTCAAAGCAATCAGTGAAATAGAAAGTTTACCAAATCAACTTATACAGATAGTTCTTTTATATTTTAATTTAAGAGTAAAAATTTTCATCTTTACACTGGTGAATTACCCGACTTTCACTGAATTTGTATGACTGATCAAATTCCAACCATAAAAATAGTACCTAAATACTGATAGCCACAGCTAGAAGAATTACAGTAACATTAAACATAGATGATAATTTACCTTTAAAACGCCTAGAGAATAACTAACTGGTTTAGTGATCTTTCTTTTCATTGAATGAGATGAAATGCTATAAAAATCTTAACGACTTTATGGATTAAAATAACATCAAAACATAATGTATAGGGTAACTTTTCAGTTACTAGAATAATGATGACCCAGGGTTTCCTTCATATTTTGTAGAAATTTTCTTGCTAATGTTCGAATCCTTGTCAACTAATTTACTTGTTGCTTTAATAACTATAAAGACAGGTCTCGGGTATTCAAGACACACCGTGGAAAATTAGACAATGAGTGTAATAATTATCTAATTTCGATTAATTACATAATAAGCTGGAAGATTAAAATGTATTTCTCGTTCATAATAATATGCCATATATGGAGAAAGAATGATTAGCGCTTGAATATCTTTAGAAGAAAAACTAGGTACACTTTCATGAAGTAATTGCTCTATTTACAGAGCTTATTTTCAAAATCATAAGACAGAATGTATTAATACTAAAAGAAGTGTAGCATTGACCGAGGTCTATTTATAGCACTAATGCTACATAACATTTTAAACTCCATGGAGTTACACAATGGCTTTAGCAATGATAATCACAAAACATTTTGTCAGTCAAATGCTGACAACGAGATCAAATAAAAACTGATGATAAGATTATTAGCAGTCAACTGTAGTTCATAAAAAACACCTTCATCCCCAATCCCTCGTTAACTGAAACCTCGCCCAAGTTACAGAAGGATAAACTATAAAAATTCAAATCTTAAATAACATCAGAGTAAATTTACCTTATTAGAAAAATAAAAAATAAGTATATAACAGCAAAGAAATTGTCTGGAAAGTCCACTGACTGGTGATTACTGCATAAAAGAAACAAGAACGTTTTACAAAAATAAAATAGAGACAAAAGAAGTTTACGACTAATATACAATATATATATATATATATATATATATATATATATATATATATATATATATATATATATATACATGTATGTATATATATGTATGATTATATATATATATATATATATATATATATATATATATATATGTGTGTGTGTGTATATATATATATAATATATAGTCCTCATTCTTCCGTTATCATGTTTCAAAATGAAATACACAATTAAGGAAATTGTGCAAATAAAAACTTCAGTCAATTTTACGAGGTGAAAGGCATTTCCATAAGCACATATCATGTTGCTTTAAGTCATACACTAAGTAAAACTTATCAAGGAAGAGGAAGCAAACCCAACAGTTCTAGAACATGAATTTCAACAACGAGGATCGTGATGTAAGGGATAGTGATTGCTGGAATTGCAAAGCACTATTAAGCAGACTAAACTACTATGTCGTTTTGAAGTTAAAATCAACTGTATCCAAATTTTCTTTAACTGGTAGTCAGTTATCGGCAACAAATGTTAAAATCAGGTTAAAATCGGGTATTTATTGTATTCAATGTTTAACCAGGGATCCTATATATCAATAGTTATCCCATTTAAATAGCAAATTCTTCATTTTTACAATCTTTTGTACTGAATGACACAATACTGGAAATGCTTATTATAGTTTAATTTTTGTGTATTTTGTCCGTAGATTCTAACCGTAAGAATTTTCGACTCACAATAACGAATTCAAGTACTTTTTTAGAGACTACATATTTCACCAAATGATTCTATCTTGAGCTTTTAAATCAATTCTTCGCCATTAATAATCTCCTACTTCACGCTTCAAGGTCATCCACCAAATAGGCCTACTCTTCTACCACCTTATGGAGCCCAGTTGAAAGTTTGGTGAACTAATCTCTCTTGGGGAGTGCGAAGAGCATCCCCAAACCATCGCATTCTACCCCTCGCGATGATATCATCCACATGACACTCGAGTAATCTCTCTTATATTTTCATTTATAATCCTGTCCTGCCATTCAACTCCCAATATTCTTCAGAGGGCTTTGGTCTCAAATCTACAAAATCTGTTGGATATTGTTTCATTGTTATACCACGACTCATGTCCAGAGAGTAACACCGATCTCACTAAACTGATATATAGCCTGATTTTTATATGTAACTTCAAGCGATTTGATTTCCAAATTTTACTCAACCTAGCCATTGCCTCATTTGCTTTTTTAAATCTTTAATTAAACTCTAATTCTAAAGATCCTGTATCAGAAACCATAGTTCGTAGATATCTAAATGATTCTACCTCCTTAATCCTTTCTTCTTTCAATGATATTTCATCTTCCATTGCGTACTCCGTTCTCATCTAATCCGACTTCTTCTATTTATCTTGAGACCAGTATCCTGAGATATTTCATGCATTCTGGTAAGTACTCCAAGGGAATGTGCTATCACCTACGTTCTTTATCCTCCTCATGGATTTGTGTAGTGCATAGAACACTTGGAAATGGTGGAGAAGGATTGGTAATAGGAAATTAGCTGACCTAGAGTATGCAGATGACGTTGTCCTTATCACCAGAACACCACAAGATTTGCAAAACTCGCATACCACAATAAATAAATATATATATATATATATATATATATATATATATATATATATATATATATATATATATATAAACTAAAGACTTTCTGCAATACAAAATGAAGCAAAGTAGGAAAAATAAAAAGATGTATTAAATGGTATAAAAATCAAGAGGAAAAGAAAGAAGATGAAAGCAGTAATAAATGATACAGAGAAAGAGAGAACACGTTTTCGTGAGCCATCATAAATGTGCCTTATTACCATAATTGAAGGAAATAGTTAAGTTTGAAGAGAAACAAAATGAATGGGGTGTTTTTCCAAGATACAAAGTAGGAAATCAGATACTGATGCTACAAAACCAAAAGTATATCATAAATAATTAAGTTACACAAACGTCAAACTGCACATTTCAGAGTTTGAACGTTAGAGTTAAGATATTTCTTTTAATAATTTAGCTCTATGGTTATATTACCATAGTGTACACCTTCATCAAGTGTTAAGATGTATTGTATATATGACGAATTCCTTAGAGCATAAAGATTTAATGAAGTCAGTTGTAATATGTTCAAACACTATTATCATACCTCCAGTACCCATTTTCATTTACATTATTGTTAATATTGATAATACGGTTTTGCTTGCCTGGTTATAGTGTAGCGGGTTAAATATAGATTTGAAACGCCAAATCGGTTTAAAGTTTCATTACAATTATTAACATCATCGTAGATTAAAAAAAAATACCTAAACAAATAAATCAGAATGTTGATGATTTTAAAGGAATTCAAACATTGGCACCATCCTTTTTCTAATTTCATTCAAGAGTGTGAGAACGTTACTCCTGATAAACTGACAGCTCAAGTAAACCTTAAATCAAATCTAAGTTTTATCATGAATTTTTAACTACGCAAAAATAACTGTAAAGTGAATTCTTTTATGAATCTTGAAAAAGATTTCCACAAACCTAACTAACTAAATTTCAAAAATATAACGGCAAACCAGTAACTAAAGGAACTAATTTATTAAGCATAAATATATATAATGAAGATAAATCAGAGCTTGAGATTTCCATAAGAAAACAGTATGCTTACTAAAAGAGGCATTCGTCGACAGACCTTCACAGTATCTAAATTTGCTACTAGATTGTAAAGGTATTTCAGTTAAATCAGCATACTTAACAGTAAGAATTACCAATTATTCACCAAAGACATGTAGTAACATTATTGTTAGAAAACATCTAGGAGCTCGAGTTGCTTGGGTGAAAGAACCACTACAAAAGCCCCAAGACAAAGTGAAATGATTACTCAGGCCAACAAGTTACAAACAAACCAAGATGCATACCTATTACCATATATGGCTGAAACTAAGCATACTTTTGCCAAGATAATTTCATTGACCATGTTTTCGTCTAACTGCATTAGTCTCACTTACAATTTAAGAACCAGGAGGTTCATCATCTTTGGATTAGGACTATTTGATTTCTCTTGAAATAACTATACACGGAAGAGAGCTGTTACTTAAAGTTTCTGCATAAGCTGAAGATTAACACAATTAGACCATGCACTAAACCCTCTACTACAACTCAGGAACATATATGGGATGGTTAAGCATGATAATTATTCCCTTTCTCAACCAAGAGAGGAATTTTTGAGTCATTCACTGTCGGAAGGAAAACGCAACCGTTTTGGATGATATGTTTGACAATTAGGAAATGAGAAACTCCATCTATGTCAGTTCCGTTTTCTGGGGTCATACTGCCTATTCTATTTACTATTCCTTCTAAATTAATAATCGTTTTACTAGATCTTGATACTTATAAAGGTGCATATCCAGTTTTATGTAAAGACAACTAATTTCTTATTTTCTATGTTATCTATTATTTTTTGGCAGATTGGCTATAAAATAGTGTTCTACTCTTCTTATAGATTTGGTGATGCTTGTCCATATGGTGAATGTATATGTGGTAGCTCTAGTACGGCCTATCACAGCACAATTTTTATAACCCACATAGCGTATAAAGTTTTTGAACATCGGTTGGCAACACCCCTAAATGCATATGCTGAAAGAATTCATCTGTTCTAGGGTCTTCAGTTTGGTTTTAGTAAACACCTTGGTGCTCGGGATACTCCAATTACAGTTTTCAATATTGCACTTGAATTTCTTAATTCTAGTCATTAACTCCATGTGACTGGTCTTGACTTGAAAACTGTTTTTGTTAATTAATTCCGAGGGCCTTGCTTTCAAACTTAAAACAAAGATAAGTTAGTGAATAATTTTGTAGTATTATTAACAAATTCTTAACATATATATTTCAATGAGTTGTTGTAGATGGACACTATAATGATTATGGTAATGTAATCTCTGGTGTTCCCCGGGGTAGTAATACTGGGGATGCCTAAACGTGGTGAAAGGGTTAGAGTATCGCCCTCCATACTACGTTAGTTTGCTGTGAGCGCTCAGATGAAAATCTCCCACCATCATCAATCCGCACTGGCCAGTATGGTGATGAACACTGGCCAAACCCCAGACAGGAACTCCCAAGAGGCCTTTGTCCTTCAGTGGACTAGAAATGGCTGCATTTGATATATATATATATATATATATATATATATATATATATATATATATATATATATATATACATATATATACATACATATATATACATATATATATACATATATATATATACATATATATATATATATATATATATATACATACATATACACATATACATATATACATATATATATACATATATACATACATATATACTGTATATATATATATATATATATATATATATATATATATTGTGTATGTGCATGCAAGTGTTCGAGTAGGGTGAGAGGGATTTGGGGTTTGATTGGTAACATCCTTGCCTACCTGGCATGTCACTCATTTTAAAATCCTGAGTGAGCAGGCTCGGCCAAAAACCCAATGTGTGTTTGTTGACTAAAGCCTTGAATAATGTAGGCTATCTGCTATTTGAATGACAGCTGTGGTGGCAAAAAGGCTTATTATGATCCGGGAACCTAACCCCTTGTATTGCAACCATCCAATCCATCCACATACTTTGATAAATTTTCCACAAAACATGTCGATACAAAATTTGGGAATTGAATGAAAAAAATATCTCCATCCTCATCATAATCTGACCCTTGGTTATATGAAATAAGTATTTAGTATCATACCAGCCGTACTATCAAAAAGATAAGAATGTGTAAAATTTCATACATTCATGGTATATTTTCCAAACTTTCATATTTTAACGTGAAATTAAATGGGCCATCCTCAATGTGATATAAAGAATGTCCACCTTTTGACTGAATTATATGAAATCTATTGGTTACATCAGTACTTGTAATGATGCAGGTTAATTGGGATAGTAAAAAATGTATTAGGTGTAATACTTGAAAGTACTTGTAGAGAAGAAAGTTTAAAAAATGTGTAAAAGTAAGGTTTTAAAGGAAAAGTAAACCAGGATGATGGAATAACAAATGTTAAAATGAATATTTGAATGATGGAAGCACTCAATTTCTATAAATATCTGATCGTAAATATACAATAGGGGAGAAGGCAAGAGAAATCAAAAGTAAAGTGGAAAGAGCCAGAGAAGAGATATGTAAATGGAACGTTAGAATTGCTTGAAGAAATATCGGATGTTATGAGAGAGATTGCGGTGCCAGGAACAGTAGAAGTGTGTGGGAGGGCAAGTGGTAAACAGCAATAGGAAAAATAAACCTGATGGTAGAATCAAGAGGTTCAAACAGATGTGAAGAAAAAGAGTATTGCCAGAAGAAGGTGGGAAGAAGATAACAAATACCAAACAAGTAAGGAATATAGAGGGATAAAGAGGGAAACAGAGAATTGTAACGATTGCAAAGGGAGAAACCATAAGAGAGTGGTAAGAAATGATGGGCGCACCAGAGGGAGAAAAGATAATCTTACGAATAGCAGAAGCAAGAAGAAAAGACAGCAGGATGTAGGAAGACAAAGCTAATGATTAGTCGTAGAGAATGACAAGAACAAGTAAACATATTCAAGAGGTAGATGGTACAGTGCTAAAACGATAAAATTAGTTTAACTACTTGGAATCAATAATAATTGGAGGGAAGTACTAATAAAAAAGTGAGACTGGTTGATTGCTTATCAGTTATTTGGCATCCTGACATCTAAGGTCATTGACACCGAAAGGGAGTGAGACAACCCTTAATATTGTATGGGGCAGAAACTTGGGCACTCAAGAGGAAAGAGGAGGGACTATTGGAGAGAACCGAGATAAGGATGGTGAGAGGGATTGCTCGATATATCCCTACTGGAAATGAGGGACAGTCAACATATAAGAATGAGCAGTATATGTAATGCAATAGGGGGAGGTGGAACCAATCAAGTGAGCTAAGAACTTGCCAGTGATAGATTCATGATTGTGGTGAGATGGGATATGGGTGGGAAGGAATGGAGCGAAGAAGTTGCAATAAATAGAAATAGATGGAGAAAGTTGACTGAAGTGGTCGACCCTGCTATACAGTGGGACTATTCAGGTCGGAAGAAAAATGCCGAGGAAAAAGTAAATATACACATTAAGGTAAGATGAGAGAAACATTTCACAAAATATGTGAAGCGAGGAAGGTAGTAGAGCAAGTGCAAAAGAATTTGAAGAGAAGTGGAATGTCTATGGAATCCAAAATTGTATGGCATAAAGGGGCTGGAAGTCAAATATGCATGATGGAAATTTTTGAATTTTTTCTTTTTAGTTAGATGAGTTAGGATGGTAGCAAAGGTTTTGAGTGATAGTCTTTCTTGTTGTTATTAAATGCAGATGAAACATATTGTTTTGAATGCGTAGAGTTTTTTATTATTATTATTGAAACGTCCATTTATTAACTTTCAGAAAGTATTAATCTATCTTTTCTTGGTTTTGTTGTGAATTATAAAATCAGTTGATTATTTATTTTGATTACAGTGTTACAGTTTAGATAGCTAGGAGTGTTCGCAAGGGTCTTTTTTCTAGTTATATTTCAGGTCGCACTTCCTCCTTTTAACTTCAGATTTGGATATCTATTTTTACCATCTCAGGGTTTTGTTGAATGAATTTAAAGACTATTGGAACCATTACGAAATTGGATAGGCTACGATTGCGAACATTGATTTAAATGATGACGACTTCTGCAGCATAAGGACTTTTATGGAGAATATTGATGCAAATGATAACGAACAAGACTTTGTACAGAGAGACATTGACTACTCCGTCAGAACTGTGGCTCTGATGTTTTTGGATATTCTAGGCTAGCGTGGGTGACGTTGTCTTATTATCTTCTTTTTTTTTTTTTTTCTTTTTTTTCGGTATATTAGTCAAAAGTCTGTTGGTGGTATTTTCCGTAGGCTAGGTTTGGATTTCTTTTGTTTTGAATGAGTTTTAGTTTCAAGAAACTTTGGTTTGGTTTAAGTATTAGTCAGTTGAAATTTCCATCTATTCAAGAGTGTCGTTCTGTAAAAATAAAAAAAAAGTTAGAAAATGTTGAAAGGTACTCGATCATTGCAGGAAATTGAGGATAGTAAGTTGCTGAAGTGTTTAATTAATTAGTAAAGACTTAGAAAAAGTAGAAAAGACCTAGAAAATGGTGCACAAACGCTGTAACAGCATGGCCTTCATATAACAGAAGTAGGAGTGAGAATACAAAAAAAAAAGGGGGGGGGGGGAGACTATGAGTAGGAGGTTCAATGGTGTATTAATGAGCCGCCTTTTGTAAGCATATTATTGAAGTTTTTTTACGAAAGGACCTCAAGTCTTGATTCAGCGCTTAAAGAATCAATTGTGGCAGTGATTACTGTCCGATTTTTATAGGTCCCCAATTTAAGTAAAGATGAAATTAGTTTTGTAGGAAAAAAATTTCAAAAGACTCTATCAAGTGATGACAAATTCTGAAATAATTCCAAAATGCATCGGAAGTGTTATATTATTTAACCCACAAGTTCATGTTATCCACAAAGGTGTCCTAAAGGAAAACAAACAGTAAATTGTCTTTATTTCCCACAAACACTGGTGTCTTACGGCTATAGCTTGCTGAAGACATGCAGAAAGCCAGAAAATTAACAAACCAATTGTTGGAATATTTCTAACAACTAAAAAGAGGGAAGTTTTGTGCTAAAGCCAAATAAAAACACTATAAAAGAATAAATAAAAAATCAACACAAAAATACAAATGATTAGATTATATGATGTCAGAGTAACAGAATACTTTACGGTTATGAGGATGTAATGATAATTTTACTCAAACCATAATAAGAGAGAGAGAGAGAGAGAGAGAGAGAGAGAGAGAGAGAGGAGAATTCTTGTAAAAAAAAAGTAACCAATAGTATTAGAAAGACATGAAAATTATTTATCATTTGCCTTATGCCCTTCCTCATTGCAAACCTCAAAAATAAATTTGTTTAATTACACTGTTGCAATGATTATCTGTTTCTACTAAAATTTTCTCAAAATATTCACCTCCTTCCTTTAATAACAACCAGTGTTAAACCCTTCCCCATGAAGTTCTGCAAAAGTCAAACACATATACACAAACACATAGGATTGTGCTATCATTTACATTCCTTTCCTGTTATCATGAGGGTAACATCTTCCAGAAACAATCCCATAGACGCCAACTGATAAAGAATTAGTTACTTATACTCAGTCGAGATCTGGCCTATAAGAAGGTGAGAAATGCAAAATCTACATAAATCTATAGGTTAAAAAAATAAAAATTTCTGTTGTGGTTAAATTTCTCAATGATATGGTACACTCAAGTCAAGCAGCCAAAGTGGGTATTTGGAGTATCATCAAAATCACTTGATATAATTTTCTTATTCAATTTCTCATATTTTCATGATTAAACGATTGTACACTTTTTTCCCAGTTACTTTTGCCAGATCATTATATATTATGAAAGTTTAGGTACTACAATGTGAAGCGTCTTTGCTGGTATCCTTATACCTAATGTATTTGTGGACAGAAGACAGTATATATTGTTTCCTGTAGAGGAACTTCGACATTTCTCGGGTGTTATTTGCTCTCTTTCTCTCTCTCTCTTATTGAGTGTACGTGCTGCGAGGGCTTCTTCTGCCAGTGTGTGTGTGTGTGTGTGTGTGTGTGTGTGTGTGTGTGTGTGTGTGTGTGTGTGTGTGTGTGTGTGTGTGTGTTACCTTTCTTAGGTTTGACGCGCACACTTATCGATCCTGTTAAAAAAAAAGAATCCGGACTGCTGTTTCAATTTCTGATGCTTATAATATCTTTTAATGTTTATCACAGAACTCCTTTCAATTTGTTTGTTTCCTCTACTCTTTCTGTTCGTTCTTTGTAACTTATCCGAGAGTGAAAGGCTCTTTGCTAATTTCATATCCACCTTACTCCGACCTTTCTCGCTATTTGTCTGTGCGAACAGACATTTACTGCCATGAAAATTAATTTTCTTTATTTATCTCTGCATTTTTCTTCTTATTTCTTCCGCTCCTCGGTCCAGCATCACCGATGGTGTGCCTTCTTGTGTGTGATGACGTGATTGTAAAACTTTGACAATGCCATCATTCTGTGTAAAACGCGTATGAGGACACAAAATGCCTTCACTCCAGTTCACTTCTTTTTATCGTCATCTATTTTGCTTTTAATTGCCTTTCTGATTCCCCATTTGTAAGAAGGTACTCGAGCTCTGGTCTCCATAGCAACCAGGCTTGCTGAGTGGGGAATGCCAGCTCGAGACGCTCATTGGTCGATATGCCACATAAATTCTAAACCCGGCCAACGGGGAGCGGTTGGAACTCCGCGCCAGCCACTAAACCACGCCCTGATTGGTCGGAGAACCTGACGTATGGGTCTGTTTGGTGACTGGGACGGCGAGGCGCCTCGGAATGACCGGGGAGTCTTGATGGTGCTTGACTCAGAAGTGGGCCAGGAGACGCCAGGGAAGCTTCTGATTCTACAACTTCATTATTCCACCTCCTCAGCACAGGTTTATTTAAAATCGAAAACGTCCTCTCCCCACTTCACCGCTGAGACGGCACTCCAGCTAACAAGGTTTTCTGAAAGATTATTAATGGAATATGTCAAATGATAAGTGACCCTTATCCCAGAGCCCATTTACTGATAATACACCACATAATGCGAGTAATCCCGTTATCAAATGAGACCTTTATACGCACACTTTTTGCCATATTTTTCTATTCAGACACAATGGAAAAAGACTTCGCATTTTCAACGATAATGCAATGATATTTTTTATGCCTAAAATAACAATTTCGAGTCTCCGTTAACTAGGCTGACTGCCATAAAGCGTTATTATGTTACTGAGAGGAATATTCTGACCCGGCAGAAATCATTATTTTTAAAACATCGCTGCATGAATAAGAAGAAGAAGAAGAAGAAGAAGAAGAAGTGGAAAAGAAAAGGGGATCGATGGATGCGGCGGCGGCGGTGGAGGAGGAGGAGGAGGAGAATCTTCTGCTTTTTCTTCTCCTAATTTCATATGTTTAAGAAAAGGAGGAAGTAGAAGCAGGGACCACCAGTTCTTCTTTCCTTTTGGAGCCTTTGGACAAGATGGGAATTTATTTAATTTTCTCGCATTTATTCCAAGGAAGCAGGTGCTCAGACATGTGCTTACACATACACACACATATCTGAAGAATTTCAAGTTTTCTAACATATAATATATATATATATATATATATATATATATATATATATATATATATATATATATATATATATATATATGTATATATATATACGGCTGATGATATATACATTATATACTGTGTATATATATATATATATATATATATATATATATATATATATATATATATACCTATATATATATACCTATATATATAATATATATACATATATATGTATATATATATGTGTGTGTGTATTCATGTAAACGTGGCAATGAATGTATAATATATATACATATATATGTATATATATATATATATATATATATATATATATATATATATATATAGATATAGATATATATGTGTGTGTGTGTATTAGTGTAAACGTGGCAATGAATGTATATGGCGAAAAATTAGGTTTTTTAATAACCACTTTGATTCTACCTTAAACCTTGTCTTCTATTTTAAAACTTGAATCTAGAGGGGAAAAAATAATGTTTCCATATACGACCTGAAATTAAACCCACTTTATTAAGTAATACATTACCGACGGCAATTTATCTTCGAAACTCTACATTCGTGTGTAATATATCATAGCCTACTTTTCACCCTAAGACAAACACCTATTTGTATGTAACTTATCTATGCATGTTTTTTCGCTTTATCTACCATATTATCTTCTAGAGTTGCTAAAGAATGTGACAAAAGTCATCAAGTACAGGAGGGCACGTAAAAGCCCTCATGTTTTTATAAGCTTTTTCCTACAGTTGTTAATCCAATTCTTGATTCCATCTGTAGGAATGGTATGGAAAGTAATATGTAGTGGGCCCACTACGATGCTGTACAGAATCTGACAAGAAACTAATTAGCCAAAGTCATTCGAGACTTCTCGCTTCCTATCTCACCTGCTATGTTGCACCATGTACAGATTCCTACGAGTACTTTTAGTAAGAAGAAAACGGCAAACATCTTTTATCTTATCATAGTTTTTAATTTTTCTTTAACTATTATTTGTGTAATTTTATCGTATTACCTCGAAGATAATCAAGTGCTCGACAGCAATGCTGCCATCGCTATTGTTACTGGTCTTTCAAGTTAGAGAACCTTGTACGATCAGACGCAAGTTTAGGTTGCCGAGCAGGGTGCAAACTATAGCCGGACTTTGTTTGAACAGTGATGAGGTGATTTTGCAGGGAAACAGAGTCATCCTTTAGGTACAACGAGAAGATCAAATCTTATTTGACTAAAAATACAATTGTTCTTGCGAAAAGATGTTTGCATTTGTTTTATATCTTGATGGACGTTCATTAATATCCTGGGTCCTACGATATTAAAAACTTCAGAATAAGAGGGTGGTAGAACCAGTGCTGCTATACTGGAAGAAGAATAAGGGTCTTTTCTAAATGTATACATATATATATATATATATATATATATATATATATATATATATATATACATATATATATATACATATATATATATATATATATATGAGGCGATATAGTCATACCATGGTGAGATGGGGGTACACGGAGAGGTACACTCAGAAACCTCACTCTCCCACAAATTGCCGAACCAGCAGCTTGTAGTTAGGAAAGGGGAAGGGGTGGTAAGGGTTGAATCTGTGTGTGCATATCTATCTGAATATTTAGACATCCTATTTTGACGGCTCAGGTACACTAATATATATATATATATATATATATATATATATATATATATATATATATATATATATATATATATATATAAATATATGCGTGTGTGTATGTGTGTGTATGTGTGTATATATATACACATATATGTATATATATATATATGTGTGTATATATATACACATATATATATATGTATATATATATATATATATATATTATATATATATATATATATATATATATATATATACTGTATATATATATATATATATATATATATATATATATATATATATATATACACATACCTTATTATCTAATTGTGGCATCTACAATCCAAACATATCATCTCTCAGACTTAATCACATATCTTTTTCAAGCTTCAAAAAAAGATAAAAACTACAATTATTTCAGGCTGATGACTTTTGACTGGAAGCAAAATTTCTACACCAGCAAAAAAATTTGTCTACACGGCCAAACTATGACAAATATGAACTGATTTATTGCATTATGTCGAGAAATGATTGAAATTTCTCATAATATAAGCAGATTAGCTTTGCAATGCTTAAAAGTATTTAATAAAAGGGAATGAAACGTGAAAACTATGCAAAAAAAAATATAATTTTTTACAAATATTCTTTAAAAAATATACATATTACGTTATAGGACTTTATTGTAAGTGGACATTGTATAAATTTGGCTGATATGTCAAGCTGTAGTAGTGTTTTTGAAGGAAATCTTATAGGTAATGCCCCCTGATTAATTATAAAATGCTATTTTTTTTACGGTGAGCAATGATGTAAATACTTAAAACTACTTCATTGAAGGTTTTGTAGAGTAACAACCTAAGGAACGAAGATAAAATGAAATTGAAAGTCATTTTAGAAAACTGAATATAGTATTTATATAACGCATAAATAAAAGTTACATTAAAAAATGACCAAATGTAGAGCTAAGACGGACAGTAACATTCTATCTTATGTAACTAAATTTAACATTAAAAGTTTTTTTTATAAAAAAAAACATTTCATATATTTACATTTTTCCATATGCCATATGAAAATACAAAGAATGCCTTTTCGAATTATTTGCAAACACACAGACACGTAGAGATAATTATATATGCATGTAAAAATCACAAGTAAAAACGAGCATCAAGCAGTTTTACAAAATATCTATGCAATAAATAACGCTAGGAAAAAAATTAAGATTGCTATCGAAAGCTGAATAACTCATCTATATAATCCATAAATAAAATAAATAGATTTTATCAGGAAAAATTTAGCAATTGTAGAATGCATGAAATATAACATGAGGTTGGACAGAAGATAAATAGAAGGAAGGCAGAGATGATGAGATTGGAATATGTAATGGAAGATGAATTATCATTGGAAGGAGAAAATATTAATAAGGTGGAATCATTTAATTATTTAGGAACTATGATCTCTAATACAGGGTCTTTAGAATTGGAGTTTAATAAAAGATTGAAAAAAGAAAATTAGACAATGGCTAAGTTAAATAAAATTTGGAAATCAAATCGCCTAAAATTACATCTAAAAATCAGGCTATATATCAGTTTGGTGAGATTGGTGTTACTGTATAGATATGAGACGTGGTATGACAATGAAACAATATCCAACAGATTTTGCAGATTTGAGAACAAAGCCCTCAGAAGGATATTAGGAGTTAAATGGCGGGACAGGATTAGAAATGAGACTATAACACTATAAAAGAGAATATTCAAGTGCCATATGTGTATGAGATCATGGTGAGGGGTAGATAGAGATGGTTTGGGCAAGGTCTTCGCACTCCCCATGAGGGATTACTTCACCAAACGTTCAGCTGGGCTCCACAAGGCACCAGAAGAGTTGAAAGACCCAGGCCTACATGGCTGAGGACTATGAAGCGCGAAGTAGATGATGAATGGAGAAGAATTGAATTAAAAGCTCAAGAGAGAGACGACTGGCGAAATCTAACAGAGGCCCTTTGCGTCAATAGGCGTAGGAGGAGATGATAATGACACCATGAAAAAAATATCTCCAATTCTTTTCAATCGATATCCACTGCCAATTCCAACTTTTTTCCAAAATCTTTAGCAAAGAGAATCATGAATATCAAATGGTTTAGTGTTATTACCCATTCCATAAAAAATTTATGCCTTATCAAAACCAAAACTAAATATAAAAACTGGAACACCAAAGTCAAGCACAAATGACATTGCAACTCGGCAAATGAAAAACCAACACGATATGGAGAAGGCTAAAAGGCGAGACCATATCAACACTTGCAAATAATGTTTCAAATATTGGCAAAATACTTGAATCATTAATCGAAGCATCAGTGTGTAAACAAAAACAAAACTTTAAGGTCATTTACATGGAAAATTAAAGAAATTAAAATCCTTTGCAAGATTATAGAGGCCTTATCTTAGACCAAAAGGTACTTGTTTGTTTGTTTTATACAACAGCCCAGGATCCTCCAACCGTTGTTTACTAAACAAAATAATTACAACCGGAGGTTGAAAACATGGAAGCCTTTACACGAGATACACACAAAATAAATGATAAAAGAATTATACTCTCGAAAGTGGCAATGATGACATTTTCTTTCGCACGAATCTTTATCGCTTGAAGAAAGTAACTATCTTATTGTTCAATTTCAGTTTAAGCTACCCTATAATTGAAATAATCAGAGCTTTGACAACTTGAGACAAAATAAATCTGTATTAAACAGCAATACGGAGCTGACAGAAAAAAAAAAAAAAAAAAAAAAAAAAAAAAAACATAAGCTACAATGACAGGGACTTGTTAAAATCAGACACAAATCAATTAGAAGTTTCTACAGAATAACTTGTTAGCTCCTTCATTTTCTGTAGAAGTGTGGATATCTTTTTTCAATATTAAGCAATTTAGACAATAGTATTAGTGTTATTTAATTATTAAAGGCTACTGAATGTTTGTCATCGCTGCCTCTACATAAAAAAAAAACGTTTATCAAAGAAGTATGAACTTATTCCTGAAGCCTTCAGACAGAAGTTCAGCATTCGTAAGAAACTTGAAAGTTGGAGTTTGCAAAAAAAAAAAAAAAAGTTATTCAAACCAATAGTCAGATTTTATATGAAAACACAAGGTGTTAAAAATACTGTTAGTAAGAAGGCTGTCATCCGAGTCCGTCCAAGCATTTTCTTATATGCAAGTTCGATTATACAATACTATCGCTAGAGGCTACACATAAAAGACAACATTAAATTAAAAGATAAAAATTATATATATAAAAAGACAGAGACTAGAAATCCTATCTAATATTAAAACAAAAATACAAACTAGTCCTTGACCACATCATTGAGGAATTTTAAAATATTTTATTTCCAAATTAGTTGCCTATTGATATTTCATTCTGAATTCGTGGACCCAATCATAAGTTCGGAGTGTTAAGTGATGTTTGGCGGAGGTTCTCGGCGTAACTTCAAAGCTACTTAACAACTCAAGTTATGAGGGACTCTCTAAAGACTAAAACCGTTTGTCAGGGTTACAGTAATTGGCTTACTTTGATGTATGGTCTTATGATAATTAAATGGCACTAGACAAATAATTGTACAACATCATAGCTTCATCAGCATAGCTTCTAATCTATAATCACACCTACATCGTCATCACTTATCATATAACGAGATATATCTTTAGAAAAAAAAAGAAAAATTGCGAAAATAAAAGTGCAGGTCTTGACAAAGAAGAGGGTTTAAAGCTTTATAGGACACTCATGAATGAGAGAGGCAAGGGACAGTGACAATGCCCTAGCTAGCAGGACAATACCCTAGAGACTGACCATACATTCAAATGATCAGCGCCCAAGCCCTTCTCCACCCAAGCTAGGACCAAGAAGGCCCAGGCAATGGCTGCTGATGACTCAGCAGGTAGACATATAGGCTTCCCCAAACCGCCTATTCTTAGCTTGCAAGGATGGCATGATTGCAGACAACAAGAAACTATCGAGCTTGAGCAGGACTCGAACCTCCATCCGGCAGATCACGAAGCAGGGAGGTTTCCAATGGGCATAGGGGATCCGATAGATTACTGGGAAGTTTTCTGCACAGTTAGAGTATGAATACGTTGATAATCAATATGTTAGAATCTCTAAAATTATGCATTTTCAAGGGTAACGGATAGATGAAGGGGAAAATAAGTAAAGGGAAAGCTAAATATTTCTATAGTCTTCAAGATATTCAAGTATATGCATCCATTTATGTGATAAACAAGACTGTTGGCAAAATAAATACATACACATCTATCTATCTATCTATACATATATACAAATATCTGAATTTATATACTGTACATGCATACATATTATATATACATATAAATACATACATATATATATATATATATATATATATATATATATATATATATATTTGAACGTATGTATACATACATATATATATAGAGAGAGAGAGAGAGAGAGAGAGAGAGAGAGAGAGAGAGAGAGAGAGAGAGAGAGAGAGAGAGAGAGAGAGAGAGAGAGCGTGTATATTATCTTGGAAAAAGATTTTTCCATCTTTATAAAGCACCCGCATTAGTTTCCTAGGGACTGTAACATCATATAAAAACTTACCATATGCACGTGGAATACTGGACTGTTGTCTTGCCCCCCCCCCACCCCCCCCCCCCAAAAAAAATTGTATAATGTAAAAGAAACCATTAATAATTATCGATAAATATAGGTGTAATTTTATAAAATAGCGCAACAAGAAGTTTTGTAAAGTTTTTTTTTTATATTGATATCTCAATGCTATAAAAAAATACATGTACCTAAAGAACATTTGGAGACAATTTTGTACTTCCAACTTTTAAATGGACCGAGATTCAAACAGATTTGAAACCTATTTTTACTTATCCTTACGCTTTTCTTCCTTCCAGCATTTCAAATTAAACAAGATAAGGCATCTGATTATTAAGTCATCTACGAACTTCTCCCTTCCGCTAATCATTAACATTTTCACTTTCATCCATGCGGCCGCTAATGAAAAAAATCCGAATTAAATCCCAATTCCATAGATTCCAATATCCTGGCCTCTTGAATCGAGGCTCTCAAGCTGCTCTGGAGGAGGCTAATGACCACTTGTGTAACCTTAATTTTTATCGAGTTATTCTGCGTCGTCTTTGATGCCTCGAATTTTCAAGCATATCCTCATTAGTAGGTTTCCTCAAGTTAATCATATATTTAATATTATAGATATACTGCTAACGATGTCTCCTCCATTTTGAAGTACATTTGGACCAGTAACATACCAGAGAGGTGTATTTGTGAAAGTCAGTTACAAGGTTTATTTCTTCATCTGAGAGTATTCTAAAAGAAGGAGCAACGTTTATGATACGGTGTTTCAGAATGAAGTGTACTTCTGCATCAAAAGTCACGTTACATTCAGTGTAGCGAAGCTAAACTCGTTTGAATATTTGCTGATTTCTTCCATAGAAGCTGGAACGACGGCTAAGTTTTATTTTCTTTCTTATCAAACAAAATCATAACTAAAAAAAAAAAACTTGAATCATATTCATCTGACAAATTATACAAACTTTACTTGTCCAGTACATTCATTTCTTTTAAAAACATGAGTCATATTCATGTATGGCAAATTATACAAACATGACTTTTCCAGTACATTCATTTCTTTAACGATTGATTTGATTTCTTTCAAAGGTAAAGAGAATCTGCAATAAGTGTATGTTTACACCAGATTAAGTACATAACAAAAATACGGAAACATATTTTAGCTAAAGAATCCTAATACCATTGAATTAACTAAAAACTACACTCTGATACTTTTATGAAATATAATTTTCTGTGTTTGAGGAACGAATTAAAAGAAAATTATTTTCCCTTGTTTGTAATGAAGTAACCGCCAGGAGGCGTTTCAAGTTGTTTTCGTGTTGTTAAGCAGTAAAGTTGTCATTCAGCTTTGGGTAACCGAACAGTAGACATCGATAATTTTTATATGAAAATATTTAGTATCTGTTCAGCTTATTATGAATGTAAAATATCAAAATAATTATAAGCATTATGTGTAATCATGTTATGTTTTGAGTTTAAGAGTATATGCTGTACTATCAGTGATAGAGAGATGAAATGTCTTCATTCGGTATACCCAAGTGCTTCATCTAACGATTTCCAAAATAAAATGTTGAAATGGTATTCAGAGTTTGTATTGTTTGTTTGTTGAAGGTTTCGTAATGGTAATCAGGGAAATTCTATTTTCCATTCGTTGTCCCTCTTGGTTATTTGATTGTAATTCATCTCATTTATTTTTCTACCTATCTAGTAAAAACTTAGTTCTATTATTATGCAATACAGTATAGAACTATTCCGATATATTTCAACTACCTTAGTAAGAAATACCCAAGTTCAAACATTACACTTAGTTATATTGGAATTCACAGTGAAACCAGAACTTTTCAGATATATATTTTTAGTAATCTTTTGGTTGCTCTCGAGAAGGTTGCCCCTTTAATAGCTGTGCGCTTTTCCAAGGAAAAACTGGCCTACAGCCTAAAGTGGAACAACGAGAAGGTTGAGTATGATACAATCTGGTACACACCAATGTTACCTCTCTCCCTAAATTCAAATTTTGACCATCGATTTGGTTTTCACTGGTCTGCCAAAAAAGTACGGTACAATCTGTCAAAATTGTCACATGCAACATTTTACCATAAATGCGTGGATTTTCGGAGTATCTTTAGTTTAAAAATTATACAGTGATAAAAACTAACCTTATAAATATAAAGACCAACCACCCTCCTGTGCAATTATATTTTTTTCAAACATGCACTCTGTAGCCCTATTATTACATTAAAATTATATGAAATTTAGACATGCTAACGCATTCTTAGACATGCAAACCGGAATCTATAAAAGAGGATCTATAAAACATTATGTTCCATTTTACAAGACATTAAAATTACCCAACCATCGAAACCTGATGAAAAAAAAGCAGACTTGAATATGTTAGAAAGTTAGTGAGAATTATGCAATTATCTAATATACTTGAGGGTTGAATAGGAAAAAATTATATTCAATATATTCAAAATACATTTATAAAACTAGGAATAGAATGTTAAAAAGGACTCGTGCATGTAATTTAGCATTTGCTTTAACCTTGAATAAATAGTTAAAACATTTACTTACAAAAAAGTTTTGAAATACTGAAATAAATAGACCTTCATCTAAATGATACAATAAGTCTAGAGAAAAAGATCCATTTTTATTTTATATATACCAAGAAATTTTTTGCATTTAATTTTAAATAGAAATGACAGAAAACGAAAGCTTGATAAAAGACTTTCTCTACAGAACAATTTTCCTTCATATCATTGCAAGGAAAACCTCGAGAGAGAGAGAGAGAGAGAGAGAGAGAGAGAGAGAGAGAGAGAGAGAGAGAGAGAGAGAGAGTAATATTAATTTAATAACACTTGAAATTTTCTGAGCTTTCATCAAAACAAAATCACACGTGATAATAAATAATCTTCTATTTGAAAAGAGAGAGAGAGAGAGAGAGAGAGAGAGAGAGAGAGAGAGAGAGAGAGAGAGAGAGAGAGAAGGGGTATCTTACTACTCTGAAGGTTGTTGTGCATACAAATCCAGTTGATGCATCAAAACTATTCTATACTTTTGCAATTTCATAATCTTAAGACCGATCATGAACAATCACGGTAAGAAATGAGAGAGAGAGAGAGAGAGAGAGAGAGAGAGAGAGAGAGCATAAGGGTGCTTAGATGACATAAGTATATGAGAGAAGATAAAATCTAAGAAATAGAGTTAAAATATGTTCGTGAAATGTAAAATTGAAGAGCAATGCAGTGAACGCATAGGAAACGTTTAAAAACAACAATCTATTTGGAGAGAGAGAGAGAGAGAGAGAGAGAGAGAGAGAGAGAGAGAGAGAGAGAGAGAGAGAGAGAGAGAGATTTTCGCCCGCCATTGAGAAGTCGCCTAACCAAAGAATTCATGAAAAATTCAGGTATCTGATAAGAAGAGGAGGCTTCAGGGGTTTAACGTGGAGTCGAGCCTCCTCCCGCACTTCATCATTTTGCTGAACAAACACAGGTGTAATAGTGGCATGTTTAGCAGGTGCCGAGTGCTACCACCCCCCACCCCCGGACCCACCAACGAGACCCACCATCCTTATGTTACCCTCTGGGATATCACCCGCCATTGGAGCACCAAATATAGATAAACATTCCTGGGCAGATAAAGTTTGACTTATATTTCCAGTGACCGCATTTTTTTTTCACGTTATTTTAAATTGTTTTTTTTATTTTTAAATCTTTTTAGTTTCTAAACTTTATCAAATTTTATTTCACTTTATTCTCTGTCGCAGTGAGAAATATTTTTCCCAATGTAGGAAATTATAAAAGCTTGTTTTTTATGAAGTTACCATGAGTATTATATTGATTTAATTTTACTATGGCCATAAATATATCTTGAGGTTTTAATCAACTTCAATAATATATCTTGCATTATACAGAAGGTTAATTACAATGTTTATAAATAGTTCTACTTTAAGGTGACATACTGTGCAGATATTTTCTTAAGGGGCTAAGGAGATACATTTTATATATTTTATATTATATTTCATATATCTTATATATACTTTATATATTCTAATTTCTAATTATGAGAATTCTATTCATAGCTTCAATTTTACTACACAACAGCAAATGTCAACTACACGGATGTAAATAACATGTCAAGAAATGTAAGCTGTTGTGTAAGTACAAAGTTATCTCTTACTTTCTGTGTAATAGTGTTTTCATAAATTTTATGAATAAATCGTTACGCAGTTATGAGAAAATATAACAAATAAAAAAAAAGCCTAGTATTTCCTATTGCCAGATCGTCTGCCATACAATAATTCAGTAGAAGAAAAATAGCAACTATAATAAGTTCTTGCAAAAATGAGAATAGATTTGTTAGGTACTTTCCATCTATACACTTCACTCTACCAAACCGTCAATACTAAAACCTTCACTTTATATAATATATATATATATATATATATATATATATATATATATATATATATATATATATATATATATATATATATGCGTGTGTGTGTGTATACATGCTTCTCCCAAGTAATGAGCTACATATATATATTAAAGAAAAAAAGTGCATTTATCTACCCCGTACGCAGCGGAGTTTCATCCATTTTAGCAAAGGTAGGGCCAAGTTTAAGGAAGACAAAGAGATAGCCTGGGGAGAATGAGGGGTGAATAGATGAAAAGAAACTACACAGTGAATAGAAAAGGCTTAGTTGCGAGAGAATGAAGCGCCTTGAATATCTACGCCGGTTACGACGTAGAACGTTCAATACGGGTATAATACTGCATGTAATCAGAAATGAAAAAAATGTAAACCTTTGGATCTTTATTTTTAAAAAAATATTAATTGCAATTTACGTTTGAATTCACAAGAAAAAAATTTAAGGCACAGAATGTATAATTACCACTTGCATAGATATGTATACATTCATTACATTTAAATATTTTCACTAATGAATAAACGCATGAAGAGTACATACTATAGACTAGTTTGCCTCGTATGACCTAAAAAGAATAATTTTTATCTCCTCGCCTCCATACACCGTGAAATATGGCTGAATATTTACAATGATCAAAATTCCAATATCTCCCCTTTATAATAAAGAAGTGTTTGGTTATATACTGTGCATAAATACACACACACACACACACACAAGCACACACACACACATATATATATATATATATATATATGAATTTTTTTTCCTGTCACGCTATGGGGCATTGCTAAACGTATGACTACTCGGTTTCTCCCGGTCCCTCGGGTTAGGGGGAAAGGGAGTAAGCATACCCTGGTGAGAGGGGGTACCATGAGAGGTGTGTGCGCGTGTCTGTATATCTATCTAAATATTTAGCAGTCATTTTAACACGTCGCGTACACGTGCCATATTTGACGGTGTATGTGACATGGCCATTACTACTATTTATTACATGGGAAATCGCCAGACATTACTCGACCAGTTAAGCTAAATTCAAACAAAAATCCAAAAAAGTTACAAGACATTGAAGTATTTGTCCTCGAACACCGAACAGGGATAAACTATAAACTAGCAATTCAAGTCAAAGATTTTAAATCCCTGTTGTAGACATAGTGTTAAAAAGTCCTCATACTAGAAAAAAAAAAAAACCTGCTCTCCAAGACTAGCTTTTCGCCCCCAAAAATGGACAAACATTTCCAATCAAAACCTCTTCCATCTCCCATTGATATTGGTAATTACAAGGATTAAAAACCTAGTAATAGTAATATAAAATTGTAGAAACCGAAGGGCTAAGGCTAAAGTGAAATAAAAAATGGTAAAAATATAAGTTTAGACTAAACACCAAACATAGGAAGAAACAAATTCTCATACCATAGAGTTTCAATCCACATACGACGCAAAAGAGAATTATCTGCATTCCGTCGACGAATAACTTCATTCAAATAGCAAATCTAATTTATACAAATGTCACAATAACTGAGATAATATTATCATCATATGCGCACTATTGTAAGATATTTGTCAAAATGTTCTTTGTGAAACTGTGGGAAATACAGCATCAACTGACACAACATTTCTGAATTAGAGGAGAAAGGGGATAGACAGTATCTGTTAAAGTTACGACATATAATAAAAAAAAGGGTAGCTAAAAAAGAAAGAGGAGCAATGAATTTAGTTTAGACTGGGCGGGGGGGGGGTGGCTCAGTCGGGAGCGGTAGTAGGGGTCTACCAGGCACTCGGAAGGGGGCATCAAATATTCATTCATCAGATACAGTGAGGGACGCCTGGGGTACTAAGCGATCTCTCAGCCTCTCTCTTACGCTCTTCATCAGGGTGTTGAGATCAAAACTCAGACAAGGTGAAGAAAATCTCTTGTGGGGACGGAGTGAAGAATACTTGGAGTGATGTCTTTCCTCTCCATCAGTAAAGTGAAAGAGAGAGAGAAAGAGATTAGGTAAGATTTCCTCTTGTAATCGTATAAGGGACTGGAGGATATCAAGTAAATGCAAAATTAGACTGTTCAGTGAAAATCCAACCGACTCTGTATTCTAGATACCCGTCTCTTTTTCTCCAAAACCTGTTTATGATTTATATCGGTTTTTATTGTATTATTGAGATAGCAAAGATACTTTAAACATAAACATAAACAAGATAATCCATTGCTCCGTAAACATTGAATACAACCTAAACATTATGAAGAGGTAAAAAATTTAATCATATACAGTAATCCTAATAAGTCATAGTTACCTCAGCCAACGAAGTTGGAAGGAGGTTATGTTTTCGCCCTTGGTTGTGTGTTTGTGTGTGTGGCTGTTTGTGAACAACTTCCTTCCCTCTATTTAAATTATTTAAATCGAATAGTAATGAAACTTGCAGGGATTAATTGTTATGTAAACAGCTGGAAATTATTAAATTTTAGAGGGTCAAGGTCAAAGGTCAAGGTCACAGTCAAGAAAAATGTACAATTCACATAATCAGCATAAGTTTGGACATCGTTGTCACAGAGACTTCAAACTTGGTTCATATTTGAATGTATGAAGATCCACGCCAATTAATACATGTTAAGGTCAAAGGTCAAGGTCGAGAAATGAGCTGCCACGGCGGAGTTCTGCACTCAACTAAGTGCCCCTCTACTTTACTGATATCCTCAAAAGTTCATCTTAGTTCATAAACTTTAAATACAACGCAAATATTATGAAGGTGTGGTTTAATTATATTTCCACGAAACTGACTGCATCGAAAGCGATACTTCATGCAAAAAAAAAAAATTTGTCTTAACAATAACAATACTAGCAAGGACAAAGAAAGATATTTACTTGGGAATGGGGCCGGGTTGAACAATATTCTGCAACAAAAATTTTGTCATTACCTATTCAAAATTTAATTCAATTTATTTTCACATTAGAGAGAAATATCTATACTAAATACAGTCTCTTTACAGCCGAGAATCACTTAGGACATAGCAGATAATGCAAGCATTGACATCTAGTGGTGATATGATGGAATTTCCCTTACTTTTTTTCATTAAGCATTGCTAATGCTTAGTCATTAACTTTAATAAGAAAAAACACTGCAAGTTGTAATGTATCAAGCATTATTTATTTTTCTCTGTGCTTTACATCGCTTAGTTCTTTTCATGATTTTATAATTATTAATTGTGAGAAAGGCATTCAGGCTTCCCTGCCTTGGCTATGTCCATAAGTGCTAATAAATAAGGATAAACACATTTCTAATGAAATATCATCAATAATTCTATTATCAGATGAAGTAGGGGTTGTTCATGAAATGTAGTTATTCTTATAGAGCTTATGCTATTATGGAAGTCAAAACTATATACCATTACTCCACCTTAATGAAAATACAAGTTCGCTGCATATTGAAATAATCAGATACCAGGTACAGATGCAAATGGTACAGGTAGAATGCAATCTCAAGACTAAAGCATGACTCCATGATTCTAATATAAACGATATCAGGTACCTTATCAATAGAACTATGTTCTAATTGTCTGCACTAAAATTATGGAGTATAATTATCAAAAACTTCTACTGCTACAATGAAATACCTAACCGGCTCTATCAACAAAGATTCATTTTACATATTCTATTTCCTATATTTCTAAAACTATGAGAAAATTGTCAGAATTTCAATTATATTTAATAAAAATATTATTAAAATACGGTCGATGAAAATGTAATTAGCAATTCAAAAATCCCTTTGATAAAGTATTCAAGGAATAATTGAAATACTAAAACTGCCTGAAACAGTTCCCAATAAACTAGTTTAAAAGACCCTGTAAAGTTCGTGGGGTGAAGTAACAGTCTTATTTGGTTTGGTCGAGTACATAAAACAGCTTTATGTCTACTTAAATGAAAATACGAGGGTGTTCCTCACAACAAAGTTTATGAATGGTGCATATATATTAAGAAGACTTACAGAAGTGGCTCAATACACTTAGGTTGGCGGTTTCTGGCCTTGAAATTTAATATTTTCCTCGTTCCAGACAGGTAAAATGCAAATCATCCAAACGGATCCATTCTCTTTGGTTTATTTTCCTCAGTGTACTCCCATATCGTAAATATTTCATTGAAAGAAGGTAGCTTGCGCATTTATTACATGTGATGTATAGTTCACATTCATTACCAGTGTGCTATTTCCATAAGAATTTGACTCTTGGTCTACCTATTTTCAGAGTGTAATAATCACAATCCTCAAATAAAAACTTGATAAATGCTAACAAACACTTTTATCATAAGAATGAACTGAAACTGAAAAGTTAGTTCACCATAGATGTTCGAAACCATGTTGGTCATGATCACTGGATAAACAATGCTACAAACATAATGCATATAGTTTATGCTACCGTTTTCGTGAACAAAGCAGACGACAGCACCTTGTAGTCGTCTAAGCCAAGGAAGAGAAAGTATAATACTATTTCATTCAATAGTATTCAGAGATCTTTCCCTCAAATAACTAAGGTTTGGAATCTGACGATACCACTTCAAGTTAAGGAATACACGTCATGAAGATATGTCGACTCCTTTAAAATGCATATAAAATATTTTATCATATCCTATGTAATCTTATGAAAAACATCAAAAGAGAAGTAATTCTTGAATGAGTCCCGCTTATCATGCCTCAGTTCAATATATAAACCAACAGACTCCATAAAATGAACACAAACTAATCAAGTCACCATTGCTCTTATAAGTAACACACATCCTTACAGAGGAAAATGAACCTGATGATAAAAGCGCTTTTGTGGTGAAAAACACCACTGAAGCAAACACAAAAAGAAGTTGGCTATTCATTCAAAGGATAATCCTTACGGTTTATCATTTTCAGTCTAATGAAATATGGAATGACACAGCAGTTTTAAATGACAAAATCTTCATTTCAAGCATTTCAAATTTATTTATATATTTGACCTTTTGGCATCTATTGCTTCTTGTCTCGTTAGCAATCGTTATCCTCTCCTTATTCTAAAAGGAAATCTTTATGGAGACTCAAGATTAAAGGTGTCTGGTTTCAGTTCCAGTTTCATCTAAATAGATACTCACCAGAACGTCAGCCGGGCAAGCAGCCTAACCCCCCCCCCCCCCCCCCCTGTGATGCCCAACAACAGCAGTGGCCTCCCCAGTAGGCTAAAGAGTTTAAGCTCACGGTCCCGAGCGGGGCTCGATCTGCCACCATGCCAATGCAAGGCAAACACGTTCCATTTAACAGGTTCTTTCCATATTCTGTTTGACAAGAGTTCTAATCATAAACAATTAGGAAAGTTAAAGTACGAGTAACAAATTTGTAAGGAAGTTTCTCACTACCAGAATAGCTGGATGAGTGACCACCAAGTAATCGCCACTAATAAAATCAGTGGGAAAGGTACTTAGCAATCTCACCTCACAAGCACATGCTAGAAACGGGAGAGTAACACTTAAGGATGCTACCCTCACCAAGCAAAAGTAAATTCAACTTCTTGCTTATTGCAATAGCTCCGGTTAAGTAATTCATAACAGATATACTTTTTTTTACTTGTATTCAAATTTTATAAATCCATAACCACTTTTAATTTGGATTCAATTTGTAAAACTTCTCTATAGAAATAATCCACGTAAAACTGCAACTGCAGATATAGGACATATCTGCTTTGACGTTGTTACTGTTTTAGAATGATTTATTGTTAACTTGTTCTCATCATTTATTTATTTCCTTATTTCCTTTCCTCACTGGGCTATTTTTCACTATTGGAGCCCTTGGGCTTATAGCATCTTACTTTTCCAATTAGGGTTGTAGCTTGGCTAGTAATAATAATAATAATAATAATAATAATAATAATAATACGTACGAATATGGAAAAAATCAAAAGGATTTTTTTATTATGTGATACTATTTAGAATGCACTTTCTGAAACAGAAAATCTTGGAAACGAGTAGGGAATGGCTTTCTGATATATGAAGAAAGGTATGCATGGGCCAATTAAGGTTGAGAACCACTGGGTTATACAATACTGGTAACATTACCTTTCAGAGATATATATATATATATATATATATATATATATATATATATATATATATATATATGCATATATATATATATATATATATATATATACACACACAGGTGTATGATTTATTGACGCTAGGTGCTACATTTCTGGTACTTAGTGATAAGATTGATACCAACGTGACTTTCCTCAACGTGGCTACGACCCAGCATATTAGATCAACTTCCAAGTATATAATTTACTGCTTAGAACGAGAAACAAGATTCAATACGACGGAAAGAGCCTATGTCCCTTTTACTCGCCCGAATGATGAATCCTGGGACTTACGTTGATGCAAATATTCTCGCTATTTACCCACAAGGAAAATCCAAGAAAAGAGACTCCACTGATTTGGGCACGTAATGAGGTGAGACCAGGTGTATGTTGGGAGGAGGATCTTGGAGATGGATGTTCCAGGTAGGAGGAGGAAGGGGGTACCAAAGAGAAGGTGGATGGTGTATGTAACAGCAGATATGGAGGAGAAAGATCTCACAGTGGAGGACATCGGAGACAGGAGAAATTGGAAACGGCTTTCAAGAAATAGCAACCCTGCATAGCGAGGAAACCTTTAGTCGAAGAAGAAGAAGACCAACATATAAATACAAAAACACTGATATTGGCTGGTGTAAAATACACGTAGGCGTATTTGCACTTGAGTGGGTTCACAATGATTTCTTATAGACAAAGAAATCAGAAAGCAATCAGGTAACCTTTTAGACCAAATACGAGTAACATGTATTGTAGTCATTGAGAGGATAACTTGAAATATACATTCAAATATACAGTAGAATGTTTACCATATCTGGGTGGAGATACCTTAACGTGATGAAACGGTTTATGTATCTCCATGATCAGAAAAAGTGTACTAGTCTGTGCCACACATAGAAGGTTAGGTTGTGATGAGCGATCAAACGAAAATTTCCCATCATCATCAATCCGCAATGGCCAACGTGGTGATAAAAACTGGCGAAACCCCAGATATGAATTGACATGTCAGAGGCCTTTATCCAAAAGTGGACTAGAAACGGTTACATTTGTTGTTGTTGTTGTTGTTTCCCCTCTTCCACTAACAATTTGAAGTAGGCCTAGAATCGAAGTTAAAAGAAAATATCTTACGGCCGAACTAAAACTATCACAAAAAGAAGGCTTTAATTCATCAAATATAAAAAATCTTACATTACTTGATGGATTTATGTTAAGCTTCATAAAAAAAAACTTGTGTACCTTTGAATGCCAATTGTAAAGTCTACCTAAGTCTCCCAAGAGCCCCTTTTACGACTTATCGAAAATCCTAGTGTCGCTAAAAGGGGAAGCACGAGAGACGGTGATATCTTGTTCGTCTCTTGACGACATCACTTTCTACCTTCCTGGCATAATATTTGCAAGAGTTATTAAGCCCGGTATTAATGAGGGATTTGATTCTCAAGGTGAGGATAGAGTAAAGAAAAAGGGTTGAAGGGAGCCTAGGAAAAGAGAGGGGATTGCAAAGAGGGGAGGGTGTAGGGGACTTGAGAAAAAGAAATAAAAAAAGGAAGGAAACGGCGGTGTTTGAGAAAGGTATTAGATGTACGAGAAGAAAAAATCGAGGGATCCAGTGATATGGATGACGGGGGAAATATAATGGGGGGAAAATAGAAATAAACATGATAACAGGGTACATTTGGAGATAAATTTGCGAAGTTCTTAGAAGTAATGATATTTTTAAGCAAAGACCGTTGTTTAAATTATTCATGAGAAAATAGATATTCCTATTATCATTATTATTACTTGCTAAGACTACAACCCTAGTTGGAAAAGCAAGATTCTATAAGCCCAAGGGCTCCAACAGGGAAAATACCCCAGTGAGGAAAGGAAATAAGCAAAACCTACAAGAGAAGTTTAAGAACAATAATAACACTAAAATAAATCTTTCAATATAAACTATAGAAACTTGAAAATAACAAGAGGATAAAAACTTAACAAAAAAAAAAAAAAAAAAACATAGAAACCTGTTAGCATTAGATGTAGAGATTGAAAATATATATGTTTAATATAAGCACCCTATTACACCTTATCGAAACACTGTGTAAACGTCGCACAATTCTTTTAAGAAGCTTACACAAGAAATATCGCACTGGTAGGGGAACACTGCTTAATCTACACGTACTCGAAGCTGGTATCACACGGAATGAAAAATCGTAGAAAGAATCCCCCCCCCCCAAAAAAAAAAATATAATAACAATAAAACCCCTTTTCAGAGGACTGGTTTTACGATGACAGTGGAAGTGCTTCGATTCCAGGAACTGAAGATAATATTCTCCCTTGTCTCGTTTCTTCAATATTCCTTCTATTTCTATTCCTCTGTTTTTACTAGCTTTGTTTCTTTTCGTACATGTGATTGTGGTAAAACTTAAAACACTTCATTAGATGTATTTGTATAAAGCGAATTTCTAATTTCATTATCAACTCATTAGTACCTTATTAATGAGAACTATAAAAGAGTCTGATGCAATTATTTTCTTAATGCTTTCGTCCAAGAAACTGGATTTATCCAAGCAATACGTCAAAGGGTGCACTGACATTGATATCATTCGAGATTTTGAAAATTTTAATATTTTTTCCTCAGCTATATTTTAAAAACAGAGGAAATAGTAATGGAGGAAATGAAACTAATGAAAAAACTCCAATCTTGAATGGCTCAGATTCACCACAAACAACTAAAAATAAACAAATGTAGCTATTTCTAGTCCGCTGCAGGACAAGAGCCTCAGACATAAATTGACCCTGGGGTTTGGCCAGTTTTCATCAACACGTTGGCCAGTGCGGATTGGTGATGGGTGAAGTATTTGGCTGATCGTTCACAGCAAACCAACCTGGTATGGGTGGCCTTGACTAGTAAAGCTTTGTTGATCATGGCGATACACAAACCCTTTCACCACGGTAAGTATCCCCACTCAGAAGGTGATATATATATATATATATATATATATATATATATATATATATATATATACACTCAGTATACATATATATACATAAATATATTAATATATATACACTCAGTATACATATACAGTATATATATACACGTGTATATATATACATACATACTGAGTATATATATACTGTATGTACATATAACTTGTATGCATGTATTGTATGTATGTATATAAATACATACCAGCCCTTTAATAGCCTCAGTCATCCTTCATTTTTCCTCTGCCTGCTTCTCTCTATAAAGTCTTAGTTTTAACATTCACTCAACAAAATATCCCCACATTTTATTTAAATAGTTGTTCCTGAAGATTCTAATCCTTTACCTCTGCGAGTTCCGTGACATGCAACAAAAATATAGTAATTTGATAATAGTTAGTTAAGAGAAAATTATTCAAAGAATGCTCGTGGTAAGGAAGGTCACAGGGTGTTCAGTAAACTGAAAATATATGAATTGATTGTCGAGTCAAGTCTCGTCTATGTAAATGAAAGCAGTGAAAGAGAAGCGATGAACTGTTTGCATAGTATGGGTGAAAAGATGAATCTTGAAAAGCAATACAATATAACTGCTCTTAAACTCATAGACAATATCAAATCAAAGGATCTTCAGAACGATATCCAGAACAAAAATGTGTTGATACATAGCTGTAACAAAAAGGCGATTAAATTAGGCGAAGATATGGACCAATGCAATGAAAGGTATCAGCATGTCAAAAGAAGCATGTGTACTTTCAAGATTTGGATGGAGGAGGAGAGGAAGACCAATAAATTCCTTAGATAAGGCATTAATGTCATAGGAGAGCAAGAGTACAGACAAGATAGAGAAAAGTGGTGTGAGCCTGTAAAGTGAGTAAGGAGGCCCAATGTCCAACTATGGAGGCTTCTGTGTAGTTGTATAAAACTACTAATTGATAGGCCTCAAAAGGGAATCCACATGATTCACCTGTTATGGTTTCAGTATTACGGTCGCAGTGACCACTAGCTTGCGCCATAGTCGACCGCTGTTAGAAGAAACGGTTTAATGTAAAAAAGAAAAAAAAAATTTATTACACATCTAAACAAAGTACTAACGGCGAGAAACGAGGGAGAGCATATAAAAGAATGATCCAAAACAAGCAAGATGCTTTCTCGCCTGTTCCCCCAACAGGTGTTCAAATAACACTATTGACGGAAGGGAAAACACATGTTCTATTTTTAATGGTGTAAACCCCGCTTTCAGAATTAGCCCCATAAAATTTTCACGACCGCCGAAGCCTGGGAAATAAAAAAGCAAATATTGAATCGAATTCCACACATCCTTTAGCCGAGGCAAGTGGGGCTCATCAACACATCCTCATGTTTACGTTTAATTGTTGTTCTGGTTTGTCGGATAAACCTTATGATTCTCGGGTAAATTCAACATAGCGATGAAACCCTTCTCTGTGTTTATACTCGCTACTCACATCCTTCATCAGATGCCAAATTGAATGAGCAAAGTCTACAAAGATACTTGGTGGTTTTTCTGCTTTTTGAAGAAATTCCAAAGATCAGAGTTAAGTCTGAATATGAATATTAGATTCATTATTCATAGTTCACAGGAAATTTGCATCTTTTCTCAGGATCAATTCTAATATACAAATTAAGTATTGATCACATCCTTTTTAGTCAGGGTATCCTCAAAGCAAGCTTTTGTATTCATACTAATTTTAATCGATATTTAAAAGCGAAATGTTTGTGTTGCGAAGAATTTACTATATCTTTAGTAAAATTGCATTTCTTTAATATAAAGTTATCAACGACAATTTTACATTAGATTCTAGTTAGCACTACAAACACTGCTTTATGAATATATTAGCAAAACGCATAAGATTTTTCGCATTCTAGCTGTTTTGGTAAATTATAATACCATGAAATTCTATTGAACAATTATATTCTTTACGTCCTACTGTATAATGTCATTGACAACTGAATGTTGTTGAACACGGGATGACTGCACTTAAAAAGTACTCAGAATTTATTTATCTATTACTTATTTCTTATCACTTATTTTTATTATTACTTAATCTAATCGTTTCTTTACACCTCATTCTCGTGACGCATATTTGAAAGACATGAGGAAAATCTTACTTATAGCCTCGTCTTTCCTTGGAATTTAGGCTCAATTGATATCTAAAATATCTTAACATGATTACTAGCAATAGCATCATGCTCTCCATTACACAAGTAAAACAACCAATACTCTGGACGTTTTACTTTATGCAAGCTATTTCTGTACTTTTGTTGTGAACTTTTTTGTATTTCAGCAACAGGATTTTCAACGTATGAAAGACTACTAACATAGTACGGATAGATATATAACTTTAAATCTGCTAAAGTACAAACATTTTTTTCTGATTGAATAACCCGTTTTATGTTATTTATAAAAAACTCTGAAATATAAAATCTTAAATGTGTGGTACCTCTCCCAATGAGTTTAATTCCAGCAAGAATTGATGAAACAAAAACAGCAATTTGAGCTGCGAATTAAATGCGTAATGCAATTACATGCTGTATGAAAACACTATACAAAATGAATATTTTTTCATTAAAATATACTTTTTATGTCCTCGTTTTTAATCTAATGACCGAAATGTATAGTTCTCAAAAGTTGAGACAAATTTATTGCGGCTATACAAAGGCTATCAAAAATATTACAACGACGCCCTGCTAACTTACATCCTAATCCAAAAATTAACAGTATTTGAGACCTTCCTTATCACGACACCAAACTAGAGAGGCACTCAGTAGAGCTCAGACCTCCGCCGCCGCAGCTTATTTCTCGACCTTTTGCTCGACCTTGACCTTTGACTTTAACATGTATTAATTGGCGTGGATTTCCATGCACTCAAATATGAACCAAGTCTCTGTGACAACAATGTCCAAAACGTATGGTTGATTACGTGAATTGGACATTTTGCTTGACCGTAACCTTGAACTTTGACCTTGACCTTCCAAAATTTAATAATTTCCAGCTTTTAACATAACACTTAGTCCATGCTAGATTCATTACTCTACGATTTAAATTGTCGCCAGAAAGCTGTTCACAAACAAATACACTCGCAAACAAACACAGGTGCCGGTTTAGTATGTGGCCTACCTTTCGAATATGGCCTACGAAATTCTACCTGTTTTAGTATGTGGCCTAACCTAACTTATTCTAACCTTAACTAACCTAACCTAACAAGCCAGGTAGGCCACATACTAAACCAGAATAAAAAAAGGTAGGCCACATACTAAACCGGCACCCAAACACACAAACGGGGTATAAAACATAACCTCTTTCCAACTTCGTAGGCAGAGGTACTTAATGTAATCAAAGCAAGAATTTTCCCTTCTTAAAAGCAGTCTAATGACATATCAACCACAGCGTACACAAACAGTAAGGTCCAGGGCTTCTCGACCTATCTACAGTACATAACCATTCCCCGAGGGATGTTTACTCAATTGACAGGAATAAGAACCAAGGAAAGTTTTGAGAGCATAGGCACAGGACTGGAGAGTATTGTCTCCTCTATCATAATCCCTAGAACAAACAAAACGGAGTGAATATAGGCATAGATGCAAAGATGCCTCCCATTGAAGCTCTTCCGTAAACAAACAGCATTAACGTGTTTGTAACTTTGATTATTCTCAACAATTTGTCGATTGGCAAGTTACCTTTCAATCATAGTTTGCACTACACAAAAGACATAAATTAATGCATGAAAAACGAGTATCAAGCATCACCAAGGAATGCCGAGAGAAAAGTAAATTGTTAACCAATATTTCTGGAATTCTCGTAAAATGAATTAGAAATAGCGTCAAAGTCAAAGAGAGAGAGAGAGAGAGAGAGAGAGAGAGAGAGAGAGAGAGAGAGAGAGAGAGAGAGAGAGAGAGAGAGAGAGAGAGAGAATGATATCATCCAGAGTAATTAACTGCAGCCGTTAGACCTGGACCAGGAGGAATATGTCGATAACCCAGTGTTTATAGATTTCTCGCAAGATTTCATAATCAATTAACGACTGTCAGGAAAACGCGGACAATATAAGACAAACTGACCCTTAACTCCTCCCACAGTGACCGGTGGTCAATACGGAAGGGAATATTTGGCCTTTCCCGCCGATATCTGAAAAGTAGAAATCGGTCCTAATACAGCAGCATAATAAGGTTTGTTGTTCCGATGATTAAACCCGATGACAGAGGATCAAGGGCGCAAGAGCTATAGTGGTTTATACCTTTGGGAAGACCCTTTAGCTGTCCGCTATAAGGGCCAAAGTGTCTAAAACTATAGCCCAAAACCCACCCACCCCGGGCTAAAGTTATAGCTAGCCTATTATACGATCAATTGGAGACGAGCACAGGGTCCCTCCCTCTTTCCTCCCTTGGCCTTGTCTTAGACTCGATGAGATGAACTCATTTTATGAACTTTTCAAGTCTTTACAGAATTATTTATGAAGTTGACTCATTTTTTCCGATTTGATAATGGAAACACTGAAAGTGGTAATTCAAGACGAATAACATTAACACTTGAAGACATTCAAATGATATCTTTAAATAACATAAAAACGGTTAACTTTGCAAGTCCAAGAATTATTCTTTACGGTATTCTATTGATGGAAATTGCTGGATGCAAAACTTAAATATATACCAGCGTCCCCGCAGATATCTTTAAAGAGATCAATAAACAAACTTGACAGACAAATGAGTAAACAATTACGATAGCGAAAAAGAAACCACTTCTGTGTATAACTGCTTAGTAAGCAGAGGCGGTGAATATATATTTCCCATTTGTTTTAGTTTACAAACAGTGTGAAGCTGTGAACAAGCCTTTGCTGCTTAAAGCAATCGAAATAACGTAAACAGCACAAAAACTCCTAGTTTTCCTTGTGTGTTTTAGTGGAAAATAATCTTTTTGTATGGCTCATACACAATAAAGTCATCCAAGGTGTTGTCTGATCTTTTTCATGATTTCACAATTTTCCATAAAAGATAACATAATTAAACAAAATATTACGAACAATTTCCTCAGTTATGCAAAGTACAGGTGAACTTTAATGTACTCCCTGACAATACTAGCAGTTATCAGCAAGCAATGATCCCTTATAAATAATCTAACACTATGTTAAAGGATAATGTCGAATTTGCAACTTGATAACCTATAAACAGATAATTAAAAGGAAAATCATATCTCAGGATTACATTTCTATGTTATTGGTTGTTATTTTAATTATTTCGCATACTTTACATCTTATCGTATGGAAAGTAATTATAAATTCATGGAAAAGGAACCCGGAAGAGGTGTCTTCAAGAACTTTAATAATTAAGATATCAAAAAAGTTATATTCATTAAGCTTTTGGAATCATACAATAAAATGAAGATATTTCTAAAGTTTCCACAAAGAAACAGGATATAAACGGATTTTGATTTCTTATTGTTAACTAAATATGGTGTCAAGAGCAAAAAAAAAATAAAAAAAAAATCATGAATATTCTTATTAAACGAACTAAGTTTATTTTTATTCTAAATTAATAAAAATCGTTCCGCATCCCTTCCTCTTACCACATCCTAAGGAAGGAACATTTCAACAACACTTTGATCCCAATTTACAAAGTTTCCCATCACCGGAAGCTGTAGAAATACAATACAAGTCAACAGAGAGAGAGAGAGAGAGAGAGAGAGAGAGAGAGAGAGAGAGAGAGAGAGAGAGAGACCCCAAACCGCTGGCCGTGTGTCTGAATACCAAAGAGAGGGTGTCGGAACCCATATAGACAGGGTCTCTCACCCAGTGTCCACTGCTTCGCATTGATTGTTTGTGGCATCTATAGTGTTCGCCTCGTCCAACTTTATTTACCATAACGCCCCATTTGCATACTAGGGGAATGGGATGGGGGAGAGTCTCGGCCTGTCATAACCATCCGTTGCTCTCGTAATAAAATCATTTTCATTCTGTGTCATAGAGGAGTCCCCATTCCATTCCACATCTCAGGATACCGTATGCGTAAGCAGATTATGATAAGATTGGTTCCCCCAAAAAGATATAATGTGCTGAGATAAGATCACGGCAGTTTTTTTTTTTCTTTTATAAAAGGCCTATGTAATGAGGCTGTTAGAATCCTCTGAACGTGTTTATGATTATATTTCTAAACGCACAATGATACACACTAACAGGGGCGAAAACATAACCTCCTTCCAACTTCGTTGGCAGAGGTAATAACTTTATTTCTTTTATTTGAAGAGATTTCTAGCTAGATATTGAGGTAATTCAAACTTTCCTATTAGACTGATAGCTTTTTGTTAGGATTATCTTCGTCGTGATATGGCTAAAATCATTACTTCGGCAATACTACGCCTCTTACCAAATGTTCTATCCAGGAATGTATCAATTTCCCTGTTGAAACTAACTTACATCACACAAGAGATCCGTTTATTTCGAATTTATTCCCGAGAAAAAAATTAATGATAAACTGAAAATTTCGAAAATGTTTCTTTATTATTCGCAGGTTTTAAGTGAAATACCTTCCACTCTTTACTGTTAGGTTCTTGGATTAATACAAAATTTAAATAATTTGTAAATAAAGGCAATCAATGATAAAACAATACAGTATAATTCTCTGAGATTTATGCTTGGTTTGACTTGGGATAAAATTTTCA
>NC_090734.1:137982186-137984686 GCF_036898095.1 Palaemon carinicauda
TCACTCGTTTTACTCTTTTAGCAATAAAAGTTAATTTTCCAAGGCTATGCTTATCTACGTTCTTCCTCGGGGTAAGAATGGTCACTTACTCAGCATATTCCTTATTCATGTACCTATTAATTGTAAAAATGGTCGCATACGCTAATTATCTTCCCTATTTTTCCTCAAAAAAATTTAAGTCGTTTTCATAACTGTTAGTCGTCTATTTTGGATAAAGATACATCCAGAGTAAAATTAATTAATTATTCACAATGAAGTTTATGGTACAGATATTGATATTTTAGAAAATAATGTCTTCAAAGCGGTATCAAATGAAAAGAAAAATTACCTAATCAGATTAGAATTGGAAAGTCCTTGTACAACACATGTTTCACAACACGCTAGTACACTGCAACGGTATTTTCTTTTTCTTGTATATCTCGCTCAACACCTCAATGTTAACACAACCTATTTAAGCCTATCTGTTCATGAATTGTTTTATTTTGAATTCTTGTGACCTTCTTTTCCTCAACATGATGTATATAAACTAGCTATCCGTTGAAAAATAGTCAGTTGCATTCACCTCGCCTCTCAGTTACGACCTAATGGCTATCACACACATCCTCCTTCCCACCTCAATGTTAACACATCCTGATTAAGCCTGTCTGTTCTGAATCATTTCGTTTGAATTTTGTGACCTCCTTGTCCTCAACATAATGTATATAAACTAGCTATCCGTTGAAAAATAGTCAGTTGCATTCACCTCGCCTCTCAGTTACAACCTAGTGGCTCTCCTGCACATCCTCCTCCCCACCTCACTGTTAACACAACCTGTTTTAGCCTGTCTGTTCATGAATCATTTCGTTTGAATTTTGTGACCTTCTTGTCCTCAACATGCTGTATATAAACTCGCAATCCGTTGAAAAAGTCAGTTGCATTCGCCTCGCCTTTCCTTTACAACCCCCTCACTGTTAACGCAACCTGTTTAAACCTGTCTGTTCCCGAATCTTTTTTGTGACCTTCTTATCCTCAACAAAATGTATATAAACTAGCTATCCGTTGAAAAGTCAGATTCCATTCACCTCGCCTCTCAGTTTCAACCAAATGGCTCTCCCTCACTTCCTCCTCCCCATTGGTTACAAAGAACCGAAAACGCAAATTACTGAGGAACTAAACAAAATGCTATGAATGTAGGATTTATGTCAGTTGATATCTAAAATGGCTAACTGAGGATTAGTGGATTTCTTTTCTTAAGCCGCCACAACACCAGATATAGTCTACATCAAAATACTTCTCACAATATGAGTGCAAAGTAACCAGAATACTTCTCAAAATATAAGAGAAGAGTAATCAGAATACTTCTCACAATATAAGTGAAGAGTAATCAGAAATACTTCTCACAATATGAGTGAAAAGTAATCAGAAATACTTCTCACAATATGAGTGAAAAGTGATCAGAATGCCTCTCACAATATGAGTGAAGAGTAATCAGAATATTTCTCACAATATGAATGAAGAGTAATCAGAATATTTCTCACAATATGAATGAAGAGTAATCAGAATACTTCTCACAATATAAGTGAAGAGTAATCAGAAATACTTCTCACAATATGAGTGAAAAGTAATCAGAATGCATCTCACAATATGAGTGAAGAGTAATCAGAAATACTTCTCACAATATGAGTGAAAAGTAATCAGAATGCATCTCACAATATAAGTGAAGAGTAATCAGAAATACTTCTCACAATATGAGTGAAAAGTAATCAGAATGCATCTCACAATGAGTGAAAAGGAATCAGTAATACGTCTCAAAATATGAGTGAAAAGTAACCAGAATACTTCTCACAATATAAGTGAAGTGTAATCAGAATACTACTCACAATATAAGTGAGGAGTAATCAGAAATACTTCTCACAGTATGAGAAAAAGTAACCAGAATACTTCTCACAATATAATTAAGAGTAATCAGAATATTTCTCACAATATGAGTGAAGAGTAATCAGAATACTTCTCACAATATGAGTGAAGAGTAATCAGAATACTTTTCACAATATAAGTGAAGAGTAATCAGAATACTTCTCACAATATGAGTGAAGAGTAATTAGAATACTTCTCACAATATAACAAGAGTAATCAGAATACTTCTCACAATATGAGTGAGGAGTAATCAGAATATTTCTCACAATATGAGCGAAGAGTAATCAGAATACTTCTCATAATATAAGTGCAGAGTAATCAAATACTTTTCACAATATTAATGATGAGAAATCAGAATATATCTCACAACATGAGTAAGAATAATAAGCATACTTCTCAGTATATGAGTGAAGAGTAATAAAAATACTTCTCACAATATGAGTGAAGAGTCATCAGAATACTTCTCACAATATGAGTCAACAGTCATCAGAATACTTCTCACAACATGAGTGAAGAGTAACTAGAATACTTCTCACAATATTGAAGAGTTATCAGAATACTTCTCACACTATGAGTGAAGAGTAATCAGAATACTTCTCACAAT
>NC_090734.1:137994686-138009686 GCF_036898095.1 Palaemon carinicauda
CCATGAATTGATAGATACTGACCATATAAAATTCTTTCTCAACGAATATTTTAGCAAAATATGTGAATGGGTAATATACTGAAAACAATCATAAAATTGATTACAAATTAATGGCACCATAAGCAAATACCAAATATAATCTAGTTAAATTACTTATAAAACCTATGCTATGAAATGCAAAACAAAACATATAGAAACTACTTACGTTTTAAGTTCAAAATTCTTATTTGTATCTAAAGTAACTTCTGCTCCTTTGCACCGGAGGCGAATCAACAATGTGCAAGTGACTCTGGAAAATGTTAAATAAAACTTGTATTATTTAACAGCAATTGGTAACTGTCAGTGGACCTTTATTTCATAGTAGTTTCAAAAATATCATGTACATTATCTCAAACTTATAAAAAAAAAAAGTTCCCCATTTATATTTACCTATCATCTATTGTGGTCGGCTTCTTTCCCTAGGTCCTTCTTACCCATCTTCACCGTTTCGCTTCATGTAAGGTCGAAAACGGGCCAATTTGTCCCGTCTTCACGGGGCTCATCAATTCGAGAGAGTACTAAACTAACTAATCTAGCTAATGGAAATTTGTTCAATTCTAAAATTCCACACCTTTGAATCGTCTATCGGGAATAAATTGTCGAAAACTAAGTCCTATCTCTTATTTCAAGTGATCCTGGTTTGGTTAGGTTAGGTTAGGTTAGGTTTGCCCTGTTTTGCCAGAGAAATAGGGCAAAGAAAAGGCCAAGCATTAATAAATTGTGAAATAAACAAGTCTGACACTCTTTCCTAGGTTAGGTTAGGTTAGGTTTGTCCTATTTTTCCAGACAAATAGGGCAAAGAGTAGCTCTAGCATTAGGAAATGGTCTAACCAGCCAGTCAAACAGTCTCTACTAGGTTAGATCAGGTTAGTTTGCCCTATTTTGCCTGACATATAGGACAAAGAGAAGGCCAACCATTAAGGAATTGTCCAACTAACCAATCAGACACTTTCCTAGGTTAGGTTAGGTTGTGTTTGCCTGTCAAATACCACAAAGAGAAGGCCAAGTAGTAAGATATGGTCCAACCAACCAGTCAGACACTCTTTCCTAGGTTAGGTTAGGTTAGGTTGAGTTTGCCCTATTTTGCCAGACAAATAGGACAAAGAGAAGGTCAAGCATTAAGAAATGCTCCAACCAACCAGTCAAACGCTTTCCTAGGCTAGGTTAGATTACGTTTGCCCTATTTTTCCAGAAAAATAGGGCAAAGAGTAGCCCTAGCATTAGGAAATGGTCCAACCAACCAGTCAGACGCTTTCCTAGGTTAGGTTAGGTTTCGTTTGCCCTATTTTGCTTGACAAATAGGACAAAGAGAAGGAACTGTCCAACCAACCAGTCATATGCTTTCCTAGGTTAGGTTAGGTTATATTTGGCAGACAAATAGGACAAAGAGAAAGCCAGACATTAAGAAATGGTCCAACCAGCCACTCAGACACTCTTTCCTAGGGTAGGTTAGGTTCAATTTGCCCTATTTTGCCAGACAACTAGGACAAAGAGAAGACCAAGCATTAAGAAATCATCTAGCCAACCGGTCAGACACTCTCTCCTATGTTAGGTTAGGTTATGTTTGCTCTATTTTTCCAGTAGACAGGGCAAAGAGAACCCCAAGCATTAAAAAATGCTCCAACCAACCAGTCAGACACTCTTTCCTCTCTCACTACTTTCGAAATCGCCTTGTGAAATTACATATACCTGACTATCTAATTAGGAAATCGACACGATAAATGGCTGCAACACATAAAATATTAATTATTATAAAAAATATGGCCCCTTACCTTTTGATGCCATTAGACATCACACTGGAGATCCAAAGCTATTCATAAGTCAAGAGAGATTTTTTAATAAATTAAATGGCTTTTTAATAATTAAAGAAAACTGAATTGTGAAGTTATTTTCTTTGCAATTGGAACTAGGTATGAGACAAAATCTCCTCTTCAAAATATAAAAATATTTTTTTTTTTACTTTACAAAATGGTGAGCATTAAATTTGACAATAAAGGAGACCTGATTTCCTAAGTAAATCTCTTCTGGAATTATGGATAACGGCTTAATACAAGGTGCTAATGGAACTCGGTAAGTTAATAAATAAATAAACAGAAATTTGCATAATCTGAAAGGAATCTACATATAAAAAAAAATGTAATAAATACTCAAAAAAACTTATAAAACAATGAAAAATATGGCATGGCAAATAATTACAATCAAACATGTACAAAAATTTGTAATAAGATAAAAATGACATGATAAAACAACATATAACATGGCATAAATTCATAAATTACCAGATAAATACAAGAAAAGCACATCAACAATAATACCATAACACAATAAAGACAATAATTCCCTAACTCCACCAAATAGACCTACATGAGAACAATGAATGACTGATAATTATCTGGCATCATAACATAAATGGTCATTGATACATCAGAACAAAAATATCCCTGACTATATGTTTGTAAATCCCTACAACATAAACAATAACATAAACACTCTACCCAGTAAAACAATGATAATGGGTTTGCAGGTTCTGCAGGATAAACAACGATAATGGGTTTGCAGATTCTGCAGGATAAACTATGACAATGGGTTTGCAGGTTCTAAAGAATTAACAATGATAATGGGTTTGCAGGTTCTGCAGGATAAACAATGATAATGGGTTTGCAGGTTCTGCAGGATAAACAATGATAATGGGTTTGCAGGTTCTGCAGGATAAACAATGATAATGGGTTTGCAGGTTCTGCAGGATAAACTATGATAATGGGTTTGCAGGTTCTAAAGAATTAATAATGATAATGGGTTTGCAGGTCCTGCAGGATAAACTATGATAATGGGTTTGCAGGTCCTGCAGGATAAACTATGATAATGGGTTTGCAGGTTCTAAAGAATTAATAATGATAATGGGTTTGCAGGTCCTGCAGGATAAACTATGATAATGGGTTTGCAGGTCCTGCAGGATAAACTATGATAATGGGTTTGCAGGTTCTGCAGGATAAACAATGATAATGGGTTTGCAGGTCCTGCAGGATAAACTATGATAATGGGTTTGCAGGTCCTGCAGGATAAACTATGATAATGGGTTTGCAGGTCCTGCAGGGTAAACAATGATAATGGGTTTGCAGGTTCTGCAGGATAAACAATGATAATGGGTTTGCAGGTTCTAAAGAATTAATGATAATGGGTTTGCAGGTCCTGCAGGATAAACTATGATAATGGGTTTACAGGTTCTGCAGGATAAACTATGATAATGGGTTTGCATGTTCTGCAGGATAAACAATACGAAAATCCTGTCCAAAGGTAAATTTATAAAAGCTGTCCAATAAAACCATAAATAGGAGTTCGTAAATTTGCATGAAACAAAACATATGAATTATGAAGATTATAACACAGCAATACATAGACCTATACAGAGAAAAGACATCTGACAGCATAATCACATTTCTTATAATGAGTTAATTGGAAAGAGAATTTTAAATTCAGTAATCTATCGAATGCTTCTAAATTAGTTTGTTAAATGAAGTTAATTTCGAAACAATTAAAAATCAAAGAAACCAAATTATTTTTTTTTTAAAAAGTAGTTTTTTCTAATCCATAATATGACGTTCCTGCGGTCAATAAAAAAATTAAACTAACTTCTGACGGCGATTTATATAATAATGCAATATTTTTTTTTATCATATTAAGAGTATCAACTTTAAGGGAGTTGCAAATTCGTCTCTGTACAAATGATCAAACACGTCTAAATATGAGTTCCATTAGCACACTAGTAAAAAGCTCCCTTACCTGACGGCCTGACCTGCAAAGAAAAAAATATATATATTAAATCATGCCCACGATTCATGAAATTTTGATGGTTAATTCCAATGGATAATGCATAATATATACGATTTCGAAAAAAGTTTATCTTTTAAACTAGTTACTTTCAGTCTAGACCTAGACCTAGGACAGTGGTTTCATGATCCTTCAACATGTGCAAGAAAGAAACCAATTCCCATACCTAATTCATTACAAAAGTATGTTTTTAATTTTAACAATTCTCTCGGTAATCATCTGCAAACTTTGTGATAAAAATAGGGAACAGACGACTAAAATCTTTTGAGAAAACCACTTGCACCATAGAATAGAAAACGGTGAGCATCATACTCTGTTGCTAGAGTTTCATTGAAAACGGGGTTTCCATCGACTTTTGACCATATTCCTTATAAATTCAATGAAGATTTATAGCAAGATACATTTCATAGCAGAGCGTAAAAACATGGCTACCTGTCAAATGTATCTTTTAATTCAACAATCTTATGATCCTGTATTATTCTCCTTATCCCTCCCATGAGGTTCTTCATGTTTATTTCCATGAAAATCCCTTAACCAGCCAAAAATAAGTCTTGCAATTCTGGACAAGACGGTATTCGTATTTTAACAAGTAGGCTACCTCTCGGTGGTACAAAGTCTCTTCTACAGTATTATTATTATTATTATTATCATTTGCTAGGCTACAACCCTAGTTGGAAAAGCAGGATGCTATAAGCCCAAGGGCCCCAACAGGGAAGATAGCCCAGTGCGGAAAGGAAACAAGGTAAAATAAAATATTTAGAGTAACATTAAAATAATTATTTCAAATATAAACTATAAAATCTTTAACAAAACAAGAGGAAGACAAATTAGATAGAATAGTGTGCCCGAGTGTACCCTCAAGCAAGAGAACTCTAACCCAAGACAGTGGAAAACCATGGTACAGAGGCTGTGGCACTACCCAAGACTAGAGAACAGAGAATGGCCTTACTAATCAAAATTCCTGTACAGTATTATATGTATGAATATAAACATAGTAAACACCGAAACTAACATCATCATCAGAGCGTTAAACAATAAGTCCGAAATTTACTTATCATTTCATGGGAAACTGTAATATTTTTTTTTAATGTAATCATTACGCCCATCATACCGATACTTCCTGGGTATTGGACGCATTGTTACGTATATGTGAAGTATATCCCGATTCATGGGTGTCATTTCTTTGCTGCCATTTGTAGACTAAAAGCAATCGTGTAATTCTGATATTTGAAAACATCTTAAAGGACTCTTTGGAAGCGCTAGGTTTTTTCTTTTACTGTCCTTTGCTTCTTGATTCTTACTGATCGTAAATAATTTATTGGTAATTATCATTCCTGTTCTACTGACCAGTCAAACCACTAAATTCTAATATTACTTCCCTGGTGGAACTATCTTGAATAGAATCTAAATTCTATTAAATAAACTGAATTTGTTGACATCAAGATAAACACTGTCAAGTGTTCACGAATATTTCTAAATGTCTTAATTACTGATCACCTGAAAAGGGTCTTAGTGTATAGAACAGTCCTTGTTTGACCAAAGGTTGTTATATAACACGTAATTCTAGTCATTTTTTTTTAACTTTATACAATCAGCTGACTGGGGAGATAAGGTCTTTTCTGAGGCTGGACTGACAATCACATTAGCAGTATGCCATTTTTGGAGGGCTCAGCTAAAGGTAATTCCAGTTGTTATATACAAATTTGCTAGTCATGGGTGTTTAATCATTTCCCGAGAACCTTTCTTTTCCCGGGGATTGAAGCATACCATAGTTTAGTAAATATCTAAATAAATGTTTCAAAATTACTATTATTAGTTGACGACCTTTCTAATTCACAGTGCTCACCTGGGCTATTGATTCCAATAATTGTTAAAGGGATTATGAACATTGGATCTTTTCGGTTTGAGTGCCTATCGAATTTAAATGTTTTTTTTTTTTTATTCCAAAGTATGTATTTTGATGTGGAAAACCCTAAAATGATAACCATTTTGTGGAGAAATTATTTAACACTTAAATTGGCTTATATCAATCAATATCTTACTGAAATGCTGCGATTTCTCTGTGCGCTTTCTTGATTTTCAGGGCACTACTGAACCTAAGAAAACCCACCTAACCTAGCATAGGGGCCCTGTATCCCTACCTGGGCCTACCGGAAGGGGCTCCCCCCCCACTGCGACCCCCCTTAAGGCCACAGTGATTTTCGGGACACTACCGAACCTAATACAACCACCTAACCTAGGGCCCTGTACCCCTACCTAGGCCTAGCCCCTGCGAACCCCCCCCCCCCCCCCTTACAGCCACTACCTATCACATCCATCAATAAATAATTTCTCCACAAAATGGTTATCATTTTTGGGTTTTCCACATCAAAATACATACATTGGAATAAAAAAAAACATTAAAATTCGATAGGCACTCAAACCGAAAAGACCCTGAACATTAAGCAGCAAAGCCTCTCTTGGTGGACTTAGCAAAGCACAAGTATTTCTACCATATTCACTAAAGATGTACACCTAGATGCAAGACGTTGCCTCAAAATGAGTATTGCTCTATTAACTAATTTTCTAAAGTTGCCCCTTGTTGAATGTATATTTAAACGTCTATTTCAATTTAGGTTGTAGTACCGGATTAAAATTGTCAGACTTATTCTTTTAGACGAGAGTCCAAAACCCACTCAAGCTTCTAAGACTATACAGGCCAAGCATAATAATTGAGACGAGTTCATCAGCAGACATTGCCTGGCTCCCCCTAGTCCTAGATCGGAGAGGGGGCTTGGATGCTGATCGGGTGTATTTTTTGTCACTTGTAAGGCATAATTATATCCCTTGTTTCTACCATTAAGGAGTAACTTTTGAACCTTCATAGTAAGTGACGTTGGCAATTTTAATCTTTTATTCCGTAGCTGCTTCCACCATTTATTTAGTTATTTCTTTTAACGTTTGTTTTTTATTAGTTCATAAAAGATCCATACAATTTGTTAACCACGCCTCCCATAACTTATAACTGAAGTTTTAGTTTCGTTCTATTCCTAAGCCAGAGAAAGAATGCAGTCATGTAGTTACCTTCCCTCCCTTTAAGAAATCGTCAGTACCTAATTTTTTAACGCAACAAGAATAGTACACTTCAATCCAGATGACCTAGAGCAAAAAAAAAAATCCTTTTCAAAAATTTTCTCCAAGACCATTTCCCATGTCTGAAATATGGAGAGATGGCTCTGTTTTCCTTCCTTTGGGATTAAAAGTTCCTGTTACCAAGTCCGGAATGAAAACGAAGGGCTAACCCTCTTCAGTCTTCCATGGTCACTCACAGTATAAGGATGGCATTGTACTTAATTCATCCGAGAATTGTTTTAATGTTGTTACCTTTTTCAAAATATTCTATTTTAATTGTTTATTGCATATTTCCTTTCCCCCACTGGACTATTTTTCCCTGTTGGAGCCCTTAGACTTATAGCATCCTGCTTTTCCAACAAGGGTTGTAGCTTGGCTAATAATAACAATAACAGTAAAGACCAATCAGTCACTGAATCTAAGAACTGATTCATAAACTTACTTTGAGAAAACGCTCATTACAGTTCCTTCTCCCCCAACACCACTTTTGCAAACAAAAACGACTTTCCTTAGAATTACGTCAACCTGCTTACCCTTAGAATTAAGAACAGAATTTGTTGTGGCTTTCCCAATCGCAGCACAAGCAGTACATATCCTTAAACACTAAGGGAAGCTCTTCATAACACCTTTCTCCTTGATAAGTTACAGTACATAATGGTATTTCACCTAGTGTAAGTGAACCTGCTCTTACACTTGTTGGGATTCACATCAAATTTTATAAGACTAAGGTCTTATTTCTCTAAATATATTACTTTACCCCATGCAATGAAAAATGTATTTGCTGTGTCATCTTCACTGCCTCAACCTTATAGTTCACACCAGATCTCATCAACCTTTGCATATAATGTGGAAGTCGTGGACCTGCCATAAACAAACCATTCAATAAACAAATCTGACAGATGAATTTGAAGTCATACAGCAAAAAAAAAAAAAAAAAAAAAAAAAAAAAAAAAAACTTCCAACCGTCCAATCCTTAAAAAGCAGAGGGATTAAGACACTTCAACAATCACCTTGTAAACTATCATCAATATATTGTTATATCCCATCCTTTTGTCATATGACATGAATGAGTAATTTTAAATAAACTTTTCACCACGCCTCTTCAGACCAATTTTTACCATTAACCTTCGTTACCTTTTGATTACTCTTATTTGCAATACATCAATAAACATCAATATCCAGGTATTACCACTCAACAAACCTCATTGTAAAGGTATTACCACTCAACGAACCTCATTGTCCAGGTATCACCACTCAACAAACACCATTGTCCAAGTATTACCACTCGACATCTAATAAAATCTTACACGTATTAATTTCATCTCAACGAAAAGCAACTGCTGTTACTTCATTTGGACATCAGTTTCTTTCTTCATTCGGCTAAATTCTTCATCAGATAACATGACTACCAAAGGACCCCAGTTTTGGATAAGATTGAAGTCGACGCAAAGCGTTAACTAGCAATATAATCACTAAACAGGCGTAAAAGCAACAATTTGTAACGTGTTTAACTGACCTTGATGTCTAAAGTAACCTTATCCTTGCTAGAATACAGTTCCTTTCTACTCCCATTGCTCCTCACTTTGGTTATTAGCTCAATTACAACACTTTACCTCTAAAATAAATTCAAGAATAGGACGACAAAATCTTTTTTATCAGTCCAAGAACATTCCTGAATTCATGAAAACCACTGGCCAGGATACAAAGCAAATCTTGAAATCAATAAACATTCGACGATACTGAAATCAAAAGCATTGCACCTGCAGCTCAAGGTAATATACTGTAAATCACATAGGAAGAAATGTTTACCACATAGGATAGACCACTACTTTCATATACCGCATAAACAAAATAAGTATTTCTCCAGACAACTAACTACACAGGTAGTTTAAACTGGATTTCATGAAGGTGACACCATAGAATACAACATCAATAACCCAAAACTTCTTGAAACATCATCTTGGAGAGAAACACATCTACATAGTAAACATGCGAGATACCACAATGCATGCCATAACTAAGAATGGATTAATATAAAAAATTGAGATTATACAGTTGCTACTAAATTGCACTTTGAATTAAATTGATAAAAATTGGAGTTGGTTTCTTTCACTATCCATTACCTACGAGGACATTATGTATTTTATCATGGCACATGAAGCTGAAGTCCAGTTTCCACTCCAGTTATTAATATTATTCGACAAAAAAATTTTATGGAAAAAAATACTTTCCTCCAATAAGTTTTCATACAAAGCAGACAAGGCGAAAACATTTTCTTGTAGAGAGAGAGAGAGAGAGAGAGAGAGAGAGAGAGAGAGAGAGAGAGAGAGAGAGAGAGAGAGAGAGAGAGAGAGAGAGAGAATTACTACTGGTCTTAAATCCAGCCTTTACGTGGCTAAGACTTGGCTTGGTCTGTGTAAGAATCTGGCAAAACAATCCACCAGAAACATTTTAGTCATAGGTGATTTTCAACACTTTCTTAGCTACCAGCCATTTAAGGTCTGTCACAATAACTAGATATTAAGGGGAAATAATTGTTCATATGAAGACACACAATTACAGCGCACTCATACGCACCAATATACTTAAGCTTAAGCTTCTGCGAATCAAATAGCACATTTTTTTAAAAATCTCTTCATCCTTTTCATTCTAAACTCCAATAATTCTTTGCTCGGTTTGTTTTCCTACCGTTACAAGCCGTAGGTGGTAGGGGCATTCTATTTTACTTCTTTTTCAACAAGGGTTGCAGCTTAACTAGTCATAATAATAATAATAATAATAATAATCTGCAACTATTCAACCCCGAAAAATAACTATAATTTGAACAGCCACTTCCAATGTTTCCTCTTATACCGACTCTTGCTTCGCGAGGCAAATTCTTACCATTACAACACTCTTTACGAAATAACACGAGACTTTTATAACTCTTTACGGAATATAAATGAATTCTTTGTAACCCTTTCCAGAATGATTATTTGAGCCTTTTATAACCCATACCTACCACTGGCCGTTGCTGCTGAAGTGGGTTGGCTTGGATTGACCGGTGCCTTGCGAGTCTGACGAACAACCAACCAGTCTATCCATGGCGCTGCACCACAACCTGCAAAGATTCGTTTGGTTTTATCATATAAAAAGAAGTTACTTACACGTATACTATATATATATATATATATATATATATATATATATATATATATATATATATATATATATATATGTGTGTGTGTGTGTGTGTGTACATGTATGTACATATGTATGTATATATACATACATATAACATCTAATATATTATATATATATATATATATATATATATATATATATATATATATATATATATATATATATATATATAAATGAAAATTGTTAAAATTTCCAAAGAAATTGTAATAATGTAAAAAGAAACTTCTAAAAACTAACCACATTAAACATTTTTCAAATAAAATAATTTGAACTGTTTTCCATAAGGTACCATTATTAACAAGAGGAAAATCAACACAAAGGTGACTATAAAAACACTTCGTCGTTTTAATCATGATTGAACCATATGCAGAAAACTTCTCACTAGCATATCCATAAAACTACACGGAATGCTCATCAGGAGCGCATCGAAACCTGAAGTCACTCTCGCCTTACAGAATATTAATGCTCTTTATTCCCAACATTTTGACATATTCAAACCAATCATTTCTAGTCGTCCTCCAAGCAATTCACTTTCCCCAACCGTCTGTTGTGCATTCTTACTTGAGGGTACACTCAGGTACATCTTTCCCTCTGTTTTGTTCAAGTTCTATAGTCTATAAATGGAAGATCTATTTAAAAATTGTTATTGTTATCAATATACTTTATGTTGTTCATTATTTCTCAGATAGTTTATTTCCTTATTTCCTTTCCTCGTTGAGCTATTTTCCCCTGTTGGAGCCCTTGGGCTTACAGCATTCTGGTTTTCCAACTAAGGTTGTAGGTTAGCTGGTAATAATAATAAAATGACCAACGGAAAAGGAAAAACAGTTACTTTGGTGGTGTTGATGGGCGGGTATCGACCCAGTGCTGTCAAAGACTCTCTCTGAATTTAGAGAAATTATCGAAAGACTAATTTCACTACTAGATACAAAACTACAGTACATAATTCATCACCCATCCGTAATTTCCGACAGCGTTCTTCAACACACATTTCAAAACTACGAGCAGTGGTGATTCATCCTGTATTAAAGTTTCGTAAATAAATCTCAAGATGTAATTGGAAACCAATTCAAAATTTGATGAAAGTAAAAGGGACAGGCTCAAAATAACCGTTGGTCAAGCACTCCACAAAAGTTACCCTTGATTAACGCGCTTAACCAGATATGTGTATCAAACAAACATGCAAGACTTCGTGACTAGTACTTCTATTGTTATCAAAAAGATAAAACTAGTGGCATGTGAGGACATTTCAGTTTGCTGTAACCAACGAAATGTTATGAAGGGTAAATGTAAAACTTCATGATAATGATCATGGCAATAGGCCTAGGCGGTTCGTACTTCAAAAGGCTATGTTCTCTCTAGCCTATGACATTACCATAATATAAACAGAAAAACGAAGTTTACCACTATATAAAAACTAGAAAAGCAGCGAGTGCAGACCTCCACCACGGCAGATTATTTCTTGAGGTTAGGGTTAATTAGGTCTACCTTTAGCTCGACCGTGACCTTTGACCTAAGACTTTCAAAATTGAATCACTTCCTCGTCTGAACATACCAATTAATCCCTGAAAGTTTTACTACTGAGTAAAATTGTGAACAGAAAGCTGTTCACACAAACAGAGGCGAAAACACCACCTCCTCCCAACTTCGTTGACGGAGGTAATTGCTCTTAAAGATATACATATAGTAGGCTACGCTAAAACATTGGGGACAATGTAATTAATTTTCGCACCAATTGAAGATGTTAGAAACCTATAAATAAAAAGATAATTACTTTTCAAGGCGGAGGAAAATTATGTTTTCAAATAAACAACTACCAAAGTTACTTGAGGGTGAATGCTAATGCCCAAGCACTGTAGGCCTATAGCAATCCCCTACTAAAATGGCCAGTGCAGGTATAAGCATTGAATTTAAGCAGCGTGAAAAATTGTTTCACAATCTTACATGATCACAAAGTGTAATATGATCATTAACACTTGAAAATATATAAAAACACAGCTAACGTGTTGGACACTCGCCAAACATTAATGCAACCTTTTGTGAATACTTGTATATATGAATAAATATCGAAGTATTCTATAATTATTCAGTTGGAAATATCACTATATATTATCTTAACTTGACTGGAATACGGGGACGAGCATACCCAGATGTAACAAATCTAGCTAACAATATTCTATAGTTTATGTAGGAAATATTTATTTTCATGTTACTGTTCTTAAAATATCTTATTTTTCCTTGTTTCCTTTCCTCTCTGAGCTATTTTCCTTGGTGGGGCCCCTGGGGTTATAGCATCCGTCTTTTTCAACTAGGGTTGTAGCTTAGCAAGAAATAATAATAATAATAATAACTTACATCATAAATAAATAATGTGTTAGGCCTCAATTCCCTACATGGAGCAAATTCAATATTTGTGACGTGATAGTGGTATTTGCAATATGTTGTGCCAGTAACTTCCTACCTATAATCAATATATACGCACAAATATACACAAAGTATACTCATATTGAAGTAGTTACGTAAAGGCCATCGATAGTTTTTTTTTTCTTTTTTTGCAACAATCGACTTAAGACAAACTTTATTCTAGTCATATTCCTAAATATACTAATCATTAAAAAAACAACATTTCGGTGAAATTATTTATATGCAGCAATTTCGACATATAAAATATGCAAATTGGTAAACACATTTATCAATATCACAGGCCACTGTCAGCCATCTTCCAGTATCAGAACATCCTCTGTCTTACCTCGATGTTGAATCAAATTAATCCAAGTTACTAGAACCATATTCTATTTTGCAGCCTTGAAATGGAGACAAAGCCTAACACTAGGCCCAGGGAGACCATTCTATCCCTCTGGCAATTTGAGCTGCATAATAAAGCCATAAGTAAAAGAAACCGGTAAACATATAAAGCAAAGCTTGGGTGATTTAAATGTCTCAAACTGGTTGAACGTTGTGAAATATAAACCAAAGCGGATCTCATGCGTTCAAACAATACCTGTATTTCCCACCATTTCAAATATTCACATTTTGTCATGATCACAACATAGATCAAAGAAACCAATAGTTCCTTCACATATAACATTATATAGTGACATTTCACATTCCGGTAAAAAGCCATATGTAAGCAATTCGCTCCATTAAGAGACCTACATAAGGATGTTGGACATTATCTCAGAACATCTTACTGAACGTGAATATTACTAAAGTAATTTAAGGCCTATTTCACTTACCATGATATTCCAGTGCTCTGAAGGTTATCATCTACCAAATTTAAGAAATATCGAGGTCCCACTAAATTTGATCACCGGTTTTCCACTTTAATCTTAACCGGTGTGACGGTCTGAACGATCCCCCGGTCTCAGAATTCGCCTTGATAATCTGCGCATGCGCGAACATTACCGTTTGCCAGTGCATAAGAGGTTGAAGCTTTATTTTCCTGTAATGTTAGCGTGCGCAGCTCAACATTACCGCTTGCCAGTACATACGAGCTTTTTGTTTTATTTTCATGTGAGCGAAGCGAGCTAATGTCGGAAAAGAACCATTATACAATGTCAAGGAGAATTCTGAGACCGGGGGGATCGTTCAGACCGTCACACCGGTACGGGAAAGAAGTTCCACAATTGCAAGATCTCCAAGAAAAAGTGGTTTAATAAGACCTTATTAACTTATCCACATTAAGCAATTTGAATTATATGGTATATACGAACGATGTATTCCACCTATTGCAGAACTATCGTTGGCGAATCAAATATGCTTGGCCTAGGCCTAGGGTTGCTTACACTACAGTACAGCAAGGCCAGTTCGATAACTTCGATTCCCAGTCCATGGCCTACCTTAAGATTTCCACAGAAACATGTTATTCAAAGCAATGAATGTAACAATAGCCTGATATATTACGACGATAACAGTTAAAAATGTCTTTTGTATAGAGGTAAACTTAACCGAAACCGATTACTTTGGCCATAACTTTGATGTTGGGCAAGAAATCGCTTGAAATTAAATCCCACTTATCACTATCACATCCAGCACTCAAACCCCCAGCAACAATATCATTGGGGTTCCTGGAAATAACGATTCAGAGCAAATCTTAGTTACTTACCAAATTACGGAACAATGAAAATTTGAAAAAAACAATGGCGAAGGTCGACTGACGAAGTGTATACGACCGGACGTAACTTTCTTTAGCTTGTATTCCTTATATACGACTTGATCCATCATTACGACCAGGTTAAATAATCGTAACAAACAACAACATACTTACGCAATTGTCGTATGACTTCCTAGCACTTGGATGCTGATAATAATCCCAATCGAATCCTAAATAAATGGACAAATGGCTACCGACGACCGTTGCACTTGGTTCCAGAAATGCGGATGTCTCATTTCCGAATACTGACCGAGATACTCTTTTAATTAATTTCTCTTGTTCATAAAATATAAATTAGGCGGTTAGTATTTATGCTTAATATGTTACCTTTTGCAGTTTTTATAAAGAAATGTATTTCTTATATTCCGGATGATTTAATGGCCTTACTTTAAGACCCGAATTTCATTAAAAATGTGTTCTTTAATGAATAGTTAACGACTTTGTGTGGGAGCAAGCGGTTTCTTTTAAGATTGAAATTAAACATTATTATGTTTAAGAACGAGGCATTTCAGAGGAAATATATATTCATTTTAACATTACTGAGCTACTTTTCAAAGACAACAAATGCCAGTGGCAGCCAGTCTTATGGCAGGTAACAAAGATGTCCTATTCATTTCTGTAATAGAATATTGTTGGAACACTTAAGAGATTTTCACGAAATATCCGTTAAATCATTATTCATTACT
>NC_090734.1:138014686-138039686 GCF_036898095.1 Palaemon carinicauda
GCTGGTTGTCCTCAACCCAGATACGCTTTATCTAACTCCATTTATATAAAAGCACTGGCAAACGTATTTCATTCGCTCAGACAATCTTAAGGAATATAAGGTTTATGAAATTAATATTTTTGACATAGTAGAAAGTGTAATTGGAACTGGGCATCTCTGACTAGGCAGCTGCAAAAAAAAAAAAAAAAAAAAAAAAAAAAAACCCACACAATTACTAATATTTCATAATTTCCTGCACTCTTGTTATCATTATCTTTATTTTTTACTTGCTAAGCTACAACCCTAGTTGGAAAAGCCGGATGCTATAAGCCAGGGGCTCCAAAAAGGAAAAATAACCTAGTCAGGAAAGGACATAGGGACTTGAATAAACTACAAGTGAATTATTATTATTATTATTATTATTATTATTATTATTATTATTATTATTATTATTATTATTATTACTTGCTAAGCTAAAACCCTAGTTGGAAAAGCAGGATACTATAAGTAATGAACGATCAAGATTATATATTCTAAGAACAGTAACATTAAAATGAATCTTTCATATATAAACTATAACAACTTCGATAAACAAGAGGAAGATAAATAAGGTAGAATAGTGTGCCTGAGTGTATCCTCAAGCAAGATATGTTAAGATAAATTCATTTGATTCAAGGTTTCTTTCATTTGTCAATGCATCAACGATTGTGATGATAAGACTAACAAATATATCAAGAAAAATAACAAGAACAAAAATAACAAGAACAAAAATATCAAAAACAAAAATAGCAAGAACAAAAATAACAAGAACAAAAATGACAAGAACAAAAATAACAAAAACAAAAATGACAAGAACAAATATAGCAAAAACAAAAATGACAAGAACAAAAATAACAAAAACAAAAATAACAAGAACAAAAATAACAAAAACAAAAATAACAAGACAAAAATAGCAAAAACAAAAATAACAAGAACTAAAATAAAAAAAATAAAAAGAACAAAATCAACAAAAACAAAAATAACAAAAACAGAAATAACAAGAACAAAAATAACAAAAATAAAAATAGCAAAAACAAAAATAAGAAAAAAAATAAAAAAGAATAACAAGAACAAAATTAACAAAAACAAAAATAACAAGAACAAAAATAGCAAAAACAAAAATAACAAAAACAAAAATAGAAAGAACAAAATTAACAAGAACAAAAATAACAAAAATAAAAAGAACAAAATTAACAAAACCAAGAATAACAAAAACAAAAATAACAAGAACAAAAATAACAAAAACAAAAATAACAAAAAAAATACCAAATACAAAAATAACAAGAACAAAAACAAAACAAAAATTAAAAGAACAAATTTAACAAAAACCAAAATAACAAAAACAAAAATAACAAGAAAAAAAATAACAAAAACAAAAATAACAAAAAAATAACAAAAACAAAAATAACAAGAACAAAAAAAAATTAAAAGAACAAAATTAACAAAAACCAAAATAACAAAAACAAAAATAACAAGAACAAAAATAACAAGATGTCTGTTTGAATTAGTGAAATTCAATGAAATGTAGACAAACTCTGGACAAATTGAAAAGGTCACCTGACCACTTCGAACATTCTTTCCTATTTAGATGAGTATGAGAGAGAGAGAGAGAGAGAGAGAGAGAGAGAGAGAGAGAGAGAGAGAGAGAGAGAGAGAGAGAGAGAGAGAGAGAGAGTTTGCTTTTATGTTTTAAATCATATGGTTTGTAATAAAAAAATTTTATTCAAGAAAGTTTTAAAAATCAATTTTCTTCCAGTATGTAATAGTTTTCATTAGCAAGAAAGTTATCAAAAAGAATCGAGTATGTAATAAAGTTTCTTAAGAAAGTTATGAAAAAAAATTATTTATTTTCGATTCTGTCATAAAATTAATTTCAATAAGAAAGTTATAGAAAAGAATTTCGAGCCTTTTTTTTATAAGAAAGTTATAAAACTATAAATTTTTTCCGAGTCTCATAAAAATAATTTTAATAAGAAAGTTATGGAAAAAAAATTTCGAGTCTGTCATAAAGATAATATTGATAACAAAGTTATAGATTTTTTTCAAGTATGGTCCAGATATTACATAATAACCTTCTGTTCAAGTCTAGAAATTGAAAAGCAAATTGAACAAAAATTTTTTTTTTTTTCGAGTCTGTCATAAGAATAATTTTAATAAGAAAGTTATGGAAATATATATATCTATTTATTTTCGAGTCTGGTCCAGATATTACATAACCTTCAGTTAAAGTCCAGAAATTGAAAAGCAAGTTGAACAAAAATATATGTTTTCAAGTCTGTCATAAGAATAATTTTAATAAAAAAGTTATGGAAATATATATATATCTATTTTTTTTTCGAGTCTGGTCCAGATATTACATAATAACTTTCAGTTAAAGTCCAGAAATTGAAAAGCAAATTGAACAAAAATATATGTTTTCAAGTCTGTCATAAGTATAATTATAATAAGAAAGTAATAGAAAAATATTTTGTTTTCGAGTATGGTCCAGATATTACATAACAACCTTCAGTCAAAGTCAAGAAACTGAAAAGCAAATTGTCCTCGCCTCTAGTTATCTAACGTCCTTAATTGGCCAATACCTGTAGATAACAGTTAATCTCGAGTGTTTTAAGTCAAAAGATTAGTATTAAGAGTTCATAATTCGTAATTTTTTTCAAAGCACTGCATTAGATTGGACTTCTCCCTGTTGTCTTGACCAGTGAAGGCGGCAACAGATCGCACAGAATGAACAGTCAATGAAAAGCATTGATTTATAGATCGTTAAGAGTGGAAAAGACTTTATTTTTTAGGCTAATCACTCTTTTTTTACACTTAGCTTTCAATCCGAGTGTAAAATCATTACAATGGATAGTACTGAGCAATCCAAAGGACATGGTGAGTACAGTAAATATCGTGCATGTTGTTAATGTTTTTTTTAAATGTTCTATTGTTAATTTTTTCTCATATCGTTTATTTATTTCCTTATTTCCTTTCCGCACTGGACTTTTTTTCCTTATTGGAGCTTTTGTCCTTATGGCATCTTGCTTTTCCAACTAGGGTTGTAGCTTAGCTAATAATAATAATAATAATAATAATAATAATAATAATAATAATATTCTTGCACCTTCAATTAAAATCGTCCGTTATCAAATCTTATTGAAAAGATATATTTACTGTAATAACAATAATAAATTCTTAATTTATGGTTTAAAATCAATCAATATTCTTGCACCCGAAATTAAAATAGTTCTTTATCAAAATGTATTGAAAATATATATTTACTGTAATAACAATAATAAATCCTTGATTTATTTAACAGACAAGGTTGATGATGTGAAGATTAGTCATCTCTACACCTCTATGTGGGAAATATTATGCATTAAGAGATAATTTTTTTTCGCTGATGGTGAAAATTTTTTATTTTTTCTTTTCGTTATATTCCAAAACTTTAACGTTATTTTCACGTAATGGTTTCGTACAGTTAAAAAAAAACCGTAATTTTATCCGGCAATTCTTCGTAAAAATATACCGTTCTCAACCGTATTTCAGTTAAATACAGGCGACCGTAATTTTACCTTACTTTGTTATTATTTTTTAAGGGTTGGTGACCGTAATATAACTCCTTCACGTCAATATATCCGTTTTTAAAATGGTAAAAATCCTGGAATAAATGTTGCCAGACATTTACCGTTTCTTTAATGGAAATTTTTAAGTGTTCCAAAAAGTGCACTTTAACGTTTTTTCATGTAATGGTTTCGTATATACCTTCACAATAAGTATGGATACAATAACATTCAAAATGAAGCGAGTGAGGAAGATTACCCAAGATCTACATCTCTTTAGATTTTGAGATTTCATAGACTTATTCTCTCTTCGGGAGGTGTGGAATTTTATATTCCTATTTGACAAGCTTTTGCTATACTGTTAGAAAATTGCATTAAAAACGGTAAATTCATGGCAACATTTATTCCAGGATTTTTACCTTTTTAAAAACGGATATATCGACGTGAAGGAGTGATATTACGGCCACCAACCCGTAAAAGATAATAACATAGTATGGTAAAATTGCGGTCGCCTGCACCTACTGTAATACGACTGAGAACAGTATATATTTACGGAGAATTCCCGATTAAGATTAGGTTTTTTTTTTTTTTTTTTTTTTTTTTTTTTGACAGTGTAGACACACGAAAGCCTGATGATATTAAGGCTTTCAAGATGAAATTGAAGACACTCCTGTCTTCTAAGTACTTCCATATTGTGGATTTGATAATTAACGCGGAATACGCTGTGTAATACTCTGAATAATTAAGAATGTATGCGACAAATAGATCTTGTAGGTCCTGTAGTTCGTACACTTAAAACACCGTAATTTTAATCGGGAATTCTCCGTAAAAATATACTGTTCTCAGCCGTATTTCAGTAAAATACAGGCAACCGTAATTATTACCCTACTTTGTTATTATCTTTTACGGGTTGATGGACCGTATTGTCACTCCTTTACGATAATATCTTCGTTTTTAAAACGGGAAATGTCTGGCAATATTTATTCCAGGATTTTTACCCTTTTTTACAAAAAAATTTCGTGTTGTGTTAGTAACAGTGATACCCTAAATGGAACCGTTCTGATAACTATTTCTTCTTTGGTTCCATACTAATAAGCAATTTTCCTTTGAAAACAAAAAATTTTCATCTGCATTAGGTCTGAAAGGAAGGAACTTTCTTTCAACAGCAGATTTTACGAAATCCATTAATAGTTTTTAGTGTGTAATAATACCAGAACTCCGTGTCTGTCAATTTTCTAATGGGTTATAAGTCAAACGGTTCTGAAATAAAGATATTTCCCATTAAGAAACTCACCCTCATTCCTTAATGGGTACCCAGAATCAAGACATCTGCTGTTCGACACTTAGGCTACACTGCAAAAAAAAAAAACGTAATTTTGACCGGAAATTCTCCGTAAAAAATATACCATTCTCAGCCGTATTTCAGTAAAATACAGGCGACCGTGATTATACGTTACTTTGTTATGATCTTTTACGGGTTGGTGACCGGAATATCCCTCTTTTACGTCAATATATCCGTTTTTAACTCAACCGTATTTCAGTAAAATACGGGCGACCGTAATTTTACGTTACTTTGTTATTATCTTTTACGGGTTGGTGACCGTACATCACTCTTTTACGTCAATATATCCGTTTTTAAAACGGTAAAAATCCTGGAATAAATGTTGCCAGATATTTACCGTTTTCTTTAAGTAATTTCTTTTAACCGTGTACTAAATAATCACATTTCTCTTACAGATAATGCGGGTTTCGTTCACACTCAACAACCTCCGACATATCAGCTCAACCAAAATGTCGTTTTATCCGTGTCATCTTTAGAGAACGACCATCAACATTCTATGCAGAAGAAATTGATAACTAAATCAAAAGCCGAGAAATGCTCAAAGCTCTCCGGTTGCCAGATCTTCCTCCTCGTCTCTGGTCTGCTCTCGATCATATTATCTGTGGCGATGCTCGCAGGATGCTTTTGGCTGATTTTCAATGCCATCATGCAATCGGTAAGTTAAGTGTGTGTGTGTGTGTGTGTGTGTGTGTGTGTGTGTGTGCGTAAATTGCCTTGCCTCAATGCAAGACACGGGCTCTTCCATTTGCAGCCCGTAAGAGAATGTAAATGTATTGCGTTTTAGTTTAACTCTGAGAGATTGAGGTAAGTTAAGGCGGGTTTACACGGTTGAACGGTTTGTCGAACGCAGTTCGACAGACAAGTGTTTGAAGTGATGTTTGAATGTTGTCGAACATTAGTCGAACGGTTCGAAGAAAGTCTGTTATCGCCTGACTTTCGTGGACGGGGGTTCATTATCCACAAACCTTATGCATTTGTGGCTGACTCCACCTCTTCGAGTCGTTTGACAAGCAGGTTCGTCAACCGGGTTCGACGAAGCGTTCAATCGTATAAACCCCGTTTTACGTCGTTCTTAGATGACAACGTAGATTTGTTGTGTCTACGAATAGTTTATGAGTATACTAATTCCCTGTTACTATTTCTTATTAAATTTTGAAGGCAGTAAATCAATTACCTTAACACTAGAAAAATTAATCTCTTGACATATAAATATAGGGAAAACTTTAATTTCCTTTCCGATTAAAGTATGTTTGAGTTAAGATATCAATATTATAGCCTTATTAGATAACAGAAAAAATAATCTATTCCTGAAATATAATTCTCTTAATATTATTAATCACCGTTGCAGCAAATGGAACTTCGTGAGGGTACCGATAATTTCGACATGTGGAAGAAGACTCCATTTCCCATGATACTGAAGCTTTACATTTTCAACATCACAAACCACGAAGACTTTTTGAACGGAGCGAAGCCAAAGCTTAAGGAATGCGGTCCTTACATTTGGAGGTGGGTACTGATAGGAAGTTTATCGCTATCAGAGGTTTAAAGGTAGCTCATGAATGGTAGAGGCAATGGACAGTGACAAATGTCTTACCTAGCAGGGCAATGATCTAGAGACTCACCATTTATTATTATTATTATTACTATTATTATTATTATTAGCCAAGCTACAACCCTAGTTGGAAAAGCGAGATGCTATAAGCCCAAGGGCTCCAACGGGGAAAAATAGCCCAGTGAGGAAAGGAAATAAGGAAATAGATAAACGATATCTGAATTAATGAAAACAAAAATTAAAATAAAATCTTTAAAAAACATTAACATATACATATTATCATCGCCCAAGCCCCTCTCCACCCAAGCCAGGACCAGGGTAGGCCAGACAATGGCTGCTGATGACTCAGGAAGTAGACTTATAACTTCCTCTAAAACCCCCATCCTTAGCTCACAATTATAGGGAGGTTGCAGACACTCAAGAAACTATCGAGCTTCAGTGGGACTCGAACCCCCGTCCGGCGATCGCGAGGCAGGGACGTTTCCAATAGGCCACCGCAACCCTTATGGAAAGTTGAAAAATTTCGATACTTTCATTCACATATTTATTCATTCATTCATTCATATATTTGTTTTTCAAATACAATTGGACACAGAAAATCCTGGCACACATCGCTCCGAAAAATTGTACCCTGTCACACCCTACTGCACGACGAGTAACCAAATAGCTAGTGCTTGAGAGCAGACTCGGGCACACTATTCTGTCCAATTTCTCTTCCTCTTGTTTTGTTAAAGTTTTTATAGTTTATATAGGAAATATTTATTTCAATATTACTGTTCTTGAAATACTTCATTTTACCTTGTTTCCTTTCTTCACTGGGTTATTTTCCCTGTTGGAGCCTCTGGGCTTATAGAATCCTGGTTTTCCAGCTAGGGTTTTAGCTTAGCAAGTAATAATAATAAATAATAATAATAATAATAATAATACCTTTATCAAAATACGGATTCAGTTTAAGTGAATTGATCTGTGAAACTGCCCCAAGATAATTCTTATCACACCAAAATTTGTGGTATTTTTAGATCAGCTAGAATTCTGTCTGTCAGATTGCCTTACCATTGTGTAAGACACGGGAAGTAGACCCCTGTTGACGTATTGATCGACTGATGAAATGACTAGTTCATTACAAAGCATATTAAATAAATGATTGTATTAGAAATATCAAGGAAAAATCCAAGGAAAAAACACTAGAATTAAAAAAACTGAAAAAAATTCTTTCGAACATGACGATATATTATTTCTTCATAACTAGAGGATATTGACTGAGTTTCACTATAATTATCGATATTATTTCTTCATAACTAAGGGATATTGACTAAGTTTCACTAGATATTATTTCTTTATGACTAGGGGATATTGATTGACTTTCACTATAATAGATATTATTTCTTCATGACTAAGAGAAATTGACTGAGTTTCACTGTAATAGATATTATTTCTTCATGACTAAGAAAAATTGACTGAGTTTTCATTGTAATAGATATTATTTCTTTATAACTAAGAGATATTGACTGAGTTTCATTATAATAGATATTATTTCTTCATGACTAAGAGAAATTGACTGAGTTTCACTGTAATAGATATTATTTCTTCATGACTACGAGAAATTGACTGAGTTTCCTTATAATAGATATAATTTCTTCATGACTAAGAGAAATTGACTGAGGTTTCCTATAATAGATATAATTTCTTCATGACTAAGAGAAATTGACTGAGTTTCCTTATAATAGATATAATTTCTTCATGACTAAGAGAAATTGACTAAGTTTCACTATAATAGATATTATTTCTTCATGACTAAGAAAAAATTGACTGAGTTTCATTATGATAGATATCATTTCTTCATGGACTAGGGGATATTGATAGACTTACACTATAATATACATCATTTTCTTCATGACTGAGTTTCAGTAGACATTATTTCTTTTTGATTAAGGGAATTTGATTGAGTTTCACAAGATGTCTCGTTCCCCTTAAATTATACGACATTCATCAAGCATTAATGTTATTATGTTAGCATAAAGTCAAGTAAAGAAAATGATGCAAAGTTTCCACCATATTAAATCCAACGAAGTTGGACAGAGGTTATGTTTTCGCCCATGTTATGTGTCTGTGTGTTTATTTGTATGTGAGTGTGTGTGTGTTTGTTGTTTGTTTCAGTAGATAATACTACTCCATGACTATGCAATGATGAGTAAGCCTTAATTAAACCAATGATCTCCCTCCCCCCCCCCCCCCCGCCCCCAGAGAGTATCATGAAAAAAAGGAAATCGAGTTCTTCCCAAACAACACCGTCACTTACATGCAACAGCGCTGGTGGATTTGGGACGAGGAGCGATCCGGTACCTATAAGCTGGACGATATGGTCTATGCAGTTAACCCAATTCCATTGGTACGTATTATTATTATTATTATTATTATTATTATTATTATTATTATTAAAAATACTATTATTATTATTATTATCATTATTATTATTATCATTAAAAATATTATTATTATTATTATTATTAAAAATACTATTATTATTATTATTATTATTATTTTTATTATTACAAATACTATTATTATTATTATTATTATTATTATTATTATTATTATTATTATTATTATAACAAATGACATGCATTCTTGGAAAAAAAAACCGTTCTTAGCTTGGGGTGCAAAACAAATAGAAAAATTGATAAATACAATCAAAACAGAGAAATGATAATTGAAAGGGGTAATTATTAGCATGGATAAAAAGGGCAATAATGAATTAATGGACTAGTAACAGTTAAAGTAACCAACTTTGCCGATTTTTAATATCCCAGTTTAACAAACCAAACCTTCACACACACACACACACACATATATATATATATATATATGTATATATATATATATATATATATGCTATGAAAATTTTCGGGTATAGACTAGCATAGAAAGACCATAAACAGACCGGAGTCTAAGAATATGTCTGAGGCCTTTGTCTTGCAATGGATTAGCTACGGCTGATGATTATATTATATATATATATATATATGTTAATGATAAAAAAATATATGGCTTATTTGAATTGGATATATATGTATATATACTGTATATATATACATATATATATATACACACACACATATATATATATATATATACATAAATACATATATATATATATATATACTGTATATATATATATATATATATATACTGTATATATGAACTTTATCTACGACAAATAGGTAAACGTAATATATAGTTCCAACTCAATGAAAAGAGCATGACTTTCAAACAACCAACACACTGGCGTACTATACGCGTATGGCTCATCAGCTCGTGTTAATTACGGTGCTGTCGGTAACTGAATCCGTAACACGACGACACCGATACCTCAGGTTCCTTGTTTGCCATTTTACAAACACGATGTGGTTGCTAGGAAGTTGATAATGTAGTGAGTCTCTCTCTCTCTCTCTCTCTCTCTCTCTCTTTATAGTATATGTATATATATATATATATATATATAAATATACATGTATATATATATATATATATATATTTATGCCTATATATACATATATATATGTATATATATATTCATATATATTTATAATATATATATATATATATATATAGAGAGAGAGAGAGAGAGAGAGAGAGAGAGAGAGAGAATAGAACCAGTTATCTCATTCTAAAAGACATGCCTTCTCCATTATGAGGTACAATATTGCACAGTATTCTAGAAGTTTTATTCCAGCTGTGACCAAGTTGTGGAATGATCTTCCTAATCGGGTAGTTGAATCGGTAAGAACTTCAAAATTTCAAACTTGTAGCAAATGTGTTTATGCTGAACAGGCTGACATAAGTCTTTATTTATAGTTCATACATGAAAGATCCATTTCAATGTTCTTATTTTTCTTAAAAAGATAAAAAAGTAATAGAAACACGCAGACAAAAATTGGTTTGATAGAAAATGCAGATATTTCATCGGTAGCAATTACAAAATATTGAAAATTACCACTTTGGTTATATTATTATTATTATTATTATTATTATTATTATTAGTATTATTATTATTATTATTATCATTATTATTATTATTACTTGCTAAGCTATAATCCTAGTTGGAAAAGCAGGATGCTATGAGCTCAAGGGCCCCAACAGGGAAAATAGCTCAGTGAGGTAAGGAAAAAAATGAAAACTAAAATATCTTAAGAACAGTAATAACATTAAACTAAATATTTCCTATATAAACTATAAAAACTTCAACAAAACAAGAGGAAAAGGAATTAGACAGAATAGTGTGCCCGAGCGTACCCTCAAGCATGAGAGCTCTAAACCCAAGACAGTGGAAGACCATGGTACAGAGGCTATAGCACTACCCAAAACTGGAGACCAATGGTTTGATCTTGGAGTATCCTTCTAGAAGAGCTGCTTTTAGAGCTAAAGAGTCTCTTCTACCCTAAACAAGAGGAAAATAGACATAACACACAAACAGAAACATAAAACAAGATTTTCTAGCACAAAGAATAACTACAAATCCACCTTCCAGGCCTTATTCTTACGTACAATTGTGCCCATTTTGTGCAGTTGTAAATTCAAAATCTGCACCTGTGATTTTGTACTTTGTAAGAATTTGCATGGCTAGGGTGTCATAAACTAGGATGGAACCACAGTAGAAGTCACTTATAGCTAACCAGAACATTACTATTATCAACTTTACAATATAATGCAATCACACACATATTACGTAAATTATAATATATGGCATAGACCACTACAGTTGTAAATTTTCCTTAGAATAAACCCTGATTAACAAAGATATTAGGACTGCAGGAAACCAGATTGAAGAAGTAAAGGCTCACTATCAATTATGGCATCTGAGTTCCAGGTTGAACCAAACCAATGATTCTTAAGGTATTATCTCCCTTATATGATAAAAAGCAAACGTCTGGCTATATATTTATAAATATATTTCTTTCGGGTCACGCTCAGCGGCATTCCAGACGTATAACTACTCGGTCTCTCCCTGTGGAGAGGAACTAGTCATACCCTGGTAAGAAGGGATATAGATAGCTAAAGGGGGAGGGGCGGGAAGGGTTAAACTTGTGGTTTGTGTGCATATCTAAATATTTAGCCGTCATTTTTGACGGGTCGCGCACACTAGTTTCATATTTATGAACGAAAGTTCTTTTTATGAATGGTAATAAACAGATAATGATTTGATGTTAGGAAATGATAAAAGTCTTGGAATTACAACTTTGATCTATATCTCTGTCACCTGTCATTGTTAATAACGAAAAACTTGTGCAAACGCAGTTTATCTGATTATTTTTCTCTACGTCTTTCATGACTGACAGTGGAATTACCGAATAAGCTAACTAGAGATCATGCACATAGCAATTAACAATTAAATCTTAACTCATCAAGACAAGGAAGGAGAACAGTAATATTTATATATATATATATATATATATATATATTACTTGCTAAGATATAACCCTGGTTGGAAAGGCAGGATGCTATAAGCCCAGGGACCCCAACAGGGAAAATAGCCCAGTGAGGAAACGAAACAAGGAAGAATAAAATATTTTGAGAACAGTAACATTAAAATGAATAAATATATGCACACACGCACACACACACACACACACACACACATATATATATATATATATATATACTGTATATTCAAGTAATGCGAGTAGTTGCGTATACATAAAAGGCCTCATAGATAATAATCCTTAACACATACGTCAACACATACAGTATGTGCGAAGTTTTTACCCAAGTATGTCTTTCCATGTAACCTACAGAGAATTTTCTTTTCAGTCCGCAACCTGGTCAGTTCGATATTACCCAAAATATTTAGTGAACCCGTCATTGAAGAATCTAAACAGGCAGTTTAATGAGCTGGGGGAGAAGGCTGTCGTGAAAGCCACTGTGAATGATCTCGTCTTCGAAGGTTTTCAGGTAAGAATTGGGAACGTTTAGATGTTGAATACAACTGACAAAACGTTTTCTAGAGACTGGAAACCAAGGTTTAATCTTTTAAGGTAATTACCTTAGTTTCGGGTATTTTGCATAGTTTAAAGGTAATTTGTAAGGTAACTTCAGTTTCACTGGCTTCAAATTTAAGGAAGTTGGAAAAGTGTTAAGGTAATCTAGGATAAAAAAAAAAAAAAGCAGCATCCAAGGTGATAACTACATGCTCAAGTTTAAACCCTGCTGGAGACTAGTTTTCACGTGACTATTTCTTAGACTAAAATTATCTGCAAATGGCTTTTAATACTTAGGCTATATCTTAACATTAAAGCTTGTGTGTTTCAGTATTAATCACGTATATAATATCCAGTTCTCAGGTGATAATGAAAGGAAATGATCGAATCTAAGTACCTGGCTAAAAGGTTTCTGGTTTTATTATTATTATTATTATTATTATTATTATTATTATTAGCTAAGTTCACTAGTTGGGAAAACAGGATGTTGTAAGCCCAAGGGCTCCAACGGGAAAAATGTCTCAGGAGGAAATGAAATAAGGAATCATAGAATAAACCTGAGTGAACCCTCGAGCAAGAAAACTCTAATCCAAGACAGTGGAAGACGATGATACAGAGGCTATGGCACTACCAAAGACTAGAGAACAATTGTTTGATTTGGGAGTGTCCTTCTCCTAGAAGAGCTGCTTACCATAGCTAAAGAGTCTCTTCTACACTTACCAAGAGGAAAGCGGCCACTGAACAATTACAGTGCAGTAACCCCTTGGATGGAGAAGAATTGTTTGGTAATCTCAGAGTTGTCAGGTGTATGAGGACAGGAGAATATGTGAAGAATGAGCCAGACTATTTGGTGTGCGTTAATAGGCAAAGGTAAAGTGAACCGTAACCAGAGAGAAGGAACCAATATAGTACTGCCTGGCCAGTCAAAGGAACCAATAACTCTCCAGGGGTAGTATCTCAACGGGTGTCTGGTGCCCTGGCCGCCTACAAAAGACTAGAGAACAATAGTTTGATAATGAAACGCGGATGTATATAAATCATGTAAATTTCTAGATAGTCCATATGTATTTGAATCCTTTCAGTTTTCTTTCCTTCTTCCAGGATCCCATCTTAGACTGGATTCAGGAGAACGTAGTTGCCACTAACGGGTCATTCCATTGGTTACTTCCACTCATAAATCTTCCACCAGGACTCTCAGACTATGATAGATTTGGCTGGTTCTACATGGTATCGTCCACTTTTGCCTTTTTTTTCAAAGCTTCTATAGTTCTGGGGGATTTACCTCAATTTGCAAATATATGATATCTAAATCTCACTTATATATTCAAGTCACATTTTACAAGACTATATATATATATATATATATATACATATGTATTTATATATATATACATATGTATTTATATATATATATATAGGTATATATATATATACATATGTATATATATATATATATATATATATATTTACATATATATATATATGTATATACACATATATATATATATACTGTACATACTATATATGTGTGTACACATACACACACACACACACATATATATATATATATATATGTATATATGCATAGATAGATAGATAGATAGGCAGATATGAATATAAATACACACAAACATATATATATATATATATATATACAGCAGGTAGAAATGTGAGAAATGACTGATATCATGTCATTGAAACTTGACGCTAAAATACCTTAGAAACAATGCTTATGCAATGCACAAAAGATTGGAAAATCAACATTAATATATCCCTCCAAATATTTTTAAGAATTCATAAAAAAAAATTCTCAGCTTCAAATTTAAGCATTGACACAATATTTATCATAGTTAGATAGATGGCGAAATAGATGGGCATGTTTATCATGTTTATATGTATATGTATATATGAATATATCTTTTATATATGTTTTATATGTATGTATATATGGGTGTGTATGTGTATTCAATTCATTGCAGAGAAATATGTCTCTGGGTTACGACGGGATCTTCAACATGATGACGGGCGCTGACGATTACCACAATATTGGTAAGTTAGAGATACTACCGCTAGAGAGTTATGGGGTCTTTTGACTGGCCAGACAGTACTACATTGTATCCTCCTCTCTGGTTACGGTTCATTTTCCCTTTGCCTACATACACACTGAATAGTCTGGCATATTCTTTACATATTCTCCTCTATCCTCATACACCTGACAACACAGATTACCAAACAATTCTTCATCACCCAAGGGGTTACTGCACTGTAATTGTTCAGTGCCACTTTCCTCTTGGTAAGGGTAGAAGAGACTCTTTAGCTATGGTAAGCAGCTCTTCTAGGAGAAGGACACTCCAAAATCAAACCACTGTTCTCTAGTCTTGGGTAGTGCCATAGCCTCTGTACCATGGCCTTTCACTGTCTTGGGTTAGAGTTCTCTTGCTTGAGGGTACACTCGAGCACACTCTCCTATCTTATTTCTCTTCCTCTTGTTTTGTTAAAGTTTTTATAGTTTATATAGGAGATATTTATTGTTGTTACTCTTCTTAGAATATTTTATTTTCCTTTTTTCCTTTCCGCACTGAGCTATTTTCCCTGTTGGAGCCCCTGGGCTTATAGCATACTGCTTTTCCAACTAGGGTTGTAACTTAGTAAGTAATAATAATAATAATAATAATCACAGAAATAAAATACAACACAGTTTTCTGCGTTGTTATTGGTCTACTAAATATCCTTTTCGTAAAATACACCACTCAAAGTTTCAAAAGATTTATAAGGTAATATAGTTTTCTATGGTACCATGATATTAGTTCCTTGATATTTATTTAGATATTTTATCAGCTAATACATTTTTTTTTATGAAATAGTCTTACTGGGTTGTTTTTTATTTAATGAACAGGTATAATCGACATGTGGAACTATACGAAAGAGACGACATTTTTCGAAGTCCCTTGCAATGCCGTTGTCGGATCTGCCGGAGAATATTTCTCACCTGACCTGGAGAGAGATAAATTAGTGTTCTACAGCTCCGACCTGTGCATGTGAGTCCACCCAGAGAACTTACAATAACTCGAGAGCGTATTTAGTTTGGCGTTAAATATGTTCTTTTTTTCGGGATACATTTCCTTTCGTTAATTCTGGGCGAGAAAATATTTGAAATTCATTTTTTTCAAGAGTTGATGTCACACGTCTTTTGACATTATAAATGCGACATGTGCTTGTGAGTCCGCCCAGAGAACTTGCAATAACTCGAGAGCGTATTCATTTGGGTGTTGAATAGGTTTTTATTATCAGAATATATTTCCTTTCGCAAATTCTGGCCGAGAAAATATTTGAAATTCAGTCTTTTTCAGAGTTGATGTCACATGTCTTTTGACCTTATAAATGCGACCTGTGCATGTGAGTCCACCCAGAGAACTTACAGTACCTCGAGAGCGTATTCAGTTTGGTGTTAACTTTTTTTTTTTTAAGAATATATCTCCTATCGTAAATTCTGGGCGAGAAAATCTTTGAAATTCAGGCCTTTTTTTAGAGTTAATGTCCACCTAGAGAATTTACAGTGACTCGAGAGCGTATTCAGTTTGGTGTTAGATGTTCTTTTTTGTTTTTTTCAGAATATATTTCCTTCCGTAAATTCTGGGCGAGAAAATCTTTGAAATTCAGGGTGTTTCTTCAGAGTTGATGTCACGTGTCTTTGGAGAGACCTGTGCATGATGAGAGTCCAAACAGAGAACTTAGAGTAACTTTAGTGTTAACTAAGATTTTTTTTCCCGGAATATATATCCTTTCGTAAATTCTAGGCAAGAAAATCTTTGAGATTCAGTTTTTTTCAGAGTTGATGTCACACGTCCTTGGAGAGAAATTACGTTCAACTGTTATCTATATAAATAAATCTGAAAGTGAGTTTAATGCCTTAGCAGACCTCGGATTTTGCATAAACGAGTTGGTCCAGACCTCAAAGTTCCAAGAATCTTTATATAAAAAAAAATCGTTTAATTTTCCTCGTAAGCTTATTCTAATCTCCTTAGTATTTTTCGTTTTATTCTTATCACACCTTAAGTTGTTGAATGTCCAAGTCCTTCGCAATGGCTGCTTCCTAGAACTGATATAGGGTTAATTTCACGAAGTGTGAGTTTCTCTGATTGGAGAAAATTTAAATATATATTTTTTTTTACATATCAATTCTATTGTTGGAGATGTTTTGTGTTACATTCCATTTTGATATTTCAGTTTTCCGGAGTTGTTCCCCCATTCACGAGAAGAGAAGAAATTAATAAGTACTTCAATTATCGATAAAGGATGATCTATTGGTTCACAAGGAACGATATATTCTTATTTTACCCTTCACACATTTGTGTAGATCTTATCTATATTGTGCATTATCGTTGCACAATATAGTCTTCTGGCTGTGTTTTAAATCTTATAGGTGGAGTCTGAGGATAGATCTGGCAGTAATTTTAGTCTTCTCAAAGCGTTTTAAACGTTATAGATGCTGTCTGAGCAATGATCTGGCAGTAATTTTAATCTTCTGGAAGCGTTTTAATTAACTGAATAACATCATGAATTTCGTCATCCCTTTTTTTCTCCGGAATAAATTGAGTAAACTTTTATGGTCAGCAAAAGCGAGAATATGATTCAAAATAATTTCATTAGGCTCTTGATATTGGGTTTATCAAACACTTTATTGAATACCCTTTCTGAGTGGACATACCTTAATGTATTGAAAAGGTTTGTGTATCGTCATAATTAGCAAAGAAATAGCTAGAAATAGGAATGAATGGCGAGCGATTGTGACGCAGTTCCGGTAGGCCCTGCTGCTTCCTCCGGTGCCTTAGATGACCGCGGAGGTAGCAGCAGTAGGGGATTTAGCATTATGAAGCTTCATCTGTGGTGGATAACGGGGGAGGGTGGGCTGTGGCACTGCCGTCTCAATATAGAGACGGCAGTGGCTGTGGCACCCTAGCAGCACCAGCTGAACTCGGTTGAGTCCCTTGTCAGGCTGGGAGGAACGTAGAGAGTAGAGGTCCCCTTTTTGTTTTTGTTTCATTTGTTGATGTCGGCTACCCCCCAAAATTGGGGGAAGTGCCTTGGTATATGTATGTATACTAGTCAGGGCCACCCATACTGGGTTGGTTTGCTGTAAGCAATCAGATAAAAGTCTACCACTACCACCCCACAGTTGACCAACGTGTTGTTGATGTGGTAACGTCCCTGACTGGTGAGCGCCAGACTGGGGTCCGAATCCCGCTCAAACTCGTTAGTTTCTTTGGTTGCTACAATCTCACCATCTTTGTGTCTTAAAGACGGGGTATTTGCGGGGAACCTATGGGTCTATCTGCTGAGCCATCAGCAGCTATTGCCTGGCCTTCCTTGTTCCTAAATTGGGTGGAGAGGGGCTTAGGCGCTGATCATATGTATATATGGTCAGTCTCTAGGACATTTATCCTGCTTGCTAGGGCAATGTCACTGTCTCATGTCTCTGCCATTCATGAGCGGCCTTTAAGCCTTTAAACCCCAGACATGATTAAGTACATGTCTGGGCACTTAGGATTACATGTATCACCTAAACTCAGGCAGAGGCTGCGAAAAACAGAAGCAGCGTTTTGCAGCCTAGTGGAAACGTAGCCTTAGTTCAGCAGTGAACTAAAAATGGCACCATTTCATGTTGTCATTGTTGTTGAATGCTCTCATCGCTAAACCACCATGAGACGACATTTATTTGCAGGAGCGTGAAGTTGGAATACCAGAAGGACGTAGACATGGACGGGTTGAGTGCCTACCGATTCTGGGGAAGCAAAAACACGTTTGCCAATGGTTCTCTGGTTCCAGGAAACGAGTGTTATTGCGTAAAGGGAACCTGTGCTCCAACTGGTAAGTTGAGGATGATACATTTTACTTTCAAAATGTTAGAATTTTCATAAAATTAAATATAATCATTTCTCAAATAATCTCCACGGTTAAAGAGTTGTATAGTTAATTGGATAACCAATATCACAACTGGAGAAATTATTATCAATGGTTTTGATATGAAGACAACATTAAACGATTGGAGTTTAGTATATGAGATACTTCGTCTTCAGTTCCGTGTGGGAAAATAGCCACAATGAGGACAAGATGAGATGTATTGAAACTTTTTAATGATAAAACTTTAGATTCGAACTTTTGAAATTTATTTTGTTGAGACTTCAAACGTCGAACTCTTAATTATTATCATTATTACTACTTGTCAAGCTACAACCCTCGTTGGAGAAGCAGGATGCCCTAAGCAGCATATAATTCTATTTCTTCTATTACCAAAACTATGAAGTTGAAATGTAAAACTTATTAGGTTTTCTTAATGAGAAGCAACATTAGCAATAATGCCTATAGAATACCTGTGCTAAAATTTAAACATTTCAGAGAATGTTTTGTTTATGTTGAACAGGATGACATAAGTCTTTTTTTTAGTTTATTTATGAAAGATCTATTTTAATGTTGTTTTTATTCTTAAAATATGATATTTTAGTTGTGAATTACCTCTCTTGTAGTTTACTTATTTCCTTATTTCCTTTTCTCAGTGGGATATTTTTTTCTTGTTGGAGCCCTTGGGGTTATAGCATCCTGTTTTTCAAACTAAGGCTGTAGCTTAGCTAATAATAATAATAATAATAATAATAGTAATAATAATAATAATAATAATAATAATTACTGAAACTGAATAATAATAATAATAATAATAATAATAATAATAATAATAATAATAATAATGATAATAATAATGATGAAAATAATAATAATAATAATAATAATAATAATAATAATAATAATAATAATAATAATAACTGAAACTTGAAAGTATGCTCACCAAAACGTGATTATCCAAACAGCCATTAAAGCAAATGCATTTCATTATAATCCTTCAGGTTTGCTGAATGCGGAATCCTGCAGGATGGGTTCCCCGGCCTTTATATCCTTCCCGCATTACTTCAATGCAGATCCTTTCCTGCTGGACCAAATCGAAGGCCTCAAGCCTGAGGAAGACAAACATGCCTTCATCATGGACATTATGCCAGTTAGTCAACAGTTCAGGATGCTATAAATAAGAATTTCTTTTAATCGTATTTTATTACTTTATTTATTTGTCTTTATCACGTTTTTTTTTTTTTTGTCATTAAATAAATCATAAATCACAGTTTTTGTTCATATTAGCAATGAACAAAAATATTTTTTCTATTTTTTTTTTTAGATAAAAAAAAATAGGTTTTGTTCATATCTGCACTGAAAACAAACAAAAATTCCCTTTTATTCAAGAAATCAGTATTTGTTCGAATTAGCAATGAACAAAAATATTTTTTCTATTTTTTTTTTCAGATAAAAAATTAGGTTTTGTTCATATTAGCAGTGAAAAAAAAATAATAAAAAAAATCCTATTTATTGAAGAAATCACAGTTTTTTGTTCATGTTAGCACCGGGAAAATTATCTTTTTTAATTTTTTCTTGAATAAAAATAAATACTTTTTGTTCATATTATCACGGAAAAAACATAAATTTTCTTTATATTCAAGAAATCACATTTTAGTTCAAATTCGCACTGAACAAGAAATATTTTTTTCTTAAATTTTTTTCTTAGATAAAAAATTAAGTTTTCATATTAGCACTGAAAAAAAAAAAATAATGAATTTTCTTATTATCCAATACGTCACAGTTTTTGTTCATATTAGCCATGGAAAAAAAATTTTTGTTTAATAAAAGAGTACACTTTTCGCTCAAGTTAGTATAAAAAAAAATCTAAAATTTTTCTTATTTTTTCATTCTCCACTTTTATTTTTATTTTTTCGTTCAGGAGGCTGGTGTGCCAGTGAACGTGGAAGCCCGAATGCAAATCAATATGAGAGTAATTCCATATCCAGGAACCGAGCCAGGGCAAGTAAAGATTGAGTAAGTTGACTTGTACTTCAGTGACTTGTTAGATTAATTCTGATGTTGCTCTCTTAGTTTTCACTTTTTATTTATTGCATTCTGTGGTGAAATTTCTTGCTAGTTCTTTATAATTTTGAAGGCCTATTGTAAAAGACAAAATAAATTCGACGTTTCTACATATATACTGTATACAGTATATATATATATATATATATATATATATATATATATACATATATATACACACATATATATATATATATATATGTATATATATGCATATATATACACTCAAAAGTATATATATATATATATATATATATATATATATATATATATATGTGTGTGTGTGTGTGTATATACACACACACACACACACACACATATATATATATGTGTGTGTGTGTGTGTGTATATACACACACATATATATATATATATATATATATATATATATATATATATATATATATATATCCTTAGCCGTTGCTAGTCCAGAGCAGGACAAAGGCCTCAGACATGTCCTTCGACTCGCCGTTAGTTTATGATCTATCTCTGCCAGTCTATACCTATAAATTCACTTATATCCATCTCTCTCTCTCTCTCTCTCTCTCTCTCTCTCTCTCTCTCTCTCTCTACAATACATTACACTATATATATTATATATATACATATATACATATACAGTATATGTATATGTACTTGTAACCCTACATGAAGCTTATTAATAACTATAATAAAAAGCCCACTAACTCTCGTCTAACCTTCCAGCATACTGGAGAAGGTGCCGGACATCTATCTCCCAATGATATGGTTCGAGGTAACGGCAGACGTCCCCGAAGACATGATCGACCAGCTGAAGGTCCTCCAATTCATCAAGTCGTCTCCCGTTATGACCATCTGCTTCTCTGTCTTTCTTCTCCTCGGTCTCTGCTCAGTGGCCTATGTGATCTACGTTGTATTAAGGAAATAGAAAGCTTTTTATACCGTTGAAGGAGGCCGTTGTTAGAGATTATGAGGAAGGAGTACTCAATTTTTTTTAATGAGGCGCATTTGCACCGACTCGCAGGGGTACCCTTTTAGCTCGGAAATGTTTCCTACTAGCTGATTGGTTGGACAAAATAATTCTTACCAGTCGCTAGTAGGAAACTTTTCCGAGGTGAAAGGGCACCCCTGCGAGTCAGTGCAAATGCGCCACATTCAAAAAGAATTGAGTATAGTGTCTTAATCTATATGTATACACGATGTATATATACTATACATGCATATATATGTATATATATACATATATACATATATATGTATATATATATATATATATATATATATATATATATGTGTGTGTGTGTGTGTGTGATTATGACTATCAATATATATAGATGAACATGTAGCTTCTATCATCTCATGGCTATCATCAGAGCCACATTAAATAATGGAAATACACTTCAATAGAAATTTTATTACAAAATTCGAATATTGGAAAAGAAATTTTAATATCTAGAAGTTTAAAAATATATTGTTAAATAAACGACTTTGAAGAAAACGAAGAAAACAATTTTTTCACAAAGGCTTAGAGGACATCAAGAAGTCACACTTGAAGCCTTTTCCATCATCCTCCTGTGTGTGTGCGTGTGTGCGTGCGTGTGTGTGTGTCCATGTACATATAAAAGCTGTTATTGATTAGTGGTAGGTTTAAGATTATGCCTAATTTAATCATAAGTTGAAACTTGTTATATTTATGTTTTTCAGTTAGTGATATAGCTTTATTTTAGTGTTAGTAAGCTCTGTATTATAGCGGTTATCTTTTCAATACATCTGTCCTGATTCATTATGTTAACCTTTTAGATAATCCGACTGGAGAAACAGTTCTAAGTAATTTGGAGTTTAGAAAGTACTTTGTAAATTATAAGTCACTGTTAAAGCAGATTTCCATTGCATGTACTGTATATATATATATATATATATATACATATATATATATGTATATATGTACATATACATATCTATACATATATATATATATATATATACACACACACACATATATACGTATATATATATATATATATATATCAATATATCAATATATCAATATATATATGTATGTATATATATACATATGTATATGTGTAAATATATAAGTATACATTCATAAATATATATATATGTATATAAATATATATATATATATATATATATATATATAAACATATCTTAACATAATGAATTTACTTTCAGTATAAATTTCCTAACTCTATAATACTATTTGTAATGGAACTTCACCTATCATTTTGTAAACATTCCACGTACATCTTATACAATATCAAAGATAACAGAAAATAAACTCTTTTAGAAAACGTATTAATCAAAATACATTACATATATCTCGTTGGTTCATTTATTTATCCAATAACCCTTCTTGCAGATTATCAAAAGATCATGTTATAAATGTCTTTAATCTATGCTGGCTTACCTGAAGCAAGAGAGAGAGGGTTAATATTTATGACCACAAAACATTCTCGAGTCATTGGCCAGTGGCTGCTATCTTGTGTATTATTCGACTAGTGTACACGACCCGGCAAAAATGACATTAAAATATTTAGAGTGATATGCACACAGATTCAACCCTTAACACTCCTTCCCCCTTTCCCAACTACAACACGGCAGTTTCGGCAATTTGTGAGAGATTGTGGTTTCCAAGTGTACTTCTCGAGGTATCCCTCTCAACAGGGTATGACTACTCCCCTCTCCCCTACCCAAGGGACAAGGAGAGACGTATCATAAGTACACCTGAGGACGAAAACGGTTTACAAAGAATCATCCAAAATTATTTTTAAATAAGAATGACTTTGCTATAAATTGTTTCATGAATGTGGATGAGTAACTGGTAGCCTCATCTTAACTTTTAAATTCAGAAGGACTTGGCAGACTCCACCAAGTAATTTCACAGCACAAAATGTTAATATGAGTATAGAAGTGATCACATAATGTACCCTTAAGTAGATAGTACTTTTCCACTACTTATGATAAACACATTTTATTCTGAATATTCAAGAGAAAAAATAGACTATACGGATCATTTTCAATATACATTATTCATAACAGGAGTTATGATTTATAGTATTTTTCGAGACAATTAAATGCCATGAGAAGTGTCGACACTTAGAAGAAAAATGATAAAAAGTAAAAACAAAATCATGCTAATATGAGTAATGTAAGTGACGTTGATTTTCTTAAATCCCTGACAACGCCTCGAACTTGTGACTATCTCTCTCTCTCTCTCTCTCTCTCTCTCTCTCTCTCTCTCTCTCTCTCTCTCTCTCTCTCTCTCTCTCTCTCTCTCTCTCTCTCTCTTTATCTTTCTAGTTAGGATATATTTGCACATGGGGCGAATCAGCCAGACCGAACCAGTGCCACTCACTCAGTAGTTAGCGACATTGTAGACGAGCAACATCAAGGACCCAGGACGTCTGCAGTCTTGTTGCTCAGTGCAATAGCTCAGAGAGGAAAACATTTTTCTCTCCCTAAAACAAACCAACGGCATTCTATATCTCCCACAATTTAAATGTAAATCCCCTTTACAAATAATACCTCTAATACCCTTGTGCTACACCGTTGCAAAAATATCCCGTGAGAATGAATAACTGACATTCTGCAAAGGATTTTCTATTTTTCACTCGGAGACAACGGGTGCAAGAGTACCGCCCTATCGAAGTGACGGATACTGGACTTATATGTTCGGGTAAGTGACCAGCCAATGTGATCTGGGTGCATTGGACTTTACTAGATTTGAGGCTAAAATTATACCAATGTGAGAGATATACACGTCTAATCTCTCTCTCTCTCTCTCTCTCTCTCTCTCTCTCTCTCTCTCTCTCTCTCTCTTAATAATAATAATAATAATAATAATAATAATAATAATAATAATAATAATAATAATAATAATAATAATAATAATAATAATAATAATAATAATAATAATAACAATATTAATAATAATAATAATAATAATAATAATAATCAGTTTTCATGTAAACATCTGGTTATAACGTAGTCAGGACTCGGCAATTCACTCTGCATGAAATGGCGTGTCACGCTTATTTTGCTTATTTCGTCATCAGGATACTCGTTGCACCGTGAAGGCTATCGAGGACACAGTCCCATATAGGAATGTGTAGTGATAACTTCCATCATAACTGCAAAGGACGTTATTGGAGTTTTTCTTTTATAGGGCAAAAAGAAAAATAGATTAAGGACAGTGATATTCAGCTTTTAATTGCTGCGATACTAGTTTTTCTGTGAATAACATTTTCTAAGTTACACTGTTAAAAAATTGCATTAAAAACGGTAAATGCCTGACAAAATTTATTCCAGGATTTTACTGTTTTAAAACGGATATGTTGACATAAATGATAGATATTATGGTCACCAACCTGTAAAAGATAATAACAAAGTAGGGTGAAAATTACGGTCGCCTGTATTTTACTGAAATACGGCTGAGAACAGTTTATTTCAACAGAGAATTTCCTATTGAAATTACGGGTTTTTTAACAGTGTAGTTAAGTTAACGATGTCACAACCGAATCTAGTGAAAAGTGCAAAAAATGTTGTTCGCTTGGAGGTCACACTCAACTTCTCGTTCCAATGAAGCAGCCAAAAAAGGTTATGATTTTCA
>NC_090734.1:138049686-138164686 GCF_036898095.1 Palaemon carinicauda
AGAATAGAAAAATTAAATAACTGTAATAATTTCAGGGAACTAGTCTTGGAGATCTGTGATCATGAAATCAGTCTGGAAGATCAAATTATGGAACAGTGTACAACCTTTTTAGCTGAATAAAGCTAGATAAGGATCAAGTCTCTCTCTCTTACACGTCGAATGTAAAGTTCTCTTTTGATGAATAACTAGAATTTATGTCAGGAGGAAAAGAAAAACCCACCGTGACAATAGATTTGGTCTGTCGAAGGCCGAGACAGTAGGCCTAATCCATATTAATATATCCAAGGAAGTATTGTAGTCCTTTTTAATCACCTGTACCCAAGGACAAAAAATCTGTTTTCCAGTAATGATGAATTATCTTTTTTTTTTTTTTTTTTCTTTTTTAGTTATCCGACGTGTGTGCTCATCAAGAAACTGACTGCATATGATTTAACTTTTCTGCTATAACTACATAGTTATTATATTTCTGTTCTTATTGTGATTGTGACTTAGATGATGTCAATAAGATGGAAGTATTAACTTCAATTAAGTCTTTACAGCTTTCCCTTCACACACACACACACACAAAAAAAAAAAAAATATATATATATATATATATATATATATATATAATATATATATATATGTGTGTGTATGTATATACACACACACACACACATATATATATATATATATATATATATATATATATATATATATATATATATATATATATATATATATATATATATAACTGATAGCATTTTCTTGTGTTGTCAACAGATGGCAGTGATAAGGACATCAAGGATCCCAGAACAGCTATCCTAAACTTTATCAGCAGAGACGTCATTCTACCTTTCAACTCTTTGGGAGAGAAACATCTATTGCGTATTATCGGGGAACGGAAGAAATCATCCAAATTAAGGATTCACACTGTGAAAGACATGGATCAAGGAAGCGAAACATTGATACCTCCCAAGAAAAAGTCAAAATGTCTGTTGTCCAAATGGCAGATTCTGATATTTGTGTTGGGTTTACTTCTAGCCTTGTTTTCCATTGTGATGATTGCAGGAGGCTGTCGACTTATCTTCTCTAGTGTAATGAAAAATGTAAGTACTCACTGGTGTGAAATTGTTTAAAGTAGTCAGTTATTGTGTGATAGACAATATTGCCCTAAATCTCATTTTGGTTTTTAATTATTTTTTACTTAATTTTTTACTTTTTTCTATTGGTATACAGTAGTTGAAATTTATATTGGTCCGTTAGTGTGATAGACAATATTTCCCAAAAATCTCATTTTGGTTTTTGATTAGTTTTAACTTGATAATTTTCTACTTAATATACTGGTATAGCCAATTGTATCCTATCGTGTGTACTGTATTTCTGGTCCTTATTGCTAATATCAACCCCTTTGCAATGCTAGCTTCCATCCTCCACTAACATAACCTCGATTCCCACTTAGTGACTCCCATGACTGTTTGATGGTAATCCGAAATTAGGAATTATTGGTATTATTGACTTGCGTACCTGCAACCCTAGTTGGAAAAGCAGGATGTTACAATCGTGTAGGCTCCGGGGTGTATGTATGATAGCGGCCACCTGTATGTATTATGTCTAACTTAGAATACGGCAGTGTAAGGGGGGTCGCAGGGTGGCGTTAGGCCCCCTTTTAGCTAAGTAGGTAAGGACACGGCTTTTAGGTTAGGTTAGGGGGAAAGTTTGGGTTAGTGATGTCCACTTTTAATGAACGTGTGAGGAACTGGCCGCTGATATACGAAGGCTCCTACCCTTAATCAAGAGAACTCTGTAAATGTTTACAACACCACGCTCTCCATTTACTCCAAAATAATGCAATCCTGCAGTTTTCATCTTCTTGCACGGTAATTAGGTGGTTATTTAAATTCTGGAAAGCAATAATTAGCAAAATATGTTGAGGAAGGGGGAAGGGGTTATGAAAAGAAAATAGCTTGGTTTCCTCACTAAACGACTTGGAACTGACATGTCAACTTAGTCAACCAAACAGAATATGTGATGCTAGCGTACATAAACAGAAGTTTGTGATGCCAGCTTACATTTGATATACTGTATGTTCAAAATATACTTGATAAAAAATTGAGTGATTACTCAAAAGTGTCACTATTTGTAAATTGCATATTTTATGGGCCTACCTACGTGGTGACCGCCCCCATGACTTTGCTTACGGTAGGTCTTATCTGTGTGTTATCTCCCCTTGTAGAATTTACATTGGGTTTAGCTTTTTTATTAAATCATGCTTATAAATTTAAACAAAATATTTAAAGTTAACATCAAGGTAATTTAAACTTATATATGTACAAGTTACACGTCTAATTTCTTTAATAGGAAAATTGCTATACATTTTGAACGATTGTAATACAGTAGTGACTTTCTTCCAAAACAAGAAACAAACCTATAAGTTTCATAGCCTGTAAAATCTCCTTACACTAATGACTAGGTATTTTTCATTGCACAATCTTGTTCTTTCCAATACCATTTCTTCCTTGAAAGTTTGGCGAGTATTAACACCAACACTCTCCTCATATACGATGATGCATGTATTTTATATCCTCTGTACTCTTCATACATTAAAATTTTTATATACTTTGTCAATTCTGTCTCAAATGAATAGGTTCCATCTTTAACTATTTTTTGTTAACTTTCCGTTTTCCCCAAGCATTAGGAACAGATACATTTTCATGCTTGTGAAAACATATTTTTCAATATTAATCTTACCCGATAATCATGTAGCTGTCAACTCCGTTGCCCGACAGAATTCTACGGAAGGGATACGCCAGCGATCACTATACTAGAAGGGGGTGTACTCACCAGCGCCACCTGTGGCCAGGTACTGCAGTACTTCTTGTTGACACCACCTCAATTTTTCCTCTGTCGTGCTTCCGGCAAGACCTACATGGATACGCTTATAATTTTGGAGTCTTGTTCACGGTTTTTGGTGAAGTATTGCTCTAAGATTTCAGCTTTCGCTATACTGGAAACTTGTCTATTAGCTTAGATAGCTTTTATATTGATTTGATTAATGGTTAACGATCTTTTGCTTTAATTGGAATCCCCCTTGACTGTTCTTTGATTCAAGATGTCTGACCTTTCTCAAGCTCCTCCCCAAAGACGATGTAGGACTTGTATTAGGCGTATTCCGAAGGCCTCGGTTGATCCTCACACCGTTTGTTCCGACTGTAGGGGAAAATCCTGTCAGTTGGAAGATCGATGTGAGGAATGCGCCGGACTTTCGGAACTTGATTTTGTTCGATTCCTCAAGTATACCACTAAGTTAGAGAGAGAGAGAGTTAGGAGGAGTTCGGCTCGCTCTTCGCTTTATTCCTCACCCCATGATCCTCAACCTTTTCCTCCCCCTGTAGTGGCTACCCCCGATCCTACTATTTGTGCTCAGCCTGATATGTCTGATGTTTTGCGTGCCATTCAGGCTTTAGGTGATAAAGTGGAGTCGGTAGTGAGTGACCACAAGTTCCTCTTGGCAGACGTCAAGGAACTTAAAGTGAAAAGTGCAGTGGGAAGTGGTAGTGCCAGTGCTGTGCCGAGTGCTAGTGTCAGTGTCAGTGTTGTGCGTGAGGGTACTTCTGTGCGTGCCAGTCGTCCTCCCAGTCCGGGACCTCTTGCAAGCTCCCAAGCCCAGGGGAGAAGCAATGTCGAAGGGCAAAAGGGTTCGGCAGGCCTTGATCGGCGCACAGCAGTATCCTCGGTGGTTGCGGGCGTATCTTACAGAGATCGTCACTCCCACTCTCAGACGATTGAGCCCTTATTTTACTCGTCTGCAGAAGAATTTTCGGGGAGAAAACGCTGGACTCAGGTCTCAAGACCTCTTAAGCGTAAAGTCCAGACCGCACGAGTTCTACAGCCCGGATGTAGTCATTGGGCTAGCTCTGACTCACCGCAGTCATCAGGTGACTGCACGCCTCCTAAGAGAGGTAAGGCGGTGCCTCAACAGACCTCAACTTCTGTTAAGGCTCTACCTCAACAGACCTTAACGTCTGTTGATCACAAGATGACTTTGCTGCAGTCTATGCAGTCGCAGTTTGCGGTCGGTATTGATGCGTGAGTTTCAGGCAGAGAAGGTTACACCTCCTCCTGCGAGCGCTCCTCCTCCTCTACGCAGTCCAGTCTGCCAGACGTACGAAGTTGAGGTTCCTCAAGCTACCTCCATGCGTGAGCTACCGCGTTGGGAGTTGCCAGATAACAGCGTTGTACAGCAACCTCCACCTTCCTTAAGGCAGGAACCTCTTACCACGCGGCAACCTCCTCAACAATGGGAACAGGAGTCTTATGCCTTACAACCCCCTCTACCTTTGAGACAAGAGTTTCTTGCAGTAAGACCATCCTCGAGGCAGCAACCTCTTGAGGTACGACAACCTCTACCATCCTTGAGGCAGCCACCTCAGCTCTCGCAGCTGACACCTCAACTCTCGAGGCAAGCACCTCAAGAACCTCAACTCGTGAGACAGGAGCTGCGTTCTGCGCAGCCGCCACCTCAACTCTCGCAGCTCACACCTCAAGAACCTCAACTCGTGAGACAGGAATCTCTTACTGCGCAACCACCTCAACCCTTGAAGCAAGCGCAACTCTTGAGACAGGAATCTCATGCAATGAGTCAGCCACCTCAACGCATGCATCTACCACCTCCTCCTCTACTTGACCAGTCTTTGCAGCCTGAACCTCAGGTTTTACTTCAGTCGCCTCTCACCACACTTGCTCCTCAAACCTCCGCAGAACCTCCTTCATCCCAGCCTCATGACTTTGTCATTACTAGCCCTCATCCTCTTCAACAGAGACTTGAGGATGAGACCGCAAGTGTTTTTGCACCCGCTTGTCAGGATTCTGCTGTTCAGCCTACCGCTGTAACTTTACCTCTCGCTTCTCAACACTCAGGTGATGAGGTTTCTGAGGAGGAAGCTGCGCACCTAGATGATCCCTCTTCGGACGTGGAGGAACCCAAGTCGTTACCACCCTCCATTGACTTTCGCAAGGTCCTGGCTCTTTTCAGAGAGGTTTACCCGGATCATTTTGTCTCTGCTACCCCTCGCTCTCCTCCATCAGAGTTTTCTCTAGGCATGCAACCTGTTAAGTCGGCCTACACTAAGCTCGTCTTTGCTAGATCCTCTAAGAGAGCTTTAAGAATGTTAGGGGATTGGTTGCAGTCCAAACAGCAACTAGGGAAGACTTCATTTATGTTTCCTCCTACTAAGCTGACTTCTAAGGCGGGCGTATGGTATGCCACAGGAGAGGAACCAGGCTTGGGAATCCCTGCCTCTGCCCAGGCTGACTTCTCAAGTTTGGTTGACTCTCCACGTAGATCGGCTATGAGGCGCTCTAAGGTCTGCTGGACCTTTTCCGACTTAGACCACTTCTTAAAGGGTGTCTTTCGCGCCTTTGAGATTTTCAATTTTCTCGACTGGTGCCTGGGGGCCTTGAGCAAGAAGACTGCCCCTTCTGACAAGGACTCGGCCATGCTTATAATGTCCTGTATGGATAAAGCAATTCGCGATGGGTCCGGCGAACTTGCCTCCATGTTTGTTTCGGGAGTACTCAAGAAAAGGGAACAACTGTGCACTTTCCTTTCCACTGGTATCACCTCTTGTCAAAGGTCTCAGTTACTTTTTGCTCCGCTTTCTAAGTTCCTGTTTCCTGAGGAGCTTATCAAGGAATTGTCTGCGGCCCTTATTCAGAAGGACACTCATGACCTTGTGGCCTCTTCAGCTCGTAAGGCTAAGGTTGCTCCTTCGGTTCCTAGAACTTACCGCACCCCAGTGGCCGATACTCCTGCTACAAGATTTATTCCGCCCTTTCGTGGCAGAGCCCCCAGCCGAGGAAGTACCCGTCCAGACGCTTTCAGGGGCAGGTCTAAGAAAGGTCCCAAGCCTTCGAAAGGCAAACACTGACTCTCCTCCTCTCCAGACAGCAGTAGGAGCCAGACTCAAGATCTTCTGGCAAGCTTGGGAAAGAAGAGGTGCAGACGCCCAGTCTGTCAAGTGGCTAAGGGAGGGTTACAGGATACCATTCTGCCGCAATCCCCCTCTGACCACTTCTCCCATCAACCTCTCTCCCAACTACAAGGAAAAGGACAAGAGGCTAGCGTTACACCAGGAGGTGTCGCTCCTGTTACAGAAGAAGGCAGTGGTGATAGTCCGGGACCATCAATCCCCGGGCTTCTACAACCGTCTCTGGTGGCCAAGAAGACAGGAGGTTGGAGACCGGTGCTGGACGTCAGTGCGCTCAATGCTTATGTCACCAAGCAGACGTTCACTATGGAGACGACGAAGTCGGTCCTAGCAGCGGTCAGGCAGGAGGACTGGATGGTCTCGTTGGATCTGAAAGACGCTTACTTTCACGTTCCTATTCATCCAGACTCCCAACCTTTCCTGAGATTCGTTTTTGGAAAGGTTGTGTACCAATTCCAAGCCCTGTGTTTTGGCCTAAGCACAGCGCCTATGGTGTTTACGCGTCTGATGAGGAATATTGCAAAATTCCTCCACTTAGCGGACATCAGAGCCTCCCTTTATTTAGACGACTGGCTGTTAAGAGCCCCCACAAGTCGTCGCTGTCTGGAGAGTCTCAACTGGACTTTGGAGTTGATCAAGGAACTGGGTCTTTTGGTCAACTTAGAAAAGTCCCAGCTTATTCCCTCCCAATCCATCGTTTACCTGGGAATGGAGATTCGGAGTCAAGCTTTTCGGGCTTTTCCGTCGGCCCCAAGAATCAGCCAAGCCCTAGAGTGCATTCTGAGCATGCTGAAGAGGAACAGATGCTCGGTGAGACAGTGGATGAGTCTAACAGGGACCCTGTCATCGTTAGCCCTGTTCGTCGAGTTAGGGAGACTCCACCTCCGCCCTCTCCAATTCCATCTAGCAGCTCACTGGGACAAGGATTTGACGCTCGAAGAGGTCTCTATTCCTGTCACCAAAGAGATGAAGACTACTCTCATGTGGTGGAAGACCAACATCCTTCTCAAGGAGGGTCTATCGTTAGCGATTCAGACCCCCAATCTTCATCTCTTTTCGGACGCATCAGACTCGGGCTGGGGCGCGACCTTGGACGGACAGGAATGCTCGGGAACATGGAACAAGGAACAGGAAACGCTTCACATCAACTGCAAGGAGCTGCTGGCAGTTCATCTGGCCTTAATGAACTTCAAGTCCCTCCTGCTAAACAAGGTGGTGGAGGTGAACTCCGACAACACCACAGCCTTGGCATACATCTCCAAGCAGGGAGGGACCCATTCGAGGAAGCTGTACGAGATAGCAAGGGACCTCCTCATTTGGTCAAGAAGTCTAAACCTCACACTGGTAACGAGGTTCATTCAGGGCAATATGAACGTCTCAGCAGATCGCCTCAGCAGGAAAGATCAAGTCATCCCCACGGAATGGACCCTTCACAAGAGCGTGTGCGACAGACTTTGGACCTTGTGGGGTCAGCCAACGATAGATCTGTTCGCCACCTCCATGACCAAGAGGCTCCCTTTGTACTGTTCCCCAGTTCCAGACCCAGCAGCAGTTCACGTGGATGCTTTTCTGCTGGATTGGTCCCATCTCGACCTATATGCATTCCCGCCGTTCAAGATCATCAACAGAGTCATTCAGAAGTTCGTCTCTCACGAAGGGACACGGCTGACGCTGGTTGCTCCCCTTTGGCCTGCAAGAGAATGGTTCACAGAGGTACTACAATGGCTGGTCGACGTTCCCAGGACTCTCCCTCTAAGAGTGGACCTTCTACGTCAACCTCACGTAAAGAAGGTACACCCAAACCTCCACGCTCTTCGTCTGACTGCCTTCAGACTGTCGAAAGACTCGCTAGAGCTAGAGGCTTTTCGAAGGAGGCAGCCAGAGCGATTGCCAGAGCAAGGAGGATATCCACTCGTAGAGTCTATCAATCCAAGTGGGAAGTCTTCCGAAGCTGGTGCAGAGCCAATGCAGTTTCCTCTACCAATACCTCTGTAACCCAAGTTGCTGACTTCCTGTTACATCTTAGGAATGTTAGATCTCTTTCGGCTCCTACGATTAAAGGGTACAGAAGTATGTTGGCTTCAGTTCTCCGCCACAGAGGTTTGGATCTTTCCTCCAACAAGGACCTACAAGACATCCTTAAATCTTTCGAGACTTCTAAAGAACGTCGTTTGTCCACTCCAGGCTGGAATCTAGACGTAGTCTTAAGGTTCCTTATGTCTCCTAGGTTCGAACCTCTCCAGTCAGCTTCCTTCAAAGACCTTACTCTCAAAACTCTTTTCCTCGTCTGCCTTGCGACAGCCAAAAGAGTTAGTGAGGTTCACGCCTTCAGCAAGAACATAGGATTCACATCCGAATCAGCAACATGTTCTTTACAGCTCGGATTTTTAGCTAAAAATGAACTTCCTTCACGTCCTTGGCCTAGATCGTTCGAAATTCCTAGCCTTTCCAACATGGTGGGTAACGAGCTAGAGAGAGTTCTTTGCCCTGTCAGAGCTCTGAAATACTATCTTAAAAGGTCAAAACCTATAAGAGGACAGTCAGAGGCCTTATGGTGTGCCATCAAGAAACCTTCGATGCCTATGTCCAAAAACGCAGTTTCGTATTATATAAGGCTTCTGATTAGAGAAGCTCATTCTCACATGAAGGATGAAGACCTTGCTTTGCTGAAGGTAAGGACCCACGAAGTGAGAGCTGTAGCCACTTCGATGGCCTTTAAACAGAACCGTTCTCTGCAGAGTATTATGGATGCAACTTATTGGAGGAGCAAGTCAGTGTTTGCATCATTTTATCTCAAAGATGTCCAGTCTCTTTACGAGAACTGCTACACCCTGGGACCATTCGTAGCAGCGAGTGCAGTAGTAGGTGAGGGCTCAGCCACTACATTCCCTTAATCCCATAACCTTTTTAACCTTTCTCTTGAATGCTTTTATTGTTGTTTTTTGGGTTGTTACGGTAGGCTAAGAAGCCTTCCGCATCCTGTTTGATTTGGCGGGTGGTCAATTCGTTTTTGAGAAGCGCCTAGGTTAGAGGTTGTGTAGAGGTCCTTTAGTATGGGTTGCAGCCCTTTATACTTCAGCACCTTAGGGTTGTTCAGCCTCCTAAGAGGAACGCTGCACTCAGTAAGGAAGACGAACTTATTAAAGGCAGAGTAATGGTTCAAGTCGACTTCCTTACCAGGTACTTATAATTTCATTGTTATTTTTGAATAACTAATAATATGAAATACGGGATACTTAGCTTACTGATATACATGTACACTGGTTTTCACCCACCTCCCTGGGTGTGAATCAGCTACATGATTATCGGGTAAGATTAATATTGAAAAATGTTATTTTCATTAGTAAAATAAATTTTTGAATATACTTACCCGATAATCATGATTTAATTGACCCACCCTTCCTCCCCATAGAGAACCAGTGGACCGAGGAAAAATTGAGGTGGTGTCAACAAGAAGTACTGCAGTACCTGGCCACAGGTGGCGCTGGTGAGTACACCCCCTTCTAGTATAGTGATCGCTGGCGTATCCCTTCCGTAGAATTCTGTCGGGCAACGGAGTTGACAGCTACATGATTATCGGGTAAGTATATTCAAAAATTTATTTTACTAATGAAAATAACATTTTCCAATATTAAACTTACCCGGTGATCATATAGCTGTCAGCTCTGCTGCCCGACAGAAAAACCTAAGGACGAAATACGCCAGCGATCGCTATACAGGTGGGGGTGTACATCAACAGCGCCATCTGTCGAGCAGGTACTCAAGTACTCCATGTCAACACAGAACCAATTTTCTCTCTGTCGTGCTACCGGCAAGACCTACTAAATACGCTGTTGTTTTCTGGATTGATTTTCACGTTATTTGGTGAAGTATTCATTTCTGGTTATTAGCTATCGCTGTGCAGAAGTTATCTTCAATACTTCCTTGCATTCTTTTTTGGATTTTGGATTATTTGTTGACGACTTGGATAGATTTTGAATTCCCCCCTTTGACTAATTCAAGATGTCTGACCCTTCTCAAGTCCCCAAGTACAGGAAGTGTAGCGCTAGGGACTGTTCAAGGCGTCTTCCGAAGGCCTCTATCGATCCGCACACCGTTTGTTCCAATTGTAGGGGTAAAGCCTGTCAATTGGAAGATCGATGTGAGGAATGCGTTGGGCTTTCGGAATTCGGGTTTCAAGAATTCCTGAAGTATGCACGTAGGCTAGAGAAGGATAGGATCAGGAGGAGTTCGTCTCGCTCAATTGATTTTTCTTCTCCCCATGCCCCACAACCTATTCCTTCCCCTGTAGTGGTTGCACCCGACCCCCCTGCTAGCTCTCATCAACCTTCGATGGCAGATATGATGCGTGCCATCCAGGCTCTCGGTGAGAGAGTCGAGTCATTGGCGAATGACCGCAATCAACTCATGGCTGACGTCAGGGAGTTGAAAGGTAAGAGTGCAGTGGGAAGTGAAGTGAGTGTTAGTGCAGTGAAAAGTGTCAGTGTTACGCATGAGGGTGCGTCTGTTCGTGCCTGTTGTCCTCCCAGTCCGGGACCTCTTGCAAGCTCCCAAGCCCAGGGGAGAAGCAATGTCGTACGACCAAAGGGTTCGACAGGCTTTAATCAGCGGACAGACGTTCCCTCCGTGGTTTCGGACGTATCTTGCCTAGATCGTCCCACCCACAAGAAGACGAGTGAGCCCGTTCATTCCTCGTCTGCGGAAGAGGTTTCACGCCAGAAACGATGGACCAAGGTCTCACGGCCTCTTAAACGCAAGGTCCCTTCCGAGCAAGTCCAACGGCCCAGGTGTAGCCACTGGGTCAGTTCGGACTCGCTGCAGTCCTCCGACGACTGCACACCTCCTAAGAGAGGCAAAGTGGTACCGCAACTGGCAGTAACTCCGTCTGTTGCCACACCAGCTGTTGTAGACCCTAAGTGGTCTTTGCTGCAGTCTATGCAGACTCAGTTAGCTGCGGTTATGCAGGAGTTTCGTGCGGAGAAGGCTGACGCTGCACCCGTTAGCCTACAACCTACCACGGTTGTGCGCCCAGCAGACGCTGAGGCTGCCTGCTCCCACACTCCAGCTGTGAGAGCTCCTCCACCCATGCGCAGTCGACCCTGCCAGACGCATGCTGACGTTCACAGACGCACGGAACCCTCCGTTGACGTGCGTGTGCTACCACAACAACAGGAGGGTGGAGTTAAGCTGCCGTGTTTTGACGCGGTGCGTCAGCCTCCGCAACCTACGGTGGTCTCCGCTATCCGTCCTCAGTCGGGAGTAGACGCTTTGCTCACCCACTCAGCATGCACCCGTGCTGCCGGACTCAGCCGTCCAGCTTTTACCTACTCCGTTGCCTCTTCCTCCTCAACATTCAGACGACGGACTCTCTGATGATGACGAAACTGCACATCTTGACGACCAACACTCGGACATCGACGAACCCAAGACCACGCCTCCATCCTTAGACTTTAGGGAAGTGCTTGTGCTGTTCAAGGATTTATATCCGGATCAGTTTGTGTCTGCAGCACCACGCTCGCCTCCCTCTGAGTTCGCTTTAGGCATGCAGTCAGCAGCACCTGCCTTTACGAAGCTCGTACTCGCTCGCTCGTCCAAGAGAGCTTTAAGGGTACTGGGAGAGTGGTTGCAGTCCAAAAAGCAACTTGGGAAGACATCCTTCATGTTTCCCCCGGTCAAGCTTGCTTCCAGATCTAGCGTCTGGTATGCCACGGGAGAAGTTCTCGGCTTGGGAGTTCCTGCCTCTGCCCAGGGCGACTTCTCAAGTCTGGTAGACTCTCCCCGCAGGTTGGCTATGAGACGCTCCAAGATTTGCTGGACTCCTTCGGATATGGACCATCTTATGAAGGGAGTTTTCCGTGCATTCGAAGTCTTTAACTTCTTGGACTGGTGTTTGGGAGCGTTGAGCAGGAAGACCTCCCCTTCTGATAAGGAAACTTCCATGCTCATTATGTCCTGCATGGACAAAGCCATACGGGATGGTTCTAGTGAGCTTGCGGCTTCTTTCGTGTCCGGGGTCCTCAAGAAGCGGGATCACCTTTGCTCCTTCTTGTCAGCTGGAGTCACCCCATGTCAAAAGTCGGAGCTTATGTTTGCTCCGCTCTCGAAGTGTCTCTTCCCTGAAGAGTTGATCAAGGAGATTGCCGCCTCCTTGATCCAGAAAGACACTCATGACCTGGTGGCGTCATCCGCACGCAAGGTGGAGGTGACACAAAGCAGACGTTCACCATGGAGACGACAAAGTCGGTTCTAGCATCGGTCAGGAAGGAAGACTGGATAGTCTCGTTAGACCTAAAGGACGCTTACTTTCACGTCCCCATCCACCCAGATTCCCAACCTTTTCTAAGGTTCGTTTTCGGGAAGGTTGTATACCAGTTCCAAGCCCTGTGCTTTGGCCTAAGCACGGCACCTCTAGTTTTTACCAAACTGATGAGGAATATTGCCAAATTCCTGCATTTAGCAAACATCAGAGCCTCCCTCTATTTGGACGACTGGCTTTTAAGAGCTGCGTCAAGTCGTCGCTGTCTGGAGAATCTACAGTGGATTCTGGATCTGACCAAGGAATTGGGTCTCCTGGTCAATATGGAAAAGTCCCAACTCGTCCCATCCCAAACTTTACATTCAGATCTCCCTGGACAATTCTATCCTGTTCGTAATACTAGGCAGGCAGTTAATTCTAATAGCCAGGCCTTCTCCATCACGAGGCTCAATACTACGCAGTACTCTAGAAGTTTTATTCCAGCTGTGACCAAGTTGTGGAATGATCTTCCTAATCGGGTGGTTGAATCAGTAGAACTTCAAAAGTTCAAAGTTGGAGCAAATGCTTTTTTGTTGACCAGGCGGACATAGTCTTTTTATAGTTTATTTATGACATATTTGTTTTTGATGTTGTTGATAAGTTTATTATATGACATGTCTGTTTTGACGTTGTTTCTTATTTTAGAATGATTTATTGTTAATTTGTTCTCTTCATTTATTTATTTCCTTATTTCCTTTCCTCACTGGGCTATTTTTCCCTGTTGGAGCCCCTGGGCTTATAGCATCTTGCTTTTCCAACTAGGGTTGTAGCTTGGATAGTAATAATAATAATAATAATAATATAGTATACCTAGGAATGGAGATTCAGAGTCAAGCTTTTCGGGCTTTTCCGTCGGCCCCCAGAATGAGTCAAGCCCAAGAATGCATCCAGTCCATGCTGAAGAAGGACCGATGTTCAGTCAGACAGTGGATGAGTCTGATAGGGACGCTTTCATCACTGGACCAGTTCATCGCGTTAGGGAGACTCCACCTCCGCCCCCTTCAATTTCACTTAGCTGCTCACTGGAGAAAGGACAAGACGCTAGAAGCGGTCTCGGTTCCTATTTCCGAGAAGATGAAGTCTTCACTGACTTGGTGGAAGAACAACATTCTCCTCAGGGAGGGTCTGCCACTGGCTGTTCAGACCCCCGACCACCTTCTCTTCTCGGACGCATCGGACACGGGCTGGGGTGCGACATTGGACGGTCGGGAATGCTCGGGCACGTGGAATACGGATCAAAGAACGTTGCACATCAACTGCAAGGAGCTACTGGCAGTTCATCTGGCCTTGAGAAGCTTCAAGTCCCTCCTTCTAGGCAAGGTGGTGGAGGTGAACTCCGACAACACCACAGCCTTGGCGTACATCTCCAAACAAGGAGGGACTCATTCGATGAGGTTGTACGAGATCGCAAGGGACCTCCTCACCTGGTCAAGAGATCGAAACATATCCCTAGTAACGAGGTTCATTCAAGGCGACATGAATGTCATGGCAGACCGCCTCAGCCGGAAGGGTCAAATCATCCCAACAGAGTGGACCCTTCACAAGAATGTATGCAACAGACTATGGGCCTTGTGGGGTCAGCCTACCATAGATCTGTTCGCAACCTCGATGACCAAGAGGCTCCCCATTTATTGTTCACCGATTCCGGACCCAGCAGCAGTTCACATAGATGCCTTTCTTCTGGATTGGTCCCATCTAGACCTTTATGCGTTCCCCCCGTTCAAGATTGTCAACAGAGTACTGCAGAAGTTCGCCTCTCACGAAGGGACAAGGTTGACGTTGGTTGCTCCCCTCTGGCCCGCGAGAGAATGGTTCACCGAGGTACTGCAATGGCTAGTAGACGTTCCCAGAACACTTCCTCTAAGAGTGGACCTTCTGCGTCAGCCGCATGTAAAGAAGGTACACCCAAGCCTCCACGCTCTTCGTCTGACTGCCTTCAGACTATCGAAAGACTCTCGAGAGCTAGAGGCTTTTCGAAGGAGGCAGCCAGAGCGATTGCTAGAGCTAGGAGGACATCCACTCTCAAAGTCTACCAGTCGAAGTGGGAAGTCTTCCGAAGCTGGTGCAAGTCGAAATCAGTATCCTCAACCAGTACCTCTGTAACTCAGATAGCTGACTTCCTTTTATACCTAAGGAAGGAAAGATCCCTTTCAGCTCCCACGATCAAGGGTTACAGAAGCATGTTGGCAGCAGTCTTCCGTCACAGAGGCTTAGATCTTTCCAACAACAAAGATCTACAGGACCTCCTTAAGTCTTTTGAGACCTCGAAGGAGCGTCGGTTGGCCACACCAGGTTGGAACTTAGACGTGGTACTAAGATTCCTTATGTCAGCAAGGTTCGAACCACTTCAATCAGCCTCTTTTAAAGATCTCACTTTGAAAACTTTTCCTCGTCTGCTTAGCAACAGCTAAAAGAGTCAGTGAGATACACGCCTTCAGCAGGAACATTGGATTTACATCTGAAACGGCTACATGTTCCTTACAGCTTGGTTTTTTAGCCAAAAACGAACTTCCTTCTCGTCCTTGGCTCAAATCGTTCGATATTCCAAGCCTTGCTAATTTGGTTGGAAATGAACAAGAAAGAGTACTATGCCCGGTAAGAGCTCTTAAGTACTATTTGAGACGTACTAAGCCATTACGTGGACAATCAGAAGCTTTATGGTGCGCCATTAAGAAACCTTCTTTACCAATGTCGAAGAATGCAGTTTCTTATTATATCAGACTTTTGATTCGAGAAGCTCATTCCCATCTGAATGAGGAGGACCATGCTTTGCTGAAGGTAAGGACACATGAAGTTAGAGCTGTCGCAACTTCAGTGGCCTTCAAACAAAACAGATCTCTGCAGAGTGTAATGGATGCAACCTATTGGAGAAGCAAGTCAGTGTTCGCATCATTTTACCTTAAAGATGTCCAGTCTCTTTACGAGAACTGCTACACCCTGGGACCATTCGTAGCAGCGAGTGCAGTAGTGGGTGAGGGCTCAACCACTACATTCCCCTAATCCCATAACCTTTTTAATCTTTCTCTTGAAATGCTTTTTATTGTTGTTTTTGGGTTGTCCGGAAGGCTAAGAAGCCTTTCGCATCCTGGTTGATTTGGCGGGTGGTCAAATTCTTTCTTGAGAAGCGCCTAGATTAGAGGTTTTGATGAGGTCCTTTAGTATGGGTTGCAACCCTTCATACTTCAGCTCCTAGGAGTCGCTCAGCATCCTATGAGGATCGCGAGGCTCAGTAAGGAAGACGTACTTAAAGGCAGAGTAATTGTTCAAGTCGACTTCCTTACCAGGTACTTGTTAATTTTATGTTTGTTATTTTGAATAACTGCTAAAATGAAATACGAAATACTTAGCTCTTAATGTTAACATATATGCTGGTCTCTACCCACCCCCCTGGGTGTGAATCAGCTATATGATCACCGGGTAAGTTTAATATTGGAAAATGTTATTTTCATTAGTAAAATAAATTTTTGAATATACTTACCCGGTGATCATAAATTAAAGGACCCACCCTTCCTCCCCAATAGAGACCCAGTGGGCCGAGGAGAAAATTGGTTCTGTGTTGACATGGAGTACTTGAGTACCTGCTCGACAGATGGCGCTGTTGATGTACACCCCCACCTGTATAGCGATCGCTGGCGTATTTCGTCCTTAGGTTTTTCTGTCGGGCAGCAGAGCTGACAGCTATATGATCACCGGGTAAGTATATTCAAAAATTTATTTTACTAATGAAAATAACATTTCACTAGATGACTCGGGAATACGACATCACCTAAGTTTTCCTACCTAACCTAATTTACAGTGCAGTGTCATTACCTACCCAAAGTGGTTATCTGTCTATCCCCTCTCCCCTCCCCCACCATGTTTCTATGTCCTTACCATAACCAAAGTGTCTTGCCATATTGTTTGGAAGTGTGAAAAAAAGGTTACCCTTTACAGTCCAATAGTCCGGTTGTGGAAAAAGATGAAGTGATTAATAAAAGGCGGTAATTTCTATGGCTCTAAATTTCTTTGAGAAATGAGTGCCTTAACCCTTTTACCCCCGGGGTATTTGGAAATTTCCAACCCTTAACCCCCAAGGGGTTATTTTTTTCCCAGCACATTTTGCAGTATATTTTTTTTAAATTGCTCTAACAGCCTTAATTTTTGTCATCGAGAGGTCAGGTTGGTCTCATTCTCTTGGAAAATGACTGAATTTTCTCAAAAAATTATCAAAAAATATGAAAAACAAATTTTTATATCATTTTTTTGCAAGGACGTACCGGTACGTCCATGGGGGTAAAGGGATGGCTTTTGTGAAACGTACCAGTACGTCCTTTGGGGGTAAAAGGGTTAATACTCAGCAGTAGGAACATTTCCTAGTCTTGAAATTCTTGTGACCCCTCCGTATGGTTTTTTTCTCTTAACATACAATAACTACCACAATTTTGACACAGCTACACAATTTATCAGTAACTTTGTAATGTTTAAAACAAATGGAAATGCAGGGTATGTTTTTTGTAACTGGGTACAGAAAAATGCGTACTGAAACAAGATCATGAAAGAATTATTAAGAGTGAAGATTGTCAGTGCTGCAATGAAGGTTGGGCAGAGTTGCATGATAATAGATTAGGTGCATATTTTTTTTTTTTTTCGGTAATAGTATAGAACACCACGCTCTACATTTACGCCAATATAATGTAATCCTGCAGTTCTCACCTTCTTGCACAGTAATTAGGTGGTTATTTAAATTCTGGGAAAGCAATAATTAGCAAGATATGTTGAAGAGGGGAGAAGGGGTTATAAAGAGAAAATAGCTCGGTTTCCTCACTAAACGACTTGGAACTGACATGTCAACATCGTCAACCAAACAGAATTCCTGATGCCATCGTACATAAACAGAAGTTCGTGATGCCAGCGTACATTTGATTTACTGTATATTCAAAATATACTTAATTAAAAATGGATTAATTACTCAAGTGTCCTTAAAATATGCAATTTACAAATAGTGACACTTGAGTAATCACAATTCTTGATTAAGTATATTTTGAGTATACAGTATATCAAATGTACGTTGGCATCACGAACTTCTGTTTATGTACGCTGACATCACGATCTGTTTGGTTGACTATGTTGACGTCAGTTCCATGTCGTTTAGTGAGGAAACCGAGCTATTTTCTCTTTATAACCCCTTCTCCCCTCTTCAACATATCTTGCTAATTATTGCTTTCCCAGAATTTAAATAACCACCTAATTACTGTGCAAGAAGATGACAACTGTAGGATTGCCTTATTTTGGAGTAAACGGAGAGCGTGGTATTCTATACTATCACCTTTTTTTCTTTTAGGGGAAATTGTAGTCTTTGTGTCAAAAAAATTATATAAAAGTGATCCTGATAAGTGTCGAGGTAATGAATACTGTGAAAGTCATCTTTAATTAGTGGTATTAGTGTTATATATATGGCAAATTTTTCTGGAAACATAGTTGTCATGTAAAAGAAATTTGCTCTTCCCTTCAATGATGCCTTTTTTTCTATGACAAATGTTTTTGATATTAGTTATGCAGTATCAGAATTAAAGAAATTTGTACTATTGGCCAAAATCACCGTCCTTACTGGGCACGATCTTTGCCCTATTAAAACACTAATGGTAGGCTTCATTATTAACAAAATATTAGGGAAGTAAATAAGTGTTTCCTTGAAGTTGCATGGATGAAACAAGGTAGTGTAGATAGAAATACCCAGCTTGGAGTCCATCGAAGCAGAAACTTGCTCAGTCTTTCGGATAATACCTTCCATCTGAAGGGACCAAGGCAGCTCTAATCAGATTCTGGAACATTGATGTTCTGGATAGAATCCATTAACAAAAGTTTTCTTCTCCTACTTATCTGGTGGGGGCTCACTAAGTTTAACTTTCTGATAACCCCCAGGACTCGCAGAACTCCCTTGGCTCTGGTGTCAGAACATCTCATGGTGTTACCCTGAAAAGGTCAGAGGAATTCCCTTTCCTGGTGGGTGCTGAGGGATGCTTTTCTATAACTCCATCCATCCATATACCAAAGGCACTTCCCCCAATTTTGGGGGGTAGCCGACATCAACAATGAAACAAAACAAAACAAAAACAAAGAAGGGGATCTCTACTCTCTACGTTCCTCCAGCCTAACCAGGGACTCAGCCGAGTTCAGCTGGTACTGCTAGGGTGCCACAGCCCAATCTCCCACATTATCCACCACAGATGAAGCTTCATAATGCTGAATCCCCTACTGCTGCTACCTCCGCGGTCATCTAAGGCACCGAAGGAAGCAGCAAGGCCTACCGGAACTGCATCACAATCGCTCGCCATTCATTCCTATTTCTAGCACGCTCTCTTGCCTCTCTCACATCTATCCTCCTATCACCCAGAGCTTTCTTCACACCATCCATCCACCCAAACCTTGGCCTTCCTCTTGTACTTCTCCCATCAACTCTTGCATTCATCACCTCCTTTAGCAGACAGCCATTTTCCATTCTCTCAACATGGCCAAACCACCTCAACACATTCATATCCACTCTAGCCGCTAACTCATTTCTTACAACCGTTCTCACCCTCACCACTTCGTTCCTAACCCTATCTACTCGAGATACACCAGCCATACTCCTTGGACACTTCATCTCAAACACATTCAATTTCTGTCTCTCCATCACTTTCATTCCCCACAACTCCGATCCATACATCACAGTTGGTACAATCACTTTCTCATATAGAACTCTCTTTACATTCATGCCCAACTCCCTTAACTGCCCCCAACACTTTGCAACCTTCATTCACTCTCTGACGTACATCTGCTTCCACTCCACCATTTGCTGCAACAACAGACCCCAAATACTTGAACTGATCCACCTCCTCAAGTAACTCTCCACTCAACATGACATTCAACCTTGCACCACCTTCCCTTCTCGTACATCTCATAACCTTACTCTTACCCACATTAACTCTCAACTTCCTTCTCTCACACACCCTTCCAAATTCTGTCACTAGTCGGTCAAGCTTCTCTTGTGTCTGCTACCAGTACAGTATCATCCGCAAACAACAACCGATTTACCTCCCATTCATGATCATTTTCGCCTACCAGTTTTAATCCTCGTCCAAGCACTCGAGCATTCACCTTTCTCACCACTCCATCAACATACAAGTTAAACAACCACGGCGACATCACACATCCCTGTCTCAGCCCCACTCTCACCGGAAACCAATCGCTCACTTCATTTCCTATTCTAACACATGCTTTACTACCTTTGTAGAAACTTTTCAATGCTTGCAACAACCTTCCACCAACTCCATATAACCTCATCACATTCCACATTGCTTCCCTATCAACTCTATCATATGCTTTCTCCAGATCCATAAACGCAACATACGCCTCCTTACCTTTTGCTAAATATTTCTCGCATATCTGCCTAACTGTAAAAATCTGATTCATGCAACCCCTACCTCTTCTAAAACCACCCTGTACTTCCAAGATTGCATTCTCTGTTTTATCCTTAATCCTATTAATCAATACTCTACCATACACTTTTCCAACTACACTCAACAAACTAATACCTCTTGAATTACAACACTCATGCACATCTCCCTTACCCTTATATAGTGGTACAATACATGCACAAACGCAATCTACTGGTACCATTGACAACAAAAAACACATTTTTATGAATAGAACTTACCTGGCAGTTATATATATATAGCTGAGTCTCTGACTGCGGCAGAATTTAATCGAAAATCGCGGCAACCGCCTTGTGGTGGTTGTGTGGTTAGATGGTTAACAACCCTTACAGGGTGGTACTTGGAATCATTCCCATTTTCTATTCCTCAGATTATCTCTGCCAGCCGGATCGACAACATAGTTGGTCCGCCTTTCAGAGTTTTTCGGATCGCTTTCCCTTCATCGCCTTTTTGGACTTCGTTTTTGGTGAAGTACACTGTGTTGGGATTTGGCAATCGTGTTGTTTTTGTTTTTTGTCTTTTTTCCTTTATTATCATGAGTGAGAAAATTCATTATTGTGTTTGTGCGAATGATATTTGCAAGGTGAGGTTGCCGAAGGTTTCGGTTGACCCTCACACTATCTGTATGGGTTGCAGGGGCTTTGAATGTGCTTTAGATAATAAGTGCAAGGAATGCGAGGTTTTAAGTGATGATGATTGGTTAGCTATGAAGCGCTATGTGCGCAAACTTGAGATTGATAGAGTTAGAAGAGCTAAATCAAAGTCTGCTAGTGAGCCTAGCTTAGATTTATCTATTGACCCTTTGCTTGTAACCCCTTTGGAAGGTATTCCTTCCCCAAATGTAGTGACTCCTGCCCCTTCTACAGGACCTGTGCCTACGGATGACCCTGGGTATGCTAAATTAGCTGCTGAATTGGAGGCCATTAAAGCACAGTTGGAGGCCTTTAAAGGTAAGGGTGTAGGTGAAATTAGTGCTTGTGAAAGTACAGTGGAGGTGGCGACTGATCGAATCTGTCATACCCCTAGGTCTAGACCTCTACCAAGCTCCCAGGACCAAGGGAGAAGGTACGTCGAAAGCCGAAAGGGGTGAGAGGTGCTTATCCTCGGTCAGTCGTCGCCTCAGACAGTCCTGTTGCCATCTCCCAGGCTGCTCTTGACCGCCGTAGGAAAGGCGTGTCGGATACGTTTGTGTCTTCGCCTGATCGTTCTCCCAGACGTAATTGGCGTTACGAATCAAGACCAATGAAGAGAGGGTGGAACCGGGACGTGCAGTCTCGCTCTCCCTCTCCCGGTTCGAGTAGCAGAGACCCTGATCCTTCGGAAGACGATTTCGATGTTCCTGTTAAAAGGGCGAAACTGAGAGTCCTTAGCCCAGTTAATCCTGCTAGACTCCCTGCTTCTTCTGCCAGCGCTCCCAGTCAAGCCGTACGACAACTGCCGTCTTCGGCACCGCGAGAGCCAGCGGAGGTTGCTAAAGCTTTCATGGTTGTTATGCATGAACAACTTTCATCGTTAGTTAAAGCTTTCAGCCACCCTTCTCAGTCCGTCAGACGTAAGGACGTCTCTTTGCCTGTTAAGAGATCTTCTTCTAAGAGAGATTTTAGTATCTCTCCCAAGAAACCTCTGCGCACTTCGTCGGCCGTACGACAACGTACACCCTCTTCATCGGCACGCTGCCAGGAATTTCCTTCCCCCCTCTCCCGGCGCCAGGACGATACTGCCTCTCGTTCTCGGCGCCGTGACGATTCCGTTTCCCTTTCGAAACGCTTGGACGTTACTGCCTCGTTTCTTAGGAAACAGGATGAATGCAGTCTGCATTTTCAAGGGGACGGCAGCCTGCATCTTCAGGACGCTTCCGTTTCTCGTCATCGTGACGATACTGCCTCTCGTCATCGTGACGATACCGCCTCTCGTCATCGTGACGATACCGCTTCTCGTCCTCGTGACGATACCGCTTCTCGTCCTCGTGACGATACCGCTTCTCGCCGACTGGATGTTAGCGGCGCTCGGCGCCAGGATTCAAACAGCTCTCGCTGCCAGACTGCTGGCCCCAACTCTTCGGGATGTTATCCTTGAGCAGGACCTCGAAGATATTTCGGAAGAGGAAGAAAAACCTGCCGACTCTTCTAGCGATTACAAGGTTCTTTCTCGCTCTCTTTTGGAACTTTATGGGGAGGAATTTCAACCTTCGGCCCCTCGTTCTCCTCAGTCTCAATTTACCAGGAAGAAAGCTACTAAGTCTTCGGCCTTCATCAAAATGAAACTTTCAATTTCGGCCAGGAAAGCTCTCGCTAAAGTGGATGATTGGATGAAGGAACGGAGACAAGCTGTCAAGACCACCTTTTCTTTTCCACCGTCTCGGCTCGCTTCCAAGGCCGGTATGTGGTATGAGACAGGGGAACCTTTGGGGTTAGGAGTGCCTTCCTCCTCCCAAGGTGACTTCTCGGCTCTTGTGGACTCGGCAAGAAGGCATGCTTTAAACTCTGCCAAGGTGATGTGGTCCATGTCGGAGCTTGATCACCTCGTCAAGGGAATTTTCAGGGTTTTCGAGGTTTTCAGCTTCCTGGACTGGTCTCTCGGGACTCTGGCCAGGAAGTCTGAACTCCTGGAGGACACAAAGGACCTGACGAGTAGCATGTCCTGCATGGACAAAGCTCTAAGGGATGGAGCTAATGAATTGGCTTCCCTTTTCTCAGCAGGGGTCTTAAAGAAGAGAGCCCTTTTGTGCTCCTTCACCTCTAGATCTGTGACTGTTGCCCAGAAGTCGGAGCTACTTTACGCCCCTTTTTCACGTCATCTTTTTCCTGAAGCTCTGGTCAGAGATATCTCCCTTTCTCTGGCTCAGAAGGCTACTCAGGACCTTTTGTCTCGGTCGGCTAGAAAGACCTTACCTGTTGCTCCTGCTCCCCTGAAGAAGGAGGAGAAGAAGTTTCAACAGCCCTTTCGGGGCAGGATCTCCTCGAGAGCGGATTTTAGGGGGAGAAGACAAGAGTCAGGGCCAAGGACCAGCAGGGGTGCGTTTAGGCCCCTGTCCAAAAAATGAGATGGAAGTCCTCCAGACACCAGTAGGGGCAAGACTGTCTCGTTTTTGGCAGTCTTGGAAAAGGAGAGGGGCGGACACCTGGTCCCTCTCAGTCGTCAAGGAAGGTTACAAGATCCCCTTTTTAAAGAAACCACCTCTCTCAGACTCTCCCCTAGCCTTAGTAGCTCAGTACACCAACGCGGGGAAACGAGAGGCTCTTCTGGAGCTAGTCGACCAGATGTTCGTCAAGGGAGCAATAGAGCCAGTTCAAGACCTCGCCTCCCCAGGCTTTTATAATCGCCTGTTTCTGGTTCCCAAGAACTCGGGTGGATGGAGACCAGTCCTAGATGTCAGCTCTCTGAACGCCTTCGTGGAGAAAACAAAGTTCTCCATGGAGACGACTCAGTCAGTGCTGGCTGCAGTTCGTCCAGGAGACTGGATGGTTTCTCTCGACCTGCAGGACGCTTATTTTCACGTCCCCATTCATCCGTCTTCGAGGAGATATCTGAGGTTTGTGTTCCAGGGCAAGTGCTTCCAGTTCAGGGCACTTTGCTTCGGTCTCAGCACAGCTCCCCAAGTTTTCACCAGACTAATGGCGAATGTGGCAGGCTGGTTACACCAGGAGGGGATAAGGGTCTCCTTCTATCTAGACGACTGGCTGATCCGGTCACAGTCGAAAGAGAAAAGTCTGGAGGACCTAATGAAAACTTATACGATCACTCAGGACCTGGGACTCATCGTCAACTGGGGGAAGTCTCAGACCGAGCCGAATCAGACTATTCTTTATTTGGGGATAGTTCTGAATTCAGTTTTTTTTCAGGCTTCTCCCTCCCAGGAGAGGCAGACCAGGTGCCTGGACAAAGTCAAAGACTTTTTGAGGAAGCAGGAATGCTCAGCGAAGGAGTGGATGAGTCTGCTGGGAACTCTATCCTCCCTGGAGCAGTTTGTCCCTTTGGGGAGACTGCACCTAAGGCCTCTGCAACACTTCCTCGCAAAGGTTTGGAACAGAAAGATCCAGGAGGACACTTTTTCTTTTCCCATTCCGACAGAGATCAAGGATCTTTTAATGTGGTGGCTGGACCCAGCTCTGTTGGGAAAAGGGATCTCCTTGTTCAAGAAGAACCCCGACCTAGTGTTATTCTCAGACGCGTCCGAGTCAGGCTGGGGAGCAACACTAGGGAACAAAGAGGTCTCAGGTATTTGGGAAGGGAGTCAGGTCAGTTGGCATATCAACAGGAAGGAATTGATGGCCATTTTGTTAGGGCTCAAGGCCTTCAAAACCTCGGTGTCGGGAAAGACTGTGGAGATCAATTCCGACAACACCACAGCTCTCGCGTACATAAGGAAGCAGGGGGGAACTCACTCCCTCTCTCTGTTCTCAACTGCGAGAGAGCTTCTCCTCTGGGCGAACGAGAACGAGACCCAGCTGTTGACAAGGTTTGTTCAAGGGCAGAGAAACATCAGGGCAGACATGCTCAGCAGGAGGGGACAGGTCCTTCCTACAGAGTGGACTCTCAACCCGCATGTCTGTCGGAGCCTCTGGAAGTTGTGGGGCAGACCAGTAATAGACCTTTTCGCCTCCGGTCTAAACAAGAGGATCCCCAACTACTGCTCCCTAGTCCCGGACGAGGAAGCTGTTGCAGTGGACGCCTTCTTGATGGATTGGACGGGGCTGGACATGTATGCCTTTCCCCCGTTCAAGATCATCAATCTGGTTGTCAGGAAGTTCGCTCTCCTCGATTCGGGGCGAATGATCCTAGTGGCTCCATTCTGGCCTGCGAGGGAATGGTTCACCGAAGTGGTAGGGTTACTGATGGACTTTCCAAGAAGACTCCCGGCAAGTCCAGATCTTCTCAGACAACCCCACTTCAAGAGATTTCACCAAAACCCCCTCGCTCTCAATCTGACTGCCTTCAGACTGTCGAGAAGCTCGTTAGATCTCGAGGCTTTTCGGCACAAGCGGCGAAAGCTATTGCCAGGGCAAGGAGGATCTCTTCACAAAGAGTCTACCAGTCAAAGTGGGAGACCTTTAGAGCTTGGTGCAGGAGGCGCAAGGTTTCCTCGTCCTCTACCTCTCTAAGCCAGATTGCAGACTTTCTTTTGCACCTCAGGCAGGATGCTAAGCTGGCTGTATCTACCATTAAAGGATACAGGAGCATGCTCTCAACCGTCTTTAGGCATAGAGGCTTAGAGTTATCTCAGAATAAGGACTTGCAGGACCTCATTAGGTCTTTTGAGACAGCAAAGCAGGTGCACTTTAGACCCCCTTCTTGGAACCTGGATGTGGTGCTTAAGTTTTTGTGCTCCAGGAAGTTTGAGCCTATCTCGCAAGCTTCTTTGCGAGATGTGACTAAGAAAACCCTCTTCCTTTTGTCAGCGACTGCCAGGAGGATCAGCGAGGTCCAGGCAATCGAGAAGCGTGTAGGCTTCACCCTAAATGTAGCGGTTTGTTCCTTGAGGTTCGACTTTCTCGCCAAGAATGAGAACCCTTCGAAACCCTGGCCTAGGACTTTTGAAGTCCCTAACCTCACGAATCTAGTAGGTCAGGAACAGGAAAGCCTCCTCTGCCCGGTTAGGGCTCTCAAGGCTTATTTGGCCCACACTAAGAGCGTGAGGGGTGCTTCCAACTCCTTATGGTGTTCAGTGAAGGATCCTCAAAAACTCGTCAAAGAACGCTTTGTCCTTTTTCCTGAGGTAAACTATTAGGGAAGCCCACCTCTTTTGTGAGGAAGAAAACTTCGCCCTGTTAAAAGTACGGGCTCACGAAGTAAGGGCCATTGCTGCTTCGCTGGCATACCGGAAAAATATGTCAGTTAAGCAGATCATGGACGCAACGTTCTGGAGGAGCAACTCTGTCTTCGCTTCTCATTACCTCAGAGAGGTAAGAGTGGACTATGACAAGTGTTATACCTTGGGCCCATACGTAGCTGCGGCTTCTGTATTAGGCAAAGGAGTTACTACCCCCACTCAACCTTAGTTTATGTACTTGTATATGGGTTTGTGTTTTTTATGGTTGTCTGAGGTCCTCGTCCTGTGGTACGGTTCCCTCAGTCCAGATAGATAGTTTATATCTATTTCTGCAAGGTTAGATGGTTAGCTTTAGTAAGGTTGCAGGTTTTTTTTATATGGGAAGGTAGTTTTCTGAAGTCTAGTCAAGTTGTTGGTCCTACCCCTTTGACAGACTCGATTGAGTTGTTTGCAGCGTAGCAGGTCTACTCCTGGCTGAACACTCCTAAGGGAAAGCGACTCTAGAGGCAGTTACCTTTGAAGTCAGCTACCTTAGCAGGTAAGGAATCAAGGTGTTTGTTCTCCTACAACTCTTTTGTTGTTTCCCCAACTATGTTTTTCTGTCTGTTTCCCTCCTCCAAATGTGTGAATCAGCTATATATATGTAACTGCCAGGTAAGTTCTATTCATAAAAATGGAGTTTTTATGATAAAACAAAGTTTTATGAATACTTACCTGGCAGTTATATATATATTTTAAAGCCCACCCACCTCCCCTCAGGAGACAGGTCGGGCAAAGATAATATCTGAGGAATAGAAAATGGGAATGATTCCAAGTACCACCCTGTAAGGGTTGTTAACCATCTAACCACACAACCACCACAAGGCGGTTGCCGCGATTTTTTATTAAATTCTGCCGCAGTCGGAGACTCAGCTATATATATATAACTGCCAGGTAAGTATTCATAAAACTTTGTTTTATCATAAAAACTCCATATTAAACAATCTCACCAACCATTCAAGTACAGTCACACCCCCTTCCTTCAACATCTCAGCTTTCACACCATCCATACCAGATGCTTTTCCTACTCTCGTTTCATCTAGTGCTCTCCTCACTTCCTCTATTGTAATCTCTCTCTCTTTCTCATCCCCCATCACTGGCACCTCAACACCTGGAACAGCAATTATATCTGCCTCCCTATTATCCTCAACATTCAGCAAACTTTCAAAATATTCCGCCCACCTTTTCCTTGCCTCCTCTCCTTTTAACAACCTTCCATTTCCATCTTTCACTGTGTCTTCAATTCTTGCACCAGCCTTCCTTACTCTCTTCACTTCTTTCCAAAACTTCTTCTTATTTTCTTCATATGACTGACCCAGTCCCTGACCCCACCTCAGGTCAGCTGCCCTCTTTGCCTCACGTACCTTGCGCTTTACTTCCACATTTTGTCTATAACTGACTCATAATAAAGGTCTAGCCTATCCCTTTTACTCAGTGGAGGAGCAATAGCATCCCCCAGCGTGACGACTAGACGACAGTTCTTTACCGTTCCAGAATATCTTGACATTTTCTCCCCAAATCAGTCACAGGGACAGGAGAAAGGGAAGGTTACAAATTCTGACCATGCCAGGACAACTCTCCGGAGAGGGAGAGCTAGGGTAACGACTAGTAGATGTAAGGGAATGTTTGACATCCTCCTCTTCTCAAGAATGATAAAGGTCAATCAAGACCAGACAGTACCCCCCTAAAATGCTCTTTCTTGGACGCAGTTGTAACACGAGGATCTGGTAGACTCGTGTTAGACAGATGGAAGTTGAGTAGATGGTCCCACGTACAGAGTCCCTCTTGAAGTACAATCCTGGTGGACCACCATAGGGAACGGAGAGAAACGATCATGACTTCTTTTCTTTTCAGGATGCTTTCATGGAACCACTATTGCCTTCACAGGGACTGGGATGGTGCTGGCCCCCCTTAGTTTATCTAGGTGGAGGAGTCGTGCACTTGACTTGCAGCACCTCGTGTTCCTCTGATCGGATAAGTGGAGGGTAATTACTGTAGGTACTTAGGAGCTATTGCATAACCCAGCTTTGCAGAATGAGCTTGTATAGGGTGATGGCAGGAAGAGGGGGGGCCGGGGGGGGACATAAAACAGAAGACAACCAATGCGGCCTTAAACTGCATATCGGGAAACACACCACTGACTTGTGGTATGACATACACGGCAGTGGGATATGGGATGGGGGACGCAGCACTGGTGGTGTGGCGGATGTCTCGCACTCCGCTGGGTAATGTAGAGGTACCATGTGATCCTCTCTTGACTCTCCCTCTTTGATGATTGATTGCCACCATCATACTGGCACTGCAGTCTCGGAATTGTCAAGTAAATGAATGCGGTGATTATCCCTCCCCTGGCGCCTTACACATCGAGGGATTTGAGGTGATGATTTCTTCGACTTGACTTGATCATTCCAAAGTGGGCCACACATCGTGAATGGGAAGCCATACTTCGTAAACCAAATTGAAGATAAGTTGTGAAGAAAGGCATTGGAACTACCTGGCAAAGTTGTCATTCTGGGTTGTGCTCCTGCGCATGTTCAATAGTGCTTAGTACAGTATAATGCTCTGATGCTTAGTACAGTATAATGCTCTGGAGAATGCTCAGTAAACCTCAAAGGCCAACTCGTGTGTATAACCTGAGTACTCTTTTTGAGATCCTAGGTTAGAAACGAGAAGATGGACAGTCCAGAGCGTTGAAGGGTGGCGATATCTATGTCGCTTCTCGGCCAGCGTCCGGCGAGCTTTAGTCTGAGCATGTTCAACGAATGGAGACAAGGTAGTAGCAAGAGGATCTGCTTCCAGCTTAGCATCTTCTTGCTCAGTATAGGTTGGTAGAATCCACATAGAGATAAACCTGAAGGATCACATGATCGCTGTCCTTCGTTGGCTTGCCTGGTGGCTAACTCAATGACAGAGGGTCAGACAGGAATTTCAGGAATTAAGAAATCTAGGCGACTTCCTCTCCAACTCCAAAGCAGATGAAAGAAAATAATGATTTTTATGAATAGCACTTACCTGGCAGTTATATATATATATATACTGTAGCTGAAATCTCTAAATCGGCAGAATTTTTCAAAACGAGGCAACCGCCTTGTGGTGGTTGGGAGGTAGGTGGTTACACCCATCACAGGGTGGTACAAGGAATCATTCCAGTGTTCAAGACTTCAGTTCATCTCTGCCGGCTGGATCGAAAACATCGTCGGTCCACCATTGAGAGTTTTTCTAATCATTTTCCCTTCTTCGATTTTTGGACTTCGTTTGGTGAAGTACTAGGGATTTGGCAATCGTGTTTTGTTATTATTATTGTACTATTTACTTTGTTTATCATGAGTGAAAACTTAATTTTCGTGTTTGTGCGAGTGATGTATGTAAGGTGAGGTTACCGAAAGTGTCGGTTGACCTTCACAGTTTGTATGCAGGGGTTTTGTTTGTGCACTATATTTTAGGTGTAAAATTTTTAATCCTGATGCAGAAATACGTTCCGCCAACTCTAAGACGTCACAGTCGTGTGACGTTATCTTCATTGTATGACTTGCAAATTCTCTTTATTTGTTTTTTCTTGTAAAGAATGGGAGGAATTCCACTTATATAAGTTTTTTAACTTTTAATGTAAAATTTTAAAGAAATATTTGTCCATTTAGTATTCGTTCTTTAAATTATCGATCTAATTTCATAGATTAAATAGAACTAGCGTATGGTTAATTTACGCTGTTAGTTCTCATTACTATCGATGCAGTCCCAACATGCCTTGGTAGCGTTCTTTTCGATATGGGAATTAGGTCTTCCTGTCAACAAGAAGAGTCTCTTCTGACACCAGGACGCTCAGCACCACGTCTTTTAGAACGTTCAGCGTCTCGCTCTGTTAACCTCTCGGCTCCACGTCTTACAGGACGGTCGGCGCCATGTCTTACAAGACTATCGGTTACTCACCTTCCTGGATGCTCAGCTCCACGTCTTACAGGACTATCGGCACCACGTCTTACAGGACTATCGGCGCCACATCTTACAGGACGATCGGCGCCTCGTCTTTCAGGACGCTCGACATCGAAGTTCTAGCATGAGGCATGACATTGAACATGAGACTCTAGGACTTCGTGATGACACTAGTCGAATCGTATGTCAAGATCAAGGACGCCTTCCTTGGATCTAGAAAGTTTTTTTTTTTTCGAGCGAGGTTTGTTCAAGGGCAAGAAACATCGGGGCAAACATGCTCAGCAGGAAGAGACTAGTTTTTCCCACAGAATGGTCTCTCAACCCGCAAGTCTGTCAGTTTCTGGATGTTGTAGGGCAGACCTGTAACAGACCTTTTTGCCTCCAACTTGAAGAAGAGGATCCCCTACTGCTGCTCCCTAGTCCCGGACGAGGAAGCTGTAGCAGTGGACTCCTTCTTGATGGATTGGACGGGGGTGGACATGTATGCGTTGCCCCCGTTTGAAATCATCTATCTGGTCTTCAGGAAATTCGCTCTCCTCGATTCGGGACGAATGATCCTAGCGGCTCCATTCTGGCCTGCAAGGGAATGGTTTTCGGAAGTGATGGGCATGTTGATGGACTTCCCAAGAAGACTTCGGCAAGTCCAGATCTTCTCAAACAGTCCCACTTCGAGAGGTATCATCAAACCCCCCTTGCTCTCAAACTGACTTCCTTCAGACTGACTAGAAGCTTGTCAGATCTCGAGGCTTTTCGGCACAAGCGGCGAAAGCTATTGCCAGAGCAAGGAGGATCTCTTCACAAAGAGTCTACCAATCTAAGTGGGAGACCTTTAGAGCTTGGTGCAGGCGGCGCAAGTTTTCCTCAACCTCTACCTCTGAGCCAGATTGCAGACTTCTTCTTGTACCTCAGACAGGATGCTAAAGCTGGCTGTATCTACCATCAATGGATACAGCAGTATGCTCTCAACCGTCTTAGGCATAGAGGCCTAGAGTTGTCCCAAAATTAAGATTTGCAGGACCTCATTGGGTCTTTTCAGACGACGTAATAGGTACTCTTAAACCTGGATGTGGTGTTTTAAGTTTCTGTGCTCCTAGAAATTTGAACCTATCTCGCTAGCCTCTCTTCGAGTTGTAATGAAGAAAACCCTCTTCCTTATGACTCTAGCGAATGCCAAAAAGGTCAGCGAAGTCCAGGCGATTGAGAAGAGGGTAAGCTTCAATTAGGATAGAGCAGTTAGTGCCTTAAGGTTCATCTTTCTCGGAAAGAACAAGATCCCTTCGAAACCCTGTCCTACGACGTTTGATGTCATTAACCTCACGAACCTAGTGGGTCAAGAGAAGAAAAGACTCCTCTGCCCAGTTAGGTCCCTCAAAGCATTTTTGGCTCACACTATGAACGTGAGCTGTGCATCCAACTTGTTATGGTGTTCGGTGAAAGATCCACCAAAAACCCCTGTCAAAGAATGCTTTGTCTTTTTTCCTGAGGGAAAGTATTAGGGAAGCCCACCTCTTATGTGAGGAGGAACACTTCGCCCTGTTGAAATTACGGGCTCATGAAGTGAGAGCCATTGCTACCTCTCTGGCATATCAGGAATATATGTTAGTTAGGCTATTCATGGATGCAATTTTCTGGAGGAGCAACTCTGTCTTCGCTTCTCATTAACTTAGAGAGGTGAAAGTAGACTTTGGCAAGTGCTATACCTTGGGCCCATACGTAGCTGCGGTTTCTGTATTAGGCAAAGGAGTTAATAACCCCACTCTGGGCCCATACATAGCTGCGGTTTCTGTATTAGGCAAAGGAGTTAATAACCCCACTCAACCTTAGTTTATATGCATGTATGAGGGTTTGTGTTTTTATGATAGTCTGAGGACTTCGTCTTGTGGTACGGTTCCCTCAGTCTAGATAGATAGTTTATGTCTATGTTGCTGGGTTAGGTGGTTAGTTTTAGTAAGGTTGCAGTTTTTATTATATGGGGCAAAGGTAGTTTCTGAAGTCTAGTCAAGTTGTTGGTCTTATCCCTTTGACAGACTCGATTGAGGTTTTTTGCAGCATTGCAGGCTTACTCCTGGATAAACACTCCTAAGGGAAAGTGACTCTAGAGGCTGTACCTTTGAAATCAGCTACCTTAGCAGGCAAGGAATCAAGGTGTTTTTATCTCCTACAACTCTTTTGTTGTTTCCCCAACGATGGTTACTGTTTGTTTCCTTCCTCCAAATGTGTGAATCAGCTATATATATATAACTGCCAGGTAAGTACTATTCATAAAAATGGAGTTTTTATGATAAAACAAAGTTTTATGAATACTTACCTGGCAGTTATATATATATATTTGAAGGCCCACCCACCTCCCCTCAGGAGACAGGTCGGGCATAGATGAACTGAAGTCTTGAACACGGGAATGATTCCTTGTACCACCCTGTGATGGGTGTAACCACCTACCTCCCAACCACCACAAGGCAGTTGCCTCGTTTTGAAAAATTCTCCCGATTTAGAGATATCAGCTATATATATATAACTTCCAGGTAAGTATTCATAAAACTTTGTTTTATCATAAAAACTCCATGTTTAGATTTCTTCTTTTTACGGATGAAATTATTTCTTAAGGGAGGAGGACTAATCCCTTTAAGCCATACAAGAGGATTCTGAGGAGCATCTGTGTTCCTTGCAAAATGGCAGTAGATCATTGACTATTGGTACTGGATAAGACATTTGACCTATTATTGACATAAAAAAATTTTAAAACTTTTTTTTTTTTTATTCTTGTAAATATATTAAAGTTTGGTTTCTAGTAAATTTCAGAATATTGGTGTACAATGGTAAGATACTTAAATTTGCCATATCAGAATTTTGTCTGGAAAATTTAGGTGCCAAAATGCCTTGAAAGATAAAGGGTTAAATTCTGTGTTATTGTTGTGCAATGTGTTTGTTTTTTGACGCCACTAAAATCAGGAGGCTTGTACCCTCTGTTAGATTTGTAAGGTAAACTTAGGATGTTTTGTTGCAAGATTTTCAAATTATGAATTCATGTAGTGGCCTTCTTTTATAGTTATTTATATGGACTAAATGGTTTTATATCAAAATGGGTATTTTTTAAACTGGCAAATCCATATTTATATTGCATGACATCTAGAAAATTCTTACAATTTTTCAGCAAATGGAGGTTGTTGAAGGATCCATGTCTTTCAAAATGTGGAGGAAGACTCCTATCCCTTTGGTTCTAAAAATATACATTTGGAATATCACAAATCATGAAGCTTTCATTGAAGGTGAAAAACCAGTGCTGCAGGAGTGTGGCCCTTACATATGGAGGTAATGTGGCTTCTGTATTTTTTATTTTAGACATTTGCATGCTTTTTTTCTTCCTTAATGTTACACTTAGCAAAGGACTGGTATATTTTCTTGTCCCGCTTTAAGTATGTGAATTAGATGCTTAAAAATTATAATTCCAATTTCATTGCCGGACTGGTGATTGAGATCAGGTTATCAGACTACAAGGTGGCAATGATCAGGAAGTCGCACACAAGAAAATGTTAGTTAATAGATAACTGCCAAGCTGGAATACAGCTATAAAAACTGTGTAAACAACCAACAGATAATTTTACACTTATCGGTAGCAGGGAGGCGACTGCTCTCGCCTGTTCACTGACCATTCACTTAGTTCTTGGCTGTGGTTGAGAAGAGAAGTTCTTGCTGGTTGGAATTTTTGGCATAATCAATTTCTACTCTTTCAATATGTTTATGAATTGTATGAAGGGCTTTTTTGTGATTGTTCAGTGGCTTCTTGAATGAAAGACTTATTTCTTCCCAGGAGTTCCTGCAGAGGCTTGGACTACAAACAAAGGATTCTTGGAAGAGTGTTCATAGCCTTTGAGTTTCTTCCCTGCCTGGCATTAGGGACTGGACTCTCGTGGCTTATGTGGTTGTTGTCCTTGGGAAGTAGTCTTTGGTGCCCTTGGAGTTTTATTTTTACCTCTTGAGTGGTTTAACCATGACATCTTGCTTAACTTTGCAATCCTTGAGGTAGGGTGGCCTTGGGAGTGCAAGGGAAACTGAAGTGCCTTGCACGTTGAAGCTGACATTCCCATGAAAAATCCCCCCCCCCCCTGCAGTAGCAGCCCTTCCTTGAAGGCAGTAGTTCTTCAGATTTTCTAGTTCTTCACTTACCTTTCCCCGGGCCCCTCGAGGTAGAATTTTCCACACCAAAGGATTTTCCCCTATTAAGAATTCTCCCCACCAGAGGATTTTCCCCTTGCGAGGTGCTTCTAGAGTTTTACTGCTCTACGGAGCATGCTCTCCCAAGGCTTTACCCTTCTGGAGGTCTTCTCCAGAGCATTATCTCTTCGGAGCATGCTCAAAGGTTCTTTAACCTTGCCAGATCCTCCCTCTTCAGAGAGGGAGATTCTTAATGCCTCTGGTATGTCCTCAGTTTGGGTTGGGACTTCTAGATCTTACTACAGCCGGTGTCTTGCGAGTAGCTACGTTTTCGCCAGGAGTTTCTCCCAGGCACCCTTGCCCTTTGAAAGCACCCTACAGTTCATGCTTCTCCAGACATTCTTGGATTTTCTAGACCTTCCTACAGACTCCTCCAGTCCTTTAATATTGCAAGATCTCCAGCAGTTAGAATTATTTAATGGAATGTAGATGTTACAGTATTTAAACTGTTCGCATATTGAACCTTTCGAAAATCTTTTGGTTAAAGATTTTGGCTAAAGATTTTGCAGCAAATACATTTTTTTCTGTTGGTCTTGGCATATGCTAAACGTACAAGTGAACTGCTAACAGTTTTTTATAAATTAGGCTTTGGAGAAATTAACCTAATGAATGATCTTGTGAGAAAAGGTTTTGCCACATTTTTCAAATTCCCTCTTTGTAAAAAGTTATTGCATCAGAAATTAAGTTGTCCTATGAGAGTTCATGAGTGTTGTTTGGTCAGCACTACAAACATTACAGGTAATGCTCAAAATTTTTTTGGGAATGAGATGTTCTTGTTAAAAGTTGGTCATGAAGGCTAACAAGTAGGAATTTGATAGGTTGTAATTTTTTTACACCCTAATATTTAATTTTGGAAAGGAACTTATCTAGAGAAGACTTCTTTTGCTTTTTTTTTAATGGCATGGAAATATGTTAAATATTTTATGAACATAGCGTGAACTTCTGCGTGGGTGGTGTACCAGCGCAAGTGACTGACTTCGTACTAGTCTTGTTACTACTGTACATGTCCACGAAATGTGCATGTAAAAGGAAATTTCTGCTCTCAAACAGATAAAGTGCTTTCAAACCAATTTGAATTATCATGCTCGTGCTGTATACTGATTTGATCGTATTCAAAGTTAATCATAAACAGAGGTACTACTATATAAATTAGATATACTGTACTGTATAGTATAAACATTTTTTTTTTTTTTTGTGGCTGCTTTAATTCCTGTTAATACAATTTATCCATTTCACTTTGCAATGCCAAAGAGGGAGACACAAGGTACCATTCTTCGCCCTTGGTACCTATCTGTGCACTAAGGTACCATATGTTTTAACGTGGTCAACTTTGACTTGGTTCATTACAAATTGTAAATTGAGCACTGTCTGTATTTATATGAAAATTGAACATGCTTGCATTCATGTTTGAGGTACCCAAAATGGTCCCTTCAACTGACATTGCTGCTACGGAAAGTTTTAGTGGAAAAAGGGCTTAAACCAAAAAGTTTGCCACCCAGTGTTAAAGCTTTCATAATCATTTTTGTTTTAAAGTCTTAAATTTATCTTATTTTATTCAGTATGTTCTATTGTGGTAGAATATGGAATAAGTTTTATTTTACTGCTGTATAAATTTGCAATTTTTTTTTTAGGGAGACATCACATTTTTTGCAAACGATGATTTTTTTTTTTTTATCCACAAGAAAAAAAAACCTTAGTGCTAAATTTTAAAAATTGAAATTTCTCATCTTTCAACTGGTATAAAAAATATGGTGATTAGTATATTTTTTTTACATTTCAGAGAGTTCCATGAAAAGAAGAATATAACTTTCCACAAAAATAATACGGTCTCGTACATGCAACAGCGTTGGTGGGTGTGGGATGAAAAGCTCTCTGGCAATCGTTCAAAAGATGACATTGTGTATACGCTAAACCCTGTTCCCATTGTAAGTAATTGCCTAATCTACACTAAGTTCATAATTTTCAATTCTGTTCTATTGGTGTGACATCCTTTGTCATATGATATCTTTTTCATGTAATTGGAAGTTTCATATTTAGTCAAATAAGAATGAGGAAGTTTAAGATTTTGTTTGAAGGAAAGGATCCTTTAGTTATAGAGTAAATCTACAGTCAAAGCTTTCAAAGATACCAGAGACTGCTATAAATGGTTTTCAATAAGTGTAAAACAGAATAAAGTATTGTATTATTAAAAATCTATGATAGCTCACTAGTTAAAAAGGTCAGTTGGCCAAGGACATAGGATTACCCACTCTTTGAATGCATCTCATTTTTATGTAAGGGTCTTAGTATATACCACTTTTTTTCACATCAGATTATTGGTCTAACTAACAACTCGTGTTTACTGATAACTTAAACTTTCATGCTGCAGATTTAACTTTGCTTCAAACTAAACTTGTGTTTTTTCAGTCTGGTGCGTGGGCTGTTCGTAATAATGCAATATATATAGCGCTGCTGAACAAAGTATTTAATGAAGTGAAAGAGCAAGTTGTCCGTAGAAATACAGTAGATGAAGTGCTGTTCTCTGGGTTTGAGGTAAGTTGTTTGCAATACTATTATTGTGGTGGTTGAACGGTGTAGGTTTTGGTAAACTATCTATTTGAATTTTTTAAAAGTTTATCAACCCTTGCTTGTTTCTCCTTAAAAACAAAATTTGTGGCATTGAAGAAAAAAAATCTGACCTCCTCCAGTATTACTTTCTGAATAGGGGTCCGTTGTACCCAGAGGAGCTGTGGCCAAACTTTAGACTACAATTTAGTACAGTAGTTCATCCTTGTAATAGGTACAAAGCATCAACTTGGTCAAGTGCATTCAGGTACTGAAGTGGAGTTTACAGCAAGGAGGAATGCTTTATCATGCATTTTTTATTGTACAATCTCTATTGATGATGTAACTTGAAACCATACTAGATTCCATGCTGGCAAGATGATTTTTTAAGGTACTGGGTATGATTGAAATGGGAATTTGTGGTTTAAACCATAATGGAAAATGGTCATTTCACAAGTTGATCAGCCAGTCGTTAGCATAAATTTTATATAAATGTCAGGCAGCCTTCAATGTGTAAAGTACTTAATTTAACCTATGAACTCCATGCAGTCCTCTTTTAACTTTCTGTACAGCAGCATCAGATGATTACATTGAAGAGCTATCAAATCTTTTGAAGCATTTTACAATGTTCCATAGTGCTGAACTTAGGTTGTAAGTGTTTCCATAGTTGATATATTTGTTGGAAAAGGTCTGTCAACCTTCTAATGGAAGAATTCTTTCTTTTGCTGACATCTCAATACTTGTGACAATGCAGTGAAGTTTAGCTTTTGCCAATATCCATAAAATTTATCTATTCTCAAAGCTCTGCTCTTTCTATTGAGGTAATCCTACTGGTAAAATAAAGGGTTTCAATGTTTTATTCTGAATCTTGGGTAAAGAAATGCCTGTAAACCAGACAGACTTCTGTTGGAAAGCAAAAGTTTGATGAATAGAATTGTACTTTATTAGTCACTGCATGTATATTTCTATAAAAGATTAGTACATGGGGAAGTCCATGGTATGTCATTTGTACACGGAAGTCACATTGTTTTCACTAGAATAGGTTGTCTAACCTTGTAAAAGTGTAAACTTTATGAAAAGTAGTGTTTTTCTTTAGAGTTGCCTAAATATACTAATAATTTTATTTTTCCATGAATTTTTTTTTTAAATAATGGTCTTTATAATCTTCTTTTGTCCATTTTAGGACCCTGTACTGGACTGGGTTCAGGAAAACGTTGTTGCAGAGAACGGGACTTTCCATCCATTCCTTCCCCTTATGAACCTTCCTTCAGGCATTGCAAACTACCACAAATTTGGCTGGTTTTACATGGTAATATATAGCTTCTAGTTGTTCATTATGAACCTTTTTTGACTCTTTTAAATCACAGAATATTTTGTTTGCGAATTATGGTAATTATTGCAAGGAGATTGTGGGGCAATTTATAGGAACTCTTAAATATACTTTTAAGGATGAAACTTTTTTTTCTTGTCTGTTATTTTTATGCTAGTCTATGATTTTATTAATGCTTATGTGCTGTTTATGGTATAAGATGAGAATCTTTTAATGAAATCAAAATTAACCAGTCACACATTCATACATCTTGCACAGAGGATAGAGTATACACTATTTGAAGTTAAAGCTTAAATTTTAGTGTAAAGGCAAAGGAAAATATCTGATAACATACACAAGTGAAATGTAATGCACAGTATTAACCAGTCAACACACATATAACATAGAATATACACTATTTAAAGTTAGAACTTAAAATTTATTGTAAAGGCTAAGGAAAATTTCTGATAGCATACCCTGGTTTTAATTCTTCGAACCTTGCCAGGTTATCCGCAATTCCTTTGCCTTTACGTTCTATCTTGTCATTTATGTATTAGCTTTTAGTTTCTTATTCCTTGTTCCCATTATTTCTAGTCCTTATTCAATTTAGTTCTGTATTTACTGCAATATTGCGTACTGTATTTTATTCTAATCCAGATTTTGTATATTTAGACGATTTTAATCTACAGGATGAAATTTTAAAAATGTCCTAACCTGTTAAGACACAAAGTACAGCCTTTTTCTTAGTTACTAGTGAAGAATTATTCTTAACAAAATTTGAACTCTTGCATAATATAGTTGCTTGCTTCCACCTTCATTAATTTTTCACTTGAATGCATTGTTTGTTCCAACACTGAGTACTTACCTCGAACTACTTTCTTAGGAGTATCTGGGATCTCCTCCCAACCGACCAGAATTTTGTGTAGTTTCTCCTATCTCCGTTTTCTATAGTGGGTACCTCTGGCGAAGGAATACACGCCATGAGGCGACCCCGGGTCAGAGAGCGTGCTCACCCAGGTCTCGACCTCCAGTAAGTTTCTGGTCGCGTCGTGATTAACATCTCGCCGCGCTCTCTTCACCCAGTGCGACCCTTTGTGTTTCACGCGGTACCCACGTGGTCCCCTCGTGTTCAATCCTTACCTTATCCTACCCCTTCCTCTGTGTCTTTGTGTCAACTGGTGCTTTAGTGTTTCAAATTTGTGTATGATTTCTAATCACGTTAGATTTTGCCCAAAATATAATTACCTAATGTAAATTTGCATTGCACTGTATAAATGAAATGTTCAAGTGTAATTTCAGTGAAACTTCAATAATGTTCAAGTAACTTTTTTGCCATTTTGAAAGCTGTTGGGATTTTCATGAATTGAGGATAATTTGCTTTTGTATCTTGTCATTTCTTTCCAATTGCTTCGTGATGAAAGTTTAGTGGTGTGGGATAGTACACGATGAATTAGTTTGTGGAAACTTTAGTGTGTTATATTGGTTCATGAAATTGGCATGGTTTTTAATAATTTTGCTAATAGAAGATATTTTTATATGTACTTTTGAAGTATTATTTTGTACAAAATTCAGAGTTGTCAGAGAATTTTCTTGTAAATGGCCAAAGGTTGGATATAAAAAAGAAAACTGCAAAAATCAGTGAACTTGAGCTAATGGGACATACAGTAGTAGTATTAGTATGTCTACCCATTGCATTGCAGAGACCGTAGGTGTGACACCCGTCCTCGGTTAAGTTCTTTGAAAATTCTAGTGGAGCTTCTCGTGTAATAACTGGAAATACTATAGCAACATACTGTGTTCATATTCATTCTGGGCAGTAGGCTAGTAGTTAATTCAAAATTTTCTGCCCATGTTAAAGAGGAAAATTATTTCTCACCATATGAGGCTACAAAATGAAAGCGTAATTTTATATTAATGATTCTTACTCTACCCAATGGTAGCGAGGAAGATTTAAATGAGTACATAAGTCCCCTATCAATAATTAAGATTTTTCAAATTAGTACATATATTGTTAAAGTCTCCTATCAATAATTAAAAGAATCTTGAGAGTTAGAACCTTTGTCTAATATGCAGATATCTAAGTACTGTAGGTGTAGAATTTACAAAAATTATTCATGAGGACTTTACCTTAGTTTTTAATATTTTTCTATTCTGAATAAATGCTGACTTTTAATACCGATATCTGCTGAAGGTAAGGTTTTGGATGAGGTGTTTTAATAAGCTCTTCAGTACATTAATATCTTTAGAGTATCTTTAATTTTACCCATCTCATTTTCTATTCATAATTGAAACCTAATTTTGAGCTAGTGATAGAATGACTTCATACAGCAAACTTGATCAGGAATGAATACTATTAAGTAATTATGGTTGGTGTGGGTTGTAAAGATACCTTCTCTTTTCGCACTGAATAAAGCGGCTTTGGTTCAACTCCTCCAAGTGTCTTATGTTCCTTGTATTATTGTTTTGTAGTTAAAAGTAAATTTACTTAAGCATTGGCTATTTTTACGGTTTTAATATATAGGTCTTGTGTTTTCAACATTTTCTTTTTACAGCGGAACATGACCGTGTATTATGATGGAATTTACAACATGATGACTGGCTCAGATGATATCAGAAATGTGGGTAAGTAGCCTGTTTGATTTTTTTTTTTTTCTCGGATAACTGCATGTCTTCACTACTTGCCGTTTCCCAAACTGCCGATTCAAATAAAGGCTGTTGATCTATTGATACCATTATAAAACTGTGCTGAAAATTAGCTTAATCACCACCGCTTAATAAAGTGCTTGGTAAAAATTCTATACATTGCCATAACATCCCCACGCAGTGAAGTTGGCTGTTTCAAATATAGGAATGTTGGCTAAAAGGTTTCTCCTATTCTTCCCTATTGTCTATTTTTCATCTTCATTTGTTATTCATGCATTTTACTGTTAATTTCAGTCTTGTTTATTCTTTATACCCGTATTCCCATTTTTATTCTGTATTTTTGTTTCTGATTCCCTACTGTATTCCCTTTATTTCTTCTTATTCAGTTCCGTTCCGTATTTACTGCTATGATGCTTGCTGTATTTAATCTAACCCAGATTTTGTGTATTTAGACAATTTTACTTAATAAAATTTTAAAAAGTTTCTAACCTGTCTGGCCATGCTAAATAAAAATAAGTTTCATGTTCTAGCACACGTGTCCTTGTTGAGATTTTTAACTAACTAACCATCCTCTTACCTACAGACAGTGAGGTGCAAAAGGTGGTTTGGTTTAGAATAATTTTCTATACTTTTTATTTAATGAAGACTGCACTTTTTTCAAAAAAGCTTTTTAAAGATATAACATGAGAAGATGAAATATGTTTAGTATTACTTATATTTTGTTCCAGTAATAAAAAACCGGTAGTCAGATCTGCTGTTAAAATGTCAACATTAACATACTGTATTATCAGTTCTTAAGTGAATACTTAGAATTCTTGAAAAAAAAATGCCTATTATCCACATCAGAACCGCTGTTAGAAAGTCATAACACTAACGTACTGTTATAAGTTGTTAGCGAGTATTTAGAATTCCTAAAAAATGGCCTGTTATCCACGTAATTCCTCAACTGGGGGCGGATCTTGGAATGTACAGTAATGAGTACAGGCAAGGTGTTAATGCAAGTACTGTATTTTGAATGTTTGTCTTAAATAGCCTATTTGAGTCTTTAGTTAAGAATCTTTACAGGTCGGATTGATACGTGGAACTATACAAGAGAGACCAGTTTTTTCAACCCTCCATGCAACAAAGTTACTGGGTCTACTGGAGAATTCTTCGAGCCTGGTCTTGATAGAGATAAGCTTGTGTTTTATACTTCAGATCTCTGTATGTTAGTATCTCTTGATTATGAATGTACAGACATTTTATTTTTGAACTTGACAATTTTCTGTGAATTATTATGTGGAGGAGTTGATAACCTTTTGATGACCTTTATCTTCTTTCTTTGCTTCCAGGAGTTTGTCTTTACATTATCAGAAGGATGTGAAGGTACAAGGTGTAAAAGCCTTCAGATTCTGGGGAAGTAACCACACCTTTGCTAATAGCTCAATGGTTCCTGAGAATGAGTGCTTTTGTGTAGCTGGCACATGTGCTCCAATGGGTAAGAACTGGAGGACCCTTCAGATAAAAGCTGTTTAGTTTCAAGCATTGAATGCTACTTTAGTGGTTAGAGAAAAATTTGGGATAGATTAGTGTGTTGAAATATTTTTTGGTGGTTTTCACACGCTTTGTTGTATACACGACACCCATAAGGTGATCGCGCGAGGGTTGTAACCTCTGCATTCCATGCTTTTATCTTTCTCTAGTATATTTGGAAGATTTATATTAGAAAAGTGTAAAGAAGGACTTCTTTCACCGGGCATCACAGGTCTCTTCCCAGAAATAGATTTTTCCTTCGTCAAAATCCCTTTTTTGGTCAAGTTAAACTTGGCTGAATCCCTCGTCAGGCTGGAAGGAGCAAGGAGAGGAAAAGTTTCCTTTTGGCTTTTTTTTTTTTTTTTAATGTTGACTACCCCCCAAAATTTGTCGAAGTGCCATGTTAAATAGATAGATGTAGGTCTTTAGATTTTGCCTATAACATAAGAAATATAATTTCCTAGAAAAAAAAAAAAATTATCTATTAAGCTTATACAGTAATAGTCATGGGTTGATCTGTACTGATACTCTATTATAACTGTATTTTATTTTAAATAAGCAGGTAGAAATTTTCTTGCAAGGACATTATTGTTCGTATGATGTATAATCCAATAATATCTCAAAGTAATTTACTTGAAACTAATGAAGAGAAATGGATACAAATTTTGAAGTAAAAGAATAAAATTATTGCCAAAAATTTATGATAAAAGTTGTAACTTCTACAGTATATCCATATCGCAACCTCCACTTCCCAAAAAAGGCTCAACTTAAACTGTGTATAAGATACAAATTTAATGCAAGTAACTGGTAGGAAGGGTAGCTTGTTGTGAAGGTTGAACATTTGGAAAAGTAGCATAAACATTTTAAATATATACAGACATGAACCAATCTCGTGTCTCACAGGCTTAATCAACGCAGAGTCTTGCAAATTGGGGGCGCCAGCTTTTGTCTCTTTCCCGCACTACTTCAATGCAGATCCTTTCTTACTTAACCAAGTAGAGGGTCTTTCACCTAAAGAAGAAAAGCATGCATTTGTCATGGACGTCATGCCAGTAAGTTGATGATATTCTTGAAATATAGATGTGGATTAGGTTTAAGTGAAAGTGGATTTTTTTAACATTTAGAATTGATCCAATGTTTTTTCTGTTTTTTGTATCGTACAGGAAACAGGAGTTCCTCTTAATGTGAAAGCTAGGTTGCAGATCAATTTGAGAGTGAAGCCTTACCCTGGTGAAGGTATAATGAACACACGGAAGATAGAGTAAGTTTAACCAATATAAATTGATATAACTGATTATGTTGTGTAAAATTCAAATTCAAAAGTTCTTGTGGTATATTTGAAAATAAAGTATCTTTGTTTAAATATAGGAATATTGGAAGTATTGATATTTGGTGACTACTATTATGTAAATTGAAGCCTATATGTTTTTATGATGGTTAACACTATTTTTGCACCAAGTTTGTATAGAATATTTATTTTTCTTTCAACCAGCATCCTGAAATCTGTACCAGATATATACCTTCCAATGCTGTGGTTTGAAGAGACTGCAGATGTCCCCCAAAGCATGACCAGACAGCTGAAAGGATTACAGTTTGCCTTGGATACACCCACCATTACGATATGCCTGTCATTTCTCCTCCTTGTTGGGATCATTATCATGACGTGTATAGTTTACTTAGCATACAAGGTGAAATCCAATCAAGAGGAAGAGTTTGATGACAGGTTCCCTCATAGTATTTATGGAAGTACAACTGGGAATCAGTGATTTGATTTTCTACTTGCAAATATGAAAGTTGTCATATTGTTAATTAAAGCTTTCATGATATGAGACTACGTGTTTGTGTCAAAGTGTTAACTATGTGAATGTTATATATTCACTTTGTATATATTCCTCATTTTCGAGGAGGTTTGTTGATTTTGTGTGAAAGAATTTGTGAAAGGAAGCGTGTGCATAGTTTTAGAAGAGAAAATATATCCTGTTAATTTCATGGAGATTTAACTAGCTTTATTAGGACATAAGGTAATCATATTCCATATACTGTAATATAAATAATTTTAGTATTTTAGAATTCTATTAAATGCTATGATTTAATTAGATGTATATATTACTTGCCTTTTATTATTATTTAAATAAAAATTTTGATCAGTGCTAATAAATGAGCTTTAATTAGAGAAAATCTTAAATACAAGCAGGCATCATTATTACCCTCTCAAGTTCCTTCCTTTCTCTTTATAACCAAACCCTGAATTTCCTCAATCATAAATATTAATTTCCATGTAAATTTCTTAATTATGACTTTTTAAAAGTGCAGATTCTTTTTTATCTTTTTCTTGTAAAAAGAACCCTGTAAAAATCTAAGCACAAATAACATGTCCCTTAATTGGATCTGTATTGTTCCCGTAGGGGTAGTAAAATCTGTTTACTTAATGCAGAGCACTGCAGGCATTACATATAGTAAGGGTCTTTCCAGCATACTTAGGCCCCTAGCTGCATTTGCTTTATATGTTCCTACTTATACCTCAGTGTAGCTAGGATTTGGCTAGCACTTGGGTGCAGAAGGGCATCGCAGGCCCCACAACCAATCAGATCTGTGTTGTCATACTCTTTTGTGCCTGTTCGTTTATCAAAGAATTTGAGAACTGCCTGAAAATTTTCAATTTATTCAGAGCACAATAATGTAATGTACTTTTTATATGCTATTCTAAGTTTATTATTCCCTATCAATTTACTGTTGACTTTTTTAATGTAATAGCACCCTTGATTACATTGATCTTTGTCAGACAAAGATTTTCACAGATAGGAATAAACTCCCACTAAAGTAGGTCAGCATGGTAGTAATGGTATCAAAACTTCCAATGGGTCTGGTAAAGAGTAATTGGTAATGCAATTATTTACTTGTAAGAAACCACTTCCACTATTTTTGGAGTTGATTCTGAAAGGCTACTCTGAAATAAAATATTTTAACAAGATTTCACCTGTTAAAGACACTGCCTATCAAGTGGATAATAAAATTGTAACGAATATATTTTTATTTTCCCTTGTTATCTGTAGATGAAAAAATGTTCATAACTGTTCAGTTTTGAAAGGTGAAATTACCTTAGATAAGTGATTATAAAAAGCTTGTCATCTTGAGACTTATAGTCCACTTATAGAATTATGAATTTTTGTTTTCAGTATTCATATTGTTACAGATAACAGAAGTTTATCTAGATCTTTGAATTTGTAGAGAACTTGTTGTTTTAAAGTCTTGGATAAGATGTTTGGTTAATTAGCAATTATTTGTTTTGGTAACTTTTAACTTTACTTAATGATAATTTGCACAGTAATGGCTGAAGCTGCAAAGGGGTGCACGAAAATGACGTTAACAGCAGAATATGAAAAAGTGGAAATGTGTAACGGGTAGACACTGGAGTGCCACATTTGGTGTTTGTGCTGTCTGTTTGTCTTTTCATCTCTAAACTACACTTTCTTTTCAGCATTCAGCTACACCTACCACACTGATTCCTTTGTTCCATTTGTGGCTAACAACTTTGTTAATCCCCCCCCCCCCCATTTACTAGTGAAAATTGAATGCCATGCCAGGCCTGAGTGCTGGACCTGGGATCAAATTCATAAATTCTCCAAAGGTGGAATGTTGAGGACTGATAATGAAGGCAATGTTGACAAAGTAAGCAAAGGATGATTAAGCAGTCCCAATGTAGTTTTCATGTGAAAGGTGGCAAGGGTGAACTTGTACAATAACTCGAACTAAACTTTTGTCGTTATATTTAGTGGTCTGGACTACAAAAAATACATGGATAAAATTTTTGTGAAATGTCCCCCCAAAAATACAGCCAAGATAAAAGGACAGGTAGAGTATCAGTTACTCAGAAGATAAAAGCTGGTTTTGAGTAATTTCTAGAAATCCTGTAGCATGTTAAATGGAGATTGCCAGGTTATTACTGGATAGAAATTACAGACTAGAAATGTTACATTTATGATGGGTAAATAAGTCTTATGTTATGCCCTACAGCAAAAACACAGTCCTCATAACTTAAAGGTCTTCTATGGGATTACTAATGTCCATTGCAGCATTACTACTGTTCCTGACTAAACTCGTTCCTATGTCCTTTTTTCCACATTGCTGTCCAGACTTGATATACTAACATGGTACACCTGTAGGGTTTATCCCTTAGCCCAAGGTGCCTTGGAGATTTGCATCCATCGTATAGTCCCTTGATTTAATCTAATCCACGGTCCCTAATATTGTGTCTGATAAATGGCGATCTTAGAATTTAAAGATTCATGGCTTGAATATGATTGGATCATGTTCTAAAGTATTTGGTAAAGATATTTCTAGAACTTGGGTAGTGGTGGAAATGTTGAAGAGGGCAAAATAGTTTAGAAAGTATAGTCATACTTATCATTGTGCTGTTAACTAAATAGAAATTGTCAGTGATAAAATTTTAATTGTTAATAATATTCCAAAAGAGTTAGGTAATATCCTAGTGATTAAACACTTCTTCAGGCATGCATATGAGAGACTTAGGTGCTCCAGAATTGAAACTGATTCACTCGTGTATCGTGGAAATCCCCTAATTTGGGAGTGCAAATGTCTTTGTACCAGCCCCGACTAATTTGAATTTTTTAATTTGCATATTGGACCCAAATATTCTATATTCTAATTTGACTTTTAAAACAGTAAGACAATCTATTTCTCTGAAGTTATTTCATTAATTGCTACCTTAAGTCTGTCTCCATCTTTGTAAACAAATACTTTGACGTTTCATAAGCATGGGTTCTGGCTGAACGGTTTATAGTTTCATCCTCTCTACAATCCCAAAGGCAGTATTCTTTGGTACCAGAGTTACAGCTTGCCATATTTACAGAGCATGTGAAACTTAATCAGCAAATTTCTGAAGTTCATTAAGCAATTATAACCGTCCGTATTGTCCCTCCGAAGAGTGTCCAAAGCTTGGACTCTACAAACACTGACACTGTCTGACACACCCTTTGGTGCGCGTTATTGACGACTGTTAATTTCTGCTTCATTTTGATATATGAATTTAATGAGAAAGGTAATGCATTAATTAAGAGCTGTCAAATATACAGTGGTAGTTAGGACTGATGAAACGGAATAATTGTTGTTCCAGTATCATGTTCAATTGTTACAGACAAAACTTAATACTGCGTGATAAGACTATAAATCTGATAAGAAAAACCAGAATAGAGGGCCTGATATATGTAGATGATTATATAATGTTCCTAGTAATAATATACAAAATAGAAAAAGCTATAATCCTACACATTAGTTAGCAGTATGAGTAATAAAAAAAAAGTTAGAAAGGTTAATGGGTGGTTAAAAATTAAAAAGAAAAAAGTTAAGGAATATATTAGGAGAATGGTACTCAGAAAAGGGAGACCATGGTCTTATGAGCAAAGGGGAAGCAGAACTAGAAGACATGTTGCAAGAAATTAGGAATTATGGAGACAGTAATTAAGTAGGAAATTTAGCATTGCTGGTGAGAAAAAAAAATTTTAAATTGCCAAAGGGTAGGCTATACAGTACAAGATGATGAAAGTAATGTATGATCAAGTTTGAACTACTGTAGGCCTACACCTTATTTGGGATTAATAGCAGAAAATGAAAGAACTGTATAGAAAGCAAGAACAAAAGAAAGAAATAGAATATAGGGTGACAAATAAAATCAAAAGAAAAAATAGAAGAAAAGAATGCAGAAGTTACTAAGTAGAGGTTTGTAAATAGTAAAGACAGAAAAGATTACATATATGAACTTAACACTATGGAGGTTTTGATAGTAATGAAGATATGGTTGAATATAATAGACTTAAAAGAAAATTATAGAAACACTGAACATGGTTGAAAATGATAGGCTCTGTGTGATATGCAGAGAGGCAAATGATTTAGCAGAACATGTGCTTAGCTGTAAAGAATAAAGCAAATTTAGAAGCAGTAGCATACTGTAGACGGATATTAGAATTACCAACTAAGGAAGTTGCTAGATATAATAGAAAGGCTATAGAAGCTAGAAATAAAAGTATGCAAGCTGCGCTGTTGTAACATCTGATAATGAATTTTCTGTAAATTTAATAAAATTTTCGTTATTTTGTCTGGAATATAGAAAAAAAATTAATTAATTGGGCTACAAAACCCTTACAAAGCTGACTTAAAGAAAATATTAGGCTTAATCTTTATTTAGTGAAAGAAATGTAGAAACCAAGAAAATTTTTAGACGTTATCTGGAGAAAGAGACAAAAGAAAATCAAAGAAAAACTCAAATCGCTAGATAATTAGAAGCGCCGTTGGAAAGGCAACGTCTCGATCCTGAACCTTGACACTGTGGACGCAAGTTTAAACTCAAGGATCCCAGAAGTTAGAACCGCTATCTTCCCCGCCATGATTTAAGCCTATGTATCACACTGTAAACAAAACCATGAAATATGTCTAAAGTTATCAGGAGAGATAACAGTTGATTACTTCTCTGTGTAGCTTACATGTTCCGGTCGAATTCAGTTATCTATATTTAAAATCAGAATCAACGCATCTCTTCCCTGATAGCTATTATTATTATTATTATTATTATTATTATTATTATTATTATTATTATTATTATTATTAGCCAAGCTACAACCCTAGTTGGAAAAGCAAGATGCTATAAGCCCAAGGGCTCCAACAGGGAAAAATAGCCCAGTGAGGAAAGGAAATAAGGAAGTAAATAAATGGTGAGAATAAATTAACAATAAATCATTCTAGAAACAGTAATAACGTCAAAATAAATGTTATATATAAACTATTAACAACGTCAAAAAAAGATATATCCTATATAAACTATAAAAAGACTCATATCAGCCTGGTCAACATAAGTATATTTGCTCCAACTTTGAACTTTTGAAGTTCTACTGATTCAACTGCCCGATTAGGAAGATCATTCCACAACTTGGTCACAGCTGGAATAAAACTTCTAGAATACTTTGTAGTATTGAGCCTCATGATGGAGAAGGCCTGGCTATTAGAATTAACTGCCTGCCTAGTATTACGAACAGGATAGAATTGCTAAGGTTTCAATAACCCTACCTTGTCGTTTGTGATAAATTTAACATTTATGTACGGAACTTTCATAAATTTCAATATCGAGTCACAAACTGTTTATATTCAACTCTTACTATCAAGTAAGAGTTGATTCTGAGACATTTCATGAATGACTATTAAATGCCATAAACCTTCTGAAAAAAAAAATAAATGTAAGAATATTGTTTAGATAAAGATGAATACTGTATTACAAACTTGTTTATTAAGAGTAGCCCTTGAAATGACCGTAATATGATACATAGCATTTAATGATTATAATTATTTTGTTTTATGTCGGCCAAACATATAAAGGCATATCTATTTTTCCTTGTTGGAGCCTTTGGGCTAATAGAAACTTGCTTTTCCAATTAGGGCTGTACCTTAGCTAATAATAATAATAATAATAATAATAATAATAACAACATAAGATCCAAACCGTATAAGATGAAAGTCTCCAGGGGTTACTAAATAATATTTTGTCTGTTGGCCTAACTCAGGTCATAGATTTGGTCTGTCGAAGGCCGAGACAGTAGGCCTAATCCATATTAATATATCCAAAGAAGTATTGTAGAATAATTTTTAATCACCTGTACCCAAGGACAAAATGTCTGTTTTATAGGATTTTACTTTTCTGCTATAACTACAACGTTCTTATATTTCTGTTCTCATTGTGATTGTGACTTCGATGATGTCAATAAGATGGAAGTATTAACTTCAATTAAGTCTTTACAGCTTTCCCTTTACACACACACACACACACACACATACATACATATACCAAAGGCACTTCCCCCAATTTTGGGGGGTAGCCGACATCAACAAGAAACAAAACAAAAAAGGGGACCTCTACTCTCTACGTTCCTCCAGCCTAACCAGGAACTCAGCCGAGTTCAGCTGGTACTGCTAGGGTGCCACAGCCCAGCCTCCCACATTTCCACCACAGATGAAGCTTCATACTGCTGAGTCCCCTACTACTGCTACCTCCGCGGTCATCTAAGGCACCGGAGGTAGCAGCAGGGCCTACCGGAACTGCGTCACAATCGCTCGCCATTCATTCCTATTTCTAGCACGCTCTCTTGCCTCTCTCACATCTATCCTCCTATCACCCAGAGCTTTCTTCACACCATCCATCCACCCAAACCTTGGCCTTCCTCTTGTACTTCTCCCATCAACTCTTGCATTCATCACCTTCTTTAGCAGACAGCCATTTTCCATTCTCTCAACATGGCCAAACCACCTCAACACATTCATATCCACTCTAGCCGCTAACTCATTTCTTACACCCGTTCTCACCCTCACCACTTCGTTCCTAACCCTATCAACTCGAGATACACCAGCCATACTCCTCAGACACTTCATCTCAAACACATTCAATTTCTGTCTCTCCATCACTTTCATTCTCCACAACTCCGATCCATACATCACAGTTGGTACAATCACTTTCTCATATAGAACTCTCTTTACATTCATGCCCAACCCTCTATTTTTTACTACTCCCTTAACTGCCCCCAACACTTTGCAACCTTCATTGACTCTCTGACGTACATCTGCTTCCACTCCACCATTTGCTGCAACAACAGACCCCAAGTACTTAAACTGATCCACCTCCTCAAGTAACTCTCCATTCAACATGACATTCAACCTTGCACCACCTTCCCTTCTCGTACATCTCATAACCTTACTCTTACCCACATTAACTCTCAACTTCCTTCTCTCACACACCCTTCCAAATTCTGTCACTAGTCGGTCAAGCTTCTCTTCTGTGTCTGCTACCAGTACAGTATCATCCGCAAACAACAACTGATTTACCTCCCATTCATGATCATTCTCGCCTACCAGTTTTAATCCTCGTCCAAGCACTTGAGCATTCACCTCTCTCACCACTCCATCAACATACAAGTTAAACAACCACGGCGACATCACACATCCCTGTCTCAGCCCCACTCTCACCGGAAACCAATCGCTCACTTCATTTCCTATTCTAACACATGCTTTACTACCTTTGTAGAAACTTTTCACTGCTTGCAACAACCTTCCACCAACTCCATATAACCTCATCACATTCCACATTGCTTCCCTATCAACTCTATCATATGCTTTCTCCAGATCCATAAACGCAACATACACCTCCTTACCTTTTGCTAAATATTTCTCGCATATCTGCCTAACTGTAAAAATCTGATTCATACAACCCCTACCTCTTCTAAAACCACCCTGTACTTCCAAGACTGCATTCTCTGTTTTATCCTTAATCCTATTAATCAGTACTCTACCATACACTTTTCCAACTACTCTTAACAAACTAATACCTCTTGAATTACAACACTCATGCACATTTCCCTTACCCTTATATAGTGGTACAATACATGCACAGACCCAATCTACTGGTACCATTGACAACACAAAACACACATTAAACAATCTCACCAACCATTCAAGTACAGTCACACCCCCTTCCTTCAACATCTCAGCTTTCACACCATCCATACCAGATGCTTTTCCTACTCTCGTTTCATCTAGTGCTCTCCTCACTTCCTCTATTGTAATCTCTCTCTCATTCTCATCTCCCATCACTGGCACCTCAACACCTGGAACAGCAATTATATCTGCCTCCCTATCATCCTCAACATTCAGCAAACTTTCAAAATATTCCGCCCACCTTTTCCTTGCTCCTCTCCTTTTAACAACCTTCCATTTCCATCTTTCACTGTCTCTTCAATTCTTGCGCCGGCCTTCCTTACTCTCTTCACTTCTTTCCAAAACTTCTTATTCTCTTCATATGACTGACCCAGTCCCTGACCCCACCTCAGGTCAGCTGCCCACACACACACACACACACACACACACACACACACACACACACACACACATACATATATATATATATATATATATATATATATATATATATATATATATATATATATATATATATATATATATATATATATATATATATATATATATATATATATATACTGTACATTTGTAATTGGATGGACAATCACTCCTCAAGGCCATGTTTGAATTTTCTAAATATTTTTTTTTCACTCAACGCCTTCATTAACCATGTAAAAAAATTCTTATATATTAGTACTGTATATATTTGATTATATGCTCATTCAAGTAAAATATGGTCATTCCTGTTCTCCAAACAATTCTTTTTCATCCAAGGGGTTAACTACTGCACTCAGTGGACAGTGGCTATTTTCCTCTTGGTAAGGGTAGAAGAGACTATTTAGCTGTTTAGCTGTGGTAAGCAGCTCTTCTAGGAGAAGGATGCTCCAAAATAAAACCATTGTTCTCTAGTCTTGGGTAGTGCCATAGCCTCTGTATTATGGTCTTCCACTGTCTTGGGGTAGAGTTCTCTTGGTTGAGGGTACACTCGGGCACACTTCTATCTAATTTCTCTTCCTCTTGTTTTGATAAAGTTTTTATAGTTTGTATAGGAAATATTTATCTTTATATTACCGTTCTTAGAATATTTTATTTTTCCTTGTTTCCTTTCCTCTCTGGGCTATTTTCCCTGTTGGGGCTTCTGGGTTTATAGCATCCTGCTTTTCAGACTAGGGTTGTAGCTTAGAAATTAATAATAATAATAATAATAATAATAACTGATAGCATTTTCTTGTGTTGTCAACAGATGGCAGTGATAAGGACGTCAAGGATCCCAGAACAGCTATCCTAAACTTTATCAGCAGCGACGTCATTCTACCTTTCAACTCTCTGGGAGAGAAACATCTATTGCGTATTATCGGGGAACGGAAGAAATCATCCAAATTAAGGATTCACACTGTGAAAGACATGGATCAAGGAAGCGAAACATTGATACCTCCCAAGAAAAAGTCAAAATGTCTGTTGTCCAAATGGCAGATTCTGATATTTGTGTTGGGTTTACTTCTGGCCTTGTTTTCCATTGTGATGATTGCGGGAGGCTGTCGACTTATCTTCTCTAGTGTAATGAAAAATGTAAGTACTCTAATTGTATGAAATTGTTTAAATTAGTCAGTTATTGTGTGATAGACAATATTGCCCTAAATCTCATTTTGGTTTTTAATTAGTTTTTACTTAATATTTTACTTTTATATATTGGTATAGTCGAAATTTATATTGGTCGGTTAGTGTGATAGACAATATTCCCCAAAAATCTCATTTTGGTTTTTAATTAGTTTTAACTTTGATAATTTTTTACTTAATATACTGGTATAGCCAATTGTATCCCATCTGGTATGTATTTCTGGTTCTTATTGCTAAAATTAACCCCTTTGCAATGCTAGCTTCCATCCTCCACTAACATAACCTCGATTCCCACTTAGTGACTCCCATGACTGTGTAATGGTAATCCGAAAGTAGGAATTATTATTGACTTGCCTAGCTGTAACCCTAGTTGGAAAAGCAAGATGTCACAAGCTTATAGGCTCCAGGGTGTATGATAGCGGCCACCTTTATGTATTATTTCTAACTTAGAATACGGCAGTGTAAGGGGGGTCGCAGGGTGGCGGTAGGCCCCCCTTTAGGTAAGTAGGTAAGGACACGGCTTGTAGGTTAGGGGGAAAGTTTGGGTTAATTGATGTCCATTTTTGATGAACGCGTGAGGAACTGGACGCTGATATACAAAGGCTCTTGCCCTTAATCAAGAGAACTCGGTAAATGTTTACAACACCACGCTCTCCGTTTACTCCAAAATAATGCAATCCTGCAGTTCTCATCTTCTTGCACAGTAATTAGGTGGTTATTTAAATTCTGGGAAAGCAGTAAATAGCAAAGTATGTTGAAGGGGTTATAAAAAGAAAATAGCTCTGTTTCCTCACTAAACGACTTGGAACTGACATGTCAACATAGTCGACCAAACAGAATTTGTGATGCCAGCGTACATAAACAGAAGTTTGTGATGCCAGCGTACATTTTGTATACTGTATGTTCAAAATATACTTAATAAAAAATTTGAGTGATTACTAATAAGTGTCACTATTTGTAAATTGCATATTTCATGGGCCTTCCTACGTGGTGACCGCCCCCATGACTTTGCTTACCTAAGGTCTTATCTGTGTGTTATCTCCCCTTGTAGAATTTACATTGGGTTTATCTTTTTTTTTTTTTTAAGTCATGCCTATGAATTTTAAAAGAATATTTGAAGTTAACGTCAAGGTAATTTAAACTTATATATGTACAAGTTACACGTATATTTTCTTTGATAGGAAAATTGCCATACATTTTGAATGATCGTAATACTGTAGTGACTTTCTTCCCAAACAAGAAACAAACTTTTAAGTTTTATAGCCTGTAAAATCTTGTAAGGAGAGTGAGACGAGCTATCACCAACAACAACTGACGGGTTATTCAAACGTGCGAGAATATAATACAAGGTGCGGACGGAAAAGAAGCATGCGCGCAGGCGCCAATCTGGCTTGAACTAACCGCCACAATGTGTTTTTTCCCACGTACAAATGCTTGAAATACAAGTCAATAGAAATAGGTAGTGAAATGATAAATACATAAAATTGTAGCTTTGAGGGAGCGGAATCAATATACTGTATACAGTGAACCACAGTATGGCGAAAAGAGAATTTAAATGAAGTGGAGAATTCGATGAGAATGCTGGACGACGGAGGGAGTGATGTCCTTACAAGTACTCCCCCCCCCCCAATACATCAGGCAGCGTAGAGGGCTGATGAGTCTAGTGTTCGTATCGTTTCGGGGGTCGGGGGGTTCCCCTTGTTCTTGAACGGAGGGGCGTGTCGTCGGTCGGCGTATGGATTGCTACCTCTCGTCGTCGTTTGTTGCTTTTCTTCTCATTGGGCACCTTGTTTTGAGGTGGCACTCTGGATCTGCCAGGTCCTGCGGAGGCAGTGTCGCTTCCTTCGAGAAACGCCGGTTTCACGCGATCTGAGACCCAGTCCTCTTGGCCATGCACGTTGAGAAGGAAGGCTTTCGTCGTTTCCTTGATTACTCGGTAGGGGCCTCGATAGGGTCTGGTTAACGGCTGTCGATGAGCGTCGACACGGACGAAAACATACCCGCAGTCGTCCAGGTTCCTCGGCTTGAAATGCTTAGTTCTGTCCTGGTAAGTTTTAAGACATGGCCTGAACTTTCTGGCGATGTCCCTAAGATGATCCAGCTGCGTGTCGTCGGTTGATGTGGGATAGAATTCGCCGGGAACTGAGAGCGCCTCTCCGTAAACCTTTTCAGCGGGCGATGGCTCACCATCTGCGCGAGGGGCGGTGCGAAGGCCGAGAACTACCCAAGGAAGTCGTGATTTTCAGTCCCCGTCGGTGCAGCTCACCATCAGGGACGCCTTGAGGGCGCGATGAGTTCGTTCGACCATGCCGTTTGCTGCGGGGTTGTATGCCGTGGTGCTGTGGAGTGTCGTTCCCATCAGGTTTGCCAGAGCGAGCCATATCTGACAGGAAAGCGGGGCCTTTTTCTGTCGTGATGTCGTCAGGAACGCCAAATCTGCTCGCCCAGCTTGACAAAAGGGCTTCGGCGCATGCTTGGGTCGTAGCTAAGGTCATCGGTGATGCTTCCAACCACCTCTTGGATCGATTAGTGATTGTCAGCAGGTAGCGAGCAGATGCCGAAGGCGGCAAAGGTCCCACAACGTCGATGTGGATGTGACCGAAACGTCTTTTCGGTTGGGGAAAATCACCTATCCCCGATTCGGTGTGACAGCTTATCTTGCTTGTCTGGCAATTGATGCATGTCTTCTCCCATTCCTGGACATCCCTTTTGATCCCTGGCCAGATGAACTGTTCAGACAGGAGGCGAGCAGTGGTGCGTCCCGAGGGGTGTGAAAGTCCATGGATGATGCGAATATTTTTCTTCTGCAGGAAGCCGGAATCCAGGGACGTGGGCGGCCGGTGCTGGTGTCGCAGAGGATAGTTACTCCTGCTGGCCCGAGGGGAATTGGTTATCTTGAGCGCAGATGGCCCCGTCATGTGATCTTGTGCTTCTAGGTCTGTGAGCTGCTCGGATGCGAGGTTGGCGTAGTCAATTCCCAGGTGGATTGCGCCGATTTCAATCCTTGAAAGGGCGTCTGCGACTGGGTTTTTCTTTCCGGGAACGTAGCTTATGGTGCACCTGAATTAGGCAATTGCTGCTAGATGACGTTGTCGGGAGGACCATGCGTCTGTCGATTTTGTGAAGGCGTGTACGAGGGGTTGATGGTCCGTCGCGATGGTGAAGGGTGTGCCCTCCAGGATGTGCCTGAAGTGGCGGACGGCGAGGAGCTCCCTATCAAAGGTGCTGTACGTATCTTGTTTCGGCGGGTTTCAGTTTTCTGCTGAAGAATGCCAATGGTCGGGGAGAACCATCGACGAGTTGTTCCAGCACAGTCCCACAGGCGACGTTGCTGGCGTTGGTCGTCAGTCACAGAGGGGCGTTGTCGTCGAATTAAGCCAGGGTGGTGGCGTTTGCGAGGGCGTCCTTTGTCCTGGTGAATGCGTGTTGTTGTGGGGAACCCCACTCAAGTTTCTAAGCCTTTCCCTTCAGGACGTCGTCGAGGGGTGTCAGGGTCTGTGCGATGTTGGGGATGAAGCGCCTGTAGTAATTGACCTTCCGCAGGAACTCCTGAAGTTGGCGGGTGGTCGTAGGTGTTGGGAACTTTCTGATGGCGTCCACCTTGGTTGTCAGGGGTTTTACCCCACTCGAGGACACGCAATGACCGAGAAAGTCCACTCCTTCGCCGAATGTGCATCTGTCAAAACTTACAACGAGGCCATTCTCTTGCAGGCGTTTGAGGACGGCGCGGACGTGCCTCCGGTGTTCCTCCTTGGTCCTTGAGAATATCAGGATGTCGTCGACATAGCAGACGCAGAATGGTAGGTTGCCCAGGATGCTATCCATTAGGCGTTGGAAGGTCGCCCCCGCATTGCGTAGACCAAAGGTTGAGTATGCGAAGGTGTAGGATCCGAACGGTGTCACAATGGCAGTTTTTGGACTGTCCTCTGGAAATATGGGGACCTGGAAGTAAGACTTGAGAAGGTCCGATCTTGGTGAAGTATTTCGCGCCATGCAACGCATTCGTCAGGTCTTGCATGTTGGGCAGAGGGTAGTGGTCGGGCGTTGTGATGAGGTTGAGGCGCCTGTAGTCGCCGCAAGGTCTCCAGGTCCCGTCAGGCTTCTTTACCATGTGAAGGGGAGATGCCCAGGGGCTCGATGCTTTTTTACAGATACCCATGCGTTCCATGTCCTCAAAGGCACGTTTGGCGTCCCTCAGCTTCTGGGGCGGGAGGCGGCGGAATTTGGCGTGTGTAGGAGGTCCCGTCGTCGTGATGTGGTGGTAGATCCCGTGCTTGGAGGGGGATCCCTGCGATTGTCGGAGCTCGGGCTTGAAAACTTCAGGAAATTCTTGCAGAAGGTCGGCGTAGGGCTGCGTCATTACAGCGGATACGGACATTGTGGCAGGGCCGGCTCTCAGGGCGCGGGACCGGCAGGTTCCTGTGTCGATGAGGCGTTTCCCGGCAACGTCGACAAGTAGTCCGTGGTGAGCGAGAAAATCTGCACCGAGGAGGGGGCGACCGACGTCAGCGATGGCAAAGGGCCAGGAATACGAACGACCCAGGATAGATATCCTGAGGATCCTAGTCCTATAACACCGTATGGGAGACCCGTCGCCGCAATGGGGCGTCTTTGCTGGGACCACGGTCTAGGTCGGCTTGTGACGGCGGGAACATTGACTGCATAGCGCCGGTGTCGACCATGAGTCTATGGTTGGAGACGGTGTCGAGGAAATAGAAACCATTCTTGCTTTGGTTTCCTGCAGCTGTGATGGTGGTAGGTGGTTTCTTCTGGCGTCATCTTCTAGGGAAATTGCATGGTGCCCTACATTTCTTGGCGTCGCTGCCGAACTCCTGGTGGTTGAAGCACCATGCTGGATTAGGCCTAGAGTTCGGACGTGTCGGTTGCGGTGGTTTCTTCCTTGCCAGAGCGTTGATCTCGTCGTAGTCATCAGGAGGCGTTGCTGAAGAGTCGATGGAAGAGCAGCTGAAGGAGGAGAACTGATGATGCCTTGAGGCGAGATGCTTTGGAGGCCTAGTGGAGCTTCTGAGCCTTCGACAGGAGTTTGTTCATCTGAAGTGTGTCAGCGTCCGTCAATTGGGCCCTTACGTCCTGCGGCAGGTGTTGAAGGAAAATCTCACGAGATACGCTAATCTCGTGCCGTCGGCCGTTGCTGTCGGTCTCGGGAAGCATTAGCAAGCTGGTTAACTCCTCCCACGCCTCGACAGGAGAGGTGTCACCCATGGGTTTGCCGGCGAGGTCCTGGACTTTGTGCCTTTGCTGAAACGGAGAGTGAGTAGATACTGATGAATTTCGTTCTCAGGCTCAGGTCGTTGTAGGAAACTTGGCCAGCCCAGGCGTCGAGCCATGGGGAAATCTTGTCGAATATCTCCTCTGGGATGGAGGTGAGAACGATGTCGGCCTTGGCGCAGGAGTCGCTGAGCCTAGCGACTCGAAAGAGTACGTCCGCTCTCAGGAAGCGGTGTTGTTGAGAAAACGGCGGCAGTTTGACTTTGGGCGTGGAGGCGAGGCCGTTTGGCGGGCTGAATCCGCCATTGTGGTCAGTCGGCGAAGAGGTGGGAAGTTGATATGTCGGTTAAGCTCATCCTACTGCCTAACAAATGCACCGAGGTGTGGGAGCACCAAAGGCCGAAGCTCACGCCTAAGGTAACGGAGTAAAAGAAGGTAGCACGGACGTAATAAGTCCATTAATGGCAAAGCCAAAACCTCTGATGCTACTTCAACTCTGGGGTCACCAGTTGTAAGGACAGTGAGACGAGCTATTACCAACAACAACTGACGGTTTATTCAAGCGTGCGAGAATATAATACAGTACAAGGTGCGGACAGAAAAGTAGCATGCACGCAGGTGCCAATCTTGCTTGAACTAACCGCCACAATGTGTGTGTTTTTTCACACGTACAAATGCTTGAAATACAAGTCAATAGAAATAGGTAGTGAAATGATAAATACATAAAATTGTAGCTCTGAGGGAGCGGAATAAATATACACAGTGAACCACAGTGTGGCGAAAAGAGAATTTAAATGAAATGGAGAATTCAATGAGAATGCTGGATGACGGACGGAGCGATGTCCTTACAATCTCTTTACGCAAATGACTAGATATTTTTAATTGCACAATCTTGTTCTTTCCAATAGAATTTCTTCCTATATGATGATGCATGTATTTATATCCCCTATACTCTTCATGCATTACAATTTTAATTATTTTGTCAATTCTATCGCCAATGAATAGGTTCCATCTTAACTATTTTTTAATTTTCCGTTTTCCCCAAGCATTAGGAACAGATGTATTTTCATGCTTGTGAAAACATATTTCACTAGATGACTCGGGAATACGACATAACCTAAATTTTCCTACCTAACCTAATTTACAGTGCAGTGTCCTTACCTACCAAAATGGGGCTGTCTCTATCTATCTCCTCTCCCCTCCCCCACCAGGTTGCTATGTCCTTACCATAACCAAAGTGTCTTCCCATATTGTTTGGAAGTGTGAAAACAAGGTTACCCTTTACAGTCCAATAGTCCGGTTGTGGAAAAAGATGAAGTGATTAATAAAAGGCGGTAATTTCTATGGCTCTAAATTTCTTTGAGAAATAAGTGCCTTAATACTCAGCAGTAGGAACATTTCCTAGTCTTGAAATTTCTATGTCATTTTAATCTCTTAACATACAATAACTACCACAATTTTGACACTGCTACACAATTTATCAGTAACTTTGTAGTGTTTAAAACAAACGGAAATGCAGGGTATGTTTTTTTTAACTGGGTACAGAAAAATGCGTACTGAAACAAGATCATAAAAGAATTAAGAGGGAAGATTCAGTGCTGTAATAAAGGTTGGGCAAAGAGTTCCATGATAATAGATTAGGTGCACAATTTTTTTTCCTTTTTTTTTTTTTTTCTTTTATGGGAAATTGTGGTCTTTGTGACAAAAAAGTTACATGAAAGTGATTCTGATAAGTGTCGAGGTAATGAATACTGAAAGTCATCTTATATTAGTGGTATTAGTGTTATATATATATGACAAATATTTCTGGAAACATAGTTGTCATGTAAAAGAAATTTGCTCTTCCCTTCAATGATGCCTTTTTTTCTATGACTGATATTATGCAGTATCAAAATTAAAAGAAATTTGTACTAGAGATATCCCCACCTATTGTCTAAATTCACTGTCCTTACTGGGCACGATCTTTGCCCCATTAAGACACTAATGGTAGGCTTCATTATTAGCAAAATATTAGAGAAGTAAATAAGTGTTTCCTTGAACTTGCATGGATGGAATAAGATTGTGTAGATAGAAATACCCGCCTTGGAGTCCATCGAAGCAGAAACTTGCTCAGTATTTCGGATAATACCTTCCATCTGAAGGGACCAAGGCAGCTTTAACCAGGTTCTGGAACATTGATGTAATCGATAGAATCCATTAACAAAAGTTTTCTTCCCCTTCTTATACTGGTGGGGGCTCACGAAGTATAACTTTCTGATAACCCCCAGGACTCGCAGAAAGGATGACTCCTCCCTTGGCTCTGGTGTCATAACTTCTAATGGTGTTACCATGAAAAGGTCAGAGGAATTCCCTTCCCTGGCAGGTGCCGAGGGATGCTTATCCATAATTTGGCTCATGATGAAGGTCTAGCTTAGCCCTTTTACTCAGTGGAGGAGCAATAGCATCCTCCAGCGTGACGACTGGACGACAGTTCTTTACCGTTCCAGAATATCTTAACATTTTCTCCCCAATTCAGTCACAGGGACAGGAGAAAAGGAAGGTTACAAATTCTGACCATGCCAGGACAACTCACCGGAGAGGGAGAGCTAGGGTAATGACAGTAGATGTAAGTGAAGGCTTAACATCCTCCTCTTCTCAAGAATGATAAAGGTCAATAAAGACCAGACCGTACCCCCCTGAAACGCTCCTTCTTGGACGCAGGTGTAACGCTAGGATCTGGTAGACTCGTGTTAGACAGATGGAAGTTTAATAGATGATCCCACGTACCGAGCCCCTCTTGAAGTACAATCCTGAGGGACCACCATAGGGAACGGAGAGAAACGATCATGACTTCTTTTCTTTTCAGGATGCTGTTATGGAACCACTATTGCCTTCACAGGGACTGGGACGGTGCTGGTCCTCTTAGTTTATCTAGGAGGTGGAATTGTGCACTTGACTTGCAGCACCACGTGTTCCTCTAATCGGATAAGTGGAGGGTAATTAGGTACAGTACTTAGGAGCTATTGCATAACCCAGCCTTGCAGAATGAGCTTGTATAGGGTCATGGCTGGAAGAGTGGGGGAACATACAACAGAGGACAACCCTTGGGGCCCTAAACTGCATATTGGAAAACACACCACTGACTTGTGGTATGACACACACGGCAGTGGGATAAAGGGATGGCGGACGCAGCACTGGTGGTATGGCGGATGTCTCCCACTCTGCTGGGTAACATAGAGGTACCATGTGAGCCTCTCTTGACTCTCCCTCTTTGTTGATGATTGATTGCCACCATCATACTAACACTGCAATCTCGGAATGTAGTCACGTAAATGAATGCGGTGATTATCCCTCGCCTGACGCCTTACACATCGAGGGATTTGAGGTGATGATTTCTTCGACTTGACTTGATCATTCCAAAGTTGTGGGCCACACGTCGTAAACGGAAGCCATACTTCGTAAACCAAATTGAAGACAAGTTGTAAAGAAAGGCATTGGAACTACCTGGCAAGGTTGTCATTCTGGAGTGTGCTCCTGCGCATGTTCAATAGTGCTTAGTACAGTATAATGCTCTGGAGAAAGCTCATTAAACCTCAAAGGCCAACTTATATGTGTACCTGTATAACCTGAGAACTTTCTTTGAGATCCCAGGTTAGAAACGAGAAGATGGACAGTCCAGAGCGTTGAAGGGTGGCGATATCGATGTCGCTTCTCGGCCAGCGTCCGGCGATCATCAGTCTGGACATGTTCAACGAATGAAGAAAAAGTAGTAGCGAGAGGATCCACTTCCAGCTTAGCATCTTCTTGCACAGTATAGGTCGGAGGAATCCATGTTGAGATAAACCTGAAGGATCGCATGATCACCATCCATCGTTGTCGTGCCTGGTGGTAAACCCAATGACAGTGTCGGACGGGAATTTCAGGAATTAAGAGATCTAGACGATTCCTCTCTAACTCCAAAACAGATAAAAGAGAATAAAGATGTTTAGATTTCATTTTACAAATGAAATTATTTCTTTAGGGAGGAGGACTAATCACTACAAGCCATACAAGAGGATTCTGAGGAGCATCTGTGTTCCTTGCAAAATGGCAGTAGATTATTGACTATTGGTACTGGGTAAGACATGTGACCTACTATTATTGATATGAATTTTTTTTTAACTTTTTTTTTTTGGTAAATATATTAGTTTGGTTTCTGGTAAATTTCGGAATATTGATGTACAATGGTAAGATACTTAGATTTGCTATATCAGAATTTTGTCTGGAAAATTTAGGTGCTAAAATGCCTTGAAAGATAAAGGGTTAAATTCTGTTATTGTTGTGCAAAGTGTTTGTTTTTTGACGCCACTAAAATCAGGAGGCTTGCACCCTCTGTTAGATTTGTAAGGTAAACTTAGGATGTTTTGTTGCAAAATTTTCAAATTATGAATTCATGTAGTGGCCTTCTTTTATAGTTATTTATATGGACAATTTAATGGTTTTATATCAAATTGGGTATTTTTTAAACTGGCAAATCCATATAGTATTGCATGACATCTAGAAAATTCTTACAATTTTTCAGGAAATGGAGGTTGTTGAAGGGTCCATGTCTTTCAAAATGTGGAGGAAGACTCCTATCCCTTTGATTCTAAAAATATACATTTGGAATATCACAAATCATGAAGCTTTCATTGAAGGTGAAAAACCAGTGCTGCAGGAGTGTGGCCCTTACATATGGAGGTAATGTGGCTTCCGTATTTTTTATTTTAGACATTTGCATGCTTTTTTTCTTCCTTAATGCTACACATAGCAAAGGACTGGTATATTTTCTTGTCCCTCTATAAGTATGTGAAAAAAGGGATTTTGACGAAGGAAAAATCTATTTCTGGGCGAGAGACCTGTGCCGCCCAGTGAAATGCTCCTTTTGCATCATTTCTAAGGTATATAACTGCTATGTATTACCAGAGAAAGAAGTTGCATAGGAATGCCAGTGTTGAACCCAGCTGGCTCACCTAAATAGGTGTCTGTATAATACTGGGGCGTGTTAAACCACAACCAGAGGTCTCTTGCCATTTAGATATCTCCTCGTCAACATCCCTGTAACAGTGAGGTGCCGTTCAACACCCACCACTGAAAGCTACTACCACCATCTCAACCCACGCCAACTAGTCACTCCTCATAGCACCCAAGTTTGGGCCCATTCTGGGAGGGAAGTAGAGGGAGGGTTCACTGGGCGGCACAGGTCTCTTGCCCAGAAATAGATTTTTCCTTCATCAAAATCCCTTTTCTGGGCTCCACCTGTGCCGCTCCGTGAAATAGTACGAGAGAAATGATCCCAAAACTTGGAACTAACACCTGAGGGGAAAGTAAATTAAAGACAAAGAAAAATATAAAAAAAACATGGTTTAATACAAATAGTAAATCCAGTGAATGAACCATTCCTTATAAGGAAGGATAGAAGGATAAGTTAACAATTGCAGCAAAACTTCCAAACTATGGAAGGACAAAGAAAATGCCATGTAAAATAATAAGCTGTGAGATCAAATGATAATTACATTCCTGAGGGTAAATACAAACAAAATTCAACTCTTGGGAGAGTAAGGCTGTTTACAGACATTATAAAATAAGAGTGCACCATAAGGGTGCAGCTCAGGTGAAAAACAAAACCAAAACTAAAGTAGGGACAATAAGTAAGGCAGGTAGAAGGAAGGAGGATAGAGCAAGACCTGATTATGAATCATTACTTTCAGGAGGAACCACATTCCCTGCTGCTACTATAGCAAACTTTAGGGCTTCCAAATGTTTTAAATAGTGGCATTTAAAAAACTGTTGGGGACTTCCAGCCTGTATATTTCGCAAGTTCATCAAAATTCATATGGTGAAAGTAATTAATATATGTAGTTACGACTCGTATATCATGAATGTGAGGGAATGATTCAGGGTTAGCCTTTTTAATGAAATACAGAATCTGCTGTCTGATTCCTTTCAGGGTGATGGTTCCTCCATTTTCTCTAATAAGGGCCCTGAGGACTTAATGGAAGTTCTATTTAAATAGGCTTTCAGAGTGTTTACTGGACATAAAGATGGATCCTGAGGAAGTGAAACAATCTTCCAGGGGGACCATCTGTTCTGGGGGTGTTATTTTTCGCTAAGAACCTTTTGTCAGGGGAAAGTAGGACTTCCTCTGACGAGAGAAATTCAATATGACCTGGATCTCTAGTCAAGGCTGAAAGTTCTGATATTCTGGCACCAGAAGCTAGGCTCATTAGGAACAAGGTTTTCCTTAATAATGGAATGTAATTAAAAGACACTTTGAGTGTCAGAAGCTAACTTACGTACATCATTCAGAAACCAGGAAACTGAGCTAGGGCGAGTTGATGGTTTCAATCTGGCGCATGCTCTCGGGATTGATGAGAAGTATGAATCTGTAAGGTCAATATTAAAACCAATTTGGAAGATCTTTTTAAAGGCTGATTTAATTGTAGTAATAGTACTGGCTGCTAGACCTGATTCAAATAAGAAGGTTACTGTCAGATTCATAGTCATCATCTCAACCTTTGAGTCCCTTAAAAACTTTGCGAGTTTCTTAACAGCCGAATCATACTGTCGAAGGGTGGATTCCCTTTTATCCGATTCTAAAAATAGGGTATTTTGAGGATCAATATCTGCACCTCTCTGAGCTGCAAATTTCATGAAGCCCATAAAGTTAGGGCACTCTGAATTTTTGAGGTTGCTAACACATTGCGAGTTTGTACTACTTGTGTTAGTATTGGATTGGGTATCTGCCGAGGGTGGAGACCCAGTTCCACCAGCAGGGGAAACCAGTTGTTCTTGGGCCAGTTGGGGGCTACTAGAGCAACCTGGCCTTTGAAAGTTCTGAGTTTGTCTAACACTTTCATCAACAGATTTATTGGTGGGAATAAATAAATTCTCTCCCAAGTGTTCCAGTCCAATGACATTGCGTCTGTGGTGTAAGCCCGAGGGTCCAGATTGGGGGCTACGTAGCACTCTAGTTTGTGGTTGGACTCTGTTGCAAACAGGTCTATCTGGAGACCCGGGACCTGAGATAGGATCCATTTGAATGATTTTAGGTCCAGTGACCACTCAGACTCCAGCGGAGTCGTCCTCGAAAGTGAGTCCGCCACTACATTTCGTACTCCCGCTAGATGGCCCTCTTAACGAGAGAATGCCTTGAAGTCATTGGGCTTCAGCACGGCATATCATTCCCGTGCTGAAGGCTTGTGACGGGCAAGAGGGCTCTCGAACTGGGGAATTTCTTTTCCTCAGTTGACTCTAAATTTCTCTCATTCTTTTTCTATTACCTCTTATTGCTTATTCCTCATTCATAATTATCAGCTGTCTCCAACCTTGCTGTCAAAACTCTTACCCATTTCACTGTCCAGGTTTTTTAGAGGGGACATTGTATCCACGATCGGTTTTTATTTCAAAATCAATTGTGGGAGCTGTGGTGGTCTTGCTAACTGCCCGAAAACGACACCTAGGAGTGTCAGTATTCCCATACTGGCACGCGGAACTATCCGTAGGAAATTTGGCCTTCGGATTCCAAGGGTTGGCGATTTCACAGAGATAGGACTCTCGGCATTCTGTCCGGTTTGCCTGCCACTATGATTAGAGTGGGGATGATTGTATTCTTGAAATGCTCTCAGTCCCATCAAGTGGGTTTGGCATACACTTGAGCCACTCTAATCATAGTGGTACCATCCCTTTGTGGTAGGGTAGGGAGTGGACATTTGGTAAGCAGCTTTCACAGGTGTCATTGGTGGAGAAATTAATTCCAGGAAAGGCTAACGGTGTCTTCTTTGGAATTTCAGACAGTCTTAATTTTTTCTCTCCCTTAAATTTTAATTTTTTCCATTGTTTTTTTTTTCATTGTTATTATGACCCCTTCCCTCCCCCTGAAAAAATAATTAATGAGTAAACTTAATATTCCCCGTACCCCTGGATCAAATGGCGAACCCCAGACACCGTTGACGACTTCTGCTTGTTTAAATAGGGAAAGCTCTGTTGACAACCTCGGCAATAAAAAGGATTCCTCCAACAATACTTCTCTGACCAGTGTTGTTAAAGACAATTTATCGGCACTGGTGGAAAATGATGCTTGTATTAACAGTAATACTTTACTCTCTGGTTCTGGCTCATTACCAGATCCAACAAAAAATCTGAAAATTCTCCACTTTAAAAAACATACCAATTGGTTGTAGCTATGACATAATTCATGAAGCCTTCTGTAGATTTGGGGCAATCAAAGAAATTTTAATGGAGCTTAATGGTAGTAAAGGCTTTTGGGAAGCTTGGGTATATTTTCAAGTTTTGAGATTGCTTTAGAAGCAAATAAAAATTTATAGAGCATAAAAATTGACAATTGTTTGATTTCTGGGGCTCTGTGATAAAGCACCAAGACACCTAGAGGTATATAAACCAGAAGAATGGATGGAAAAAGAAATAGAGCATAGACTTCCAGAAGTAAGAACCCCCAAGCCCCCAACATGGATAATTGCATCTGGGAAGATGGATAATTATAACTATTATAAGATTAGTAAATTTATACAAAAAAAAGTTGGTTTAATTAAAAGTAAGGATATTAGTAGATACGGTAAGCAATCTGTTTTGATTAATGCAAAATCAGATACTCAAGCTCACATGCTTTGTGCATGAAGATTGCAGAAATTGATCCTATTAAGGATATTAAACCACATATGAGCTTCAGCTATGGTAAAGGAGTAGTTTTTGATAGAGATCTATATGAATTTTCAGAACCGGAAATTCTGGACATGTGCCCTGCTAATGTTTGGAAAGTAAGTAAGATCCCTCAAACAAGCATGGTAGTTTTAACATTTGAAACCCCTGTTATACCAGATCATATAATTATTGAGAATGAAAGAGTACGTGTTCGAGAGTATAAACCTAGGCCTTTACAATGCTTTAATTGTTTCAAGTACGGTCACCCTTCCCGGTACTGCAATAATACGAAGATCTGTATTAACTGTTCTTTGTTAGAACATGGCCAATGCAACAGATACAACCTGTGCAAACTGTAAAGATCATCATAAATCAAATGATAAGATGCTGAACATATAAGTGTAGGTTATGCAAAGCATTTACTCAATCGGCAACTTAATTTTGCTCACGCGGTTAAGATGCCAACAAAAGATTATAATCCACTACCCCTTACTACCACAGGGGGACCAGTGGCAGCACCTGGCCCGTCAGGTGCATCTCCCTTAGTGGTAGTAGCCCAGCCATCTAGGTCAAGTGCTCCGCCTATAAAAGCCAGAGCACAAACCTCCTAAGAGGTCAATATGGTTTCCAATACACCAAAAGTATTGTCACTGATAGGAGCATCTCCCCTAGAGGTAGTAGCCCAGCCTTCTGGGTTAAGTGCTCGAACTGTTGAAGTTCTAGCGCAATCCTCCAAGGAAGCCAATGTGGCTTCCACCACCTTAAATGTATTGTCTCAGGCAGAATCTCTACCTGATTTGATGGAGATTGGAAAACAAGATCTTCCAAAGAGGAAAAGGTCCCCATCACCTTCATCTAAGTCAGGTAAGTGCCCTACTGCTCATGATCCTAAGGTTGACTCTTATAAAGATCCTAGAAAGAAAGAAAAGAAAGAGTGGTGGCCTAGTAAAGCCTTCCATCTCCAGGCCTTACATGGCTTCATCTGAAAAGTCCCAAAAGACAAATGAGACAAAGAAAAATAATAACAAAAGATAATGTCTATCATCCAGTGGAATTGCAGAGGTCTAAGTACTAGCATTGAGCAAATAAAAACTTTAACCAGGGACTCAGACACGAAGGTAATTTGCCTACAGGAAACCAAGATCAGTGACAAACCATTTAATCCTGGACTCAATTATCATTTTTGTAGATCCCCTCCTTTGCAAGCTGCAAGAGCTCAAGGTGGTACAGGTTTTATTATTCACAAATCTGTAAAATTTTAAACAATCCCACTCAATACACCACTACAGGCATGTGCAGTTAGAACTCATATCGGGAAAAAAAATTACTTTATGCTCGCTATATATTGAACCATCCTTAGAACTTTTCCTCTTAGATCATGCTGGTAATCCAAGAAGGCTTAGACTTTCTGACCTCCAAGACTTGATCAATCAGCTTCCTGCCACTTTTATTTTAATGGGTGATTTTAATGCAAAGCATACTTTATGGGGTGGAAATGTGTGCGATAGATGGGGTAATCTTGTTGAAGAATTAATCGACAACAATGATGTAATACTAATGAATGATGGTTCTCCAACTAGGTATGATGTAGTCCACAACTCTACATCAGCCATTGATTTTTCAATCTGTTCCTCATCCATTCGATTGGACTACCTTTGGTCAGTAAATGAACACCTACATGGCAGTGACCATTGGCCAATAATGTTAAATTATGTCCATAATCTTCCTTCTCAGTGTCCACCAAAATGGAAGATAGATGAGGCAGACTGGGCAGCTTATGAAAACTGTTCACACACTGATAAAGAATATGATGAATTTACATCTCCAGTGCATGCCTATCAACATCTTGAAAATATTATTGATGATAATGCTAGCAAGTTTATACCTAAAACATGCGGTTTACCTCATCGCTCTGTAGTTCCTTGGTGGAGTAAAGAATGTGCCAACGCAAGAAAAGTGACCCAAACTTGCTTCCGAAGATACTTGAGGACAAACTATTTAGCAGATAGAATAGCATATCTCAAAGCCTGTGCCAAACAAAAAAGAATTTTTAAAAAAGCAAAGAGAGCATCTTGGAAGAAATGTATATCTAATATTAATACCAAAACTCCTTCAAAGGAAATACGGGACAAGATTAGAAAACTTCAAGGTAAATTCGTCCCTAAGCCTCTACCAATATTAAGGGAAAATAATGGATATATATCTGACCCCAAAGATGTAGCAGAGGTTCTTGCTAAGCACTTTGCTCATGTATCAAGTGCTGACAACTATTCCCCAGCATTTCAACAAATTAGAGCATCAACATCTGTTGTTCCTCTTGCTTCTTCAAATACTGAAGCTTTTAACCTGGCTTTTAGTATGGAGGAGATGCAAAATGCTATCTCCAGGTCTTCTTTAACTGCCCCAGGTGAGGATGGCATCCGGTATGAAATGATATCACATCTTCCAGTGGATACCAAGGAATTTTTATTAGAAACCTTTATTGGTCTATGGGCTTCCCATACATCTCCTGATTCCTGGCATACTTCAATTGTAATTCCAGGCTACAAGTCTGGTAAAGACCCAGAACTGCCATCTAGTTATAGGCCCATATCCTTGACCAGTTGCATATGCAAACTATTTGAGAGAATGATCAACAACAGACTTGTGTGGTATCTAGAATCAAAAAATCTTTTATCTAACAGACAGTTTGGTTTTAGGAAGAACCGAAGTACTCTAGACCCTTTGCTGATGTTATCAAGGGAAATTTCAAATGCTTTTTCTAAACAAAACCAGGTGGTGGGTGTCTTTTTTGACCTCGAAAAGGCATATGACACCACCTGGAGGGGTGGTATTTTAAAGCAATTGGCCTCGTGGGGTATAGGAGGACATATGTTCTCTTTTATTGAAGAATTTTTATCAAACCGCTCAATTAAAGTGAGAGTAGGGTCAGAACTATCTTAATCCTTCATGCAAGAAGAAGGTGTCCCCCAAGGCAGCGTATTGAGTGTGACCTTGTTTGCTGTTGCTATTAATAGTCTCATTAGTCACATACCTCCTGGCATACAAGGATCACTATTTGTCAATGACTTTGCAATTTATTGTAGTGGATCATCTGCACTACAAGCATGCCAAAATCTTCAAATTGCAATAAATGCTGCTTCCGCATGGGCAAATTCTCGTGGATTCATGTTTTCTCCTCAGAAGACCAAAGCCATTCGCTTTACTCGTACTTGAAAAAGGGAAGAGATCCCTACCCTTTTCTTAAATGATTGTATTTTGCCATATGAGGATAGTGTAAAGTTTCTTGGAGTCATTTTCGACAAGAAAATGACATTTGGTCCCCATATAAATGACCTATCTATCAGGGTTAAGAAGTCACTGAACATTCTGAAAGTGATATCGCATTTTGATTGGGGTGCTGATAGAACAACTTTGCTTAGAATTTATACATCTTTGTGTCTGAGCAAGTTAGACTATGCATGCCAAATATATGGGTCAGCTACAAAGACTTTATTTGGAAAACTTGATATTGTTCACAATGCTGGGCTTCGCATCTGCACAGGTGCTTACAGAACATCTCCCATTGACAGTCTCTATGTTGATTCTGGCATACCTCCCCTTTCCATTCGCAGAGAGCGAGTTGAGTTTGAGGTTTTTAGCTAGGTCCCTTGCTGTGAGAAACAATCCTAACTGTAAATATGTTAGGGCGCCTTTAGATCGGGCTCCTAACAGATCTAGAGTGCCTAAGCCTTTGGAAGTACAGCTGAAAAACAATGCTAGAGAAGTAGGCTTGTTAACAGCACAGATAGCAGAGGTAGTATATCCCAAGTCTCCTCCTTGGTGTAATCCACCTGTTAAAGTATGTTTTACGGCAGGAGGGAAAAATACCTTGCCTAGTAGGGTAATGAAAAGTGAGTTTTTAAATCATGCTGCTCAACATCATGGGAAACATGTTTTTACAGATGGCTCCAAATCGGCTGCAGGAGTTGGAAGTGCAGCTGTGGTGGGGGATATTGTTATTAGAAGGAAACTCCCATCCTCTTGTTCAATTTTTACTGCTGAGCTGTACGCAATAATTCTCGCAGTCCAACATATTTTTAAAAATGGCAACCAAAATAGTTTTTATACAATTTTTACGGATTCCAATAGTGTTTTACTCTCATTAAAACAAATTATGCCAGGCCATCATCTAGTACAAGAGGTGCAGGACTGGTTAGTACTTCTGCAGTCTAGGAAGAGTATCAGTGTTCACTTCTGTTGGGTCCCTGCCCATGTTGGGGTGGATGGGAATGAACAAGTAGATAAGGCAGCAAAGGAAGCTTCAGGGCTAAGTAATCCATCCCCCTTGAGTATTCCTTACAAAGATCTTAAAAGTGAGATTCATCTTTACTGTAAAAATAAGTGGCAAGCTCGATGGTCTGAACTGACCACCAATACAAAATTGAAACAAATCCACCCATTGGTGGATAAATGGTCATCTTGTAATTCTACAAGTAGAAGGGATACCATTATTTTAACTAGGCTGCGTATTGGCCATACACATGCAACGCACAATTATTTAATGAAGAGTGGGGAAGGGAGACAGGCCCCTCTTTGTAATACCTGTCAAGTGACAATGGATGTTAAACATATTTTAGTAGATTGTCCTGTTTTTAATCTTCAGAGGAGGACACATTTACTCCAGGACAAACCTTTAAGAGATATACTGGGGGAAAACTGTAATACCCTGAACTTGAGAAAATTTATACAAAGTATTGGGTTATATTATGAGCTATAATTGATTTTATTAATTATTTATTTTACCCTTTTAATCCCTATTTATTTCACATCTAGATTTTATTGTATGAAAGTGTTACGATTTGTATTAAAGGTTAAAATGATACTAAATGGTGTGAGTGTACAGATATGATTGAATGATTTTCGTTATATAGCGCTGAATGGCCTTTGATGCCCCAGTGCTTGGCTTAATGCCTAAATCCTATATTCAATTCATCCCGCTAGATGGACTGCTGACAGATGCCACTGGTTCGATGCTGCCATGGAAAATATTGCTAACATCACATGGTTTATGTGTCTTGACTTGGAACCCCCTCTTGTTTATGCAATGGACTATGACTTCTCTGTCTAGAACCAATCTGATGGTTCCTGGCTGGAGCCAGTCGTTTTAGGGTTAGGAATACCGCCATGGCCTTAAGACATTGATATGGAGTTGGCGAAATACTGTCTACCATAGTCCTTGGACTTTCTGTACTGGGAGTATCCCCCCCAGCCTGTTAAGGAGGTGTCTGTGTGAATGACCAGTTTTGGAGGTGGATATTGTAAAGGAACGGATTTTGCCAGATTTTTTACCTTTGTCCATGGCTGAAGTCTTTTCCTCAGAATTGGCGGAAGTCGAGCTCTTTTGTCTCGATATTTCTAGTTTGCCCTGGAGCGCCATACTCGGTTTATATCTTTCAGTCTGGCCTTCAGTACTATATGTTACCGAGGCAAACTGGAGGGCACCCAGGATTCTCTCTTGATTTCTCCTGGATGTCAATTTGTCCTTGAGAAAAAGTTTTGTGTTCTTTGCTATTTCTGTCCTCTTGGCTGTTGGGAGACGTAGCGTGTGGGAACGCAGATCCCATTGTAATCACAGCCATTGAAACTTGGTCTTTGGGACTAGGTGAGATTTCTCGAAGTTGATCTGGAACCCCAACTGTTGTAGGAATTTTATCACTTTGTTGCCGTGAGGCAGTTCTCGACGCTGTTTGACCAAATGAGCCAGTCGTCTAGGTAAGCTACTACAGTATTTGAATTCCTTGGGTTCGTTATTCTTGGATTACCGTCTCTGCCAGTTTGGTGAATATCCTGGGTGCTATGTTGAGTCCGAATGGCATTACAGTACTTTGAATGCATATGCTTGGTTTCCTAGTTGTTCTGTAACCGAAATACAAACCACGCTATTTACATAGGGGTTTACTTTCGGCATAGCTGAAATGACGAACCATTAGATTTTTAACGAGGGTTAACTACCCCCCGCTAGTTAGCAGGGGGTAGGGAAGGGCTCCCCCCCACACACCGGTGAGTTGTCTCACTTCACTTTTGGCTCTGACGAAGTACAGACGTTGCTGTTTTCATCCTCGTTAATGACAGCCTTAACTTGTTTTTTTGCTTTTTCTAGTTCTGTGTGTTTGGAAGTTGGCCTCGACCGTTATCTTCGTTATGCGCAAGTGCCCTGGACTCGCTGGCCGCCCTTATGGGACCTTCATGTCAGCGAAGGACACCGATCCTCACACCCTTTGCCCGCAGTGCCGAGGCAGACGGTGTGATAGGGAGAATACTTGCAGTGAGTGTAGGGAGTGGTCTGCCTCCCAGTGGGAGAAGTTCGGCCGTCGGCGTAAGAAGTAGTCCAAGAGAGACCGTTCTCCTTCAGGGGCAACCTTGAAGAAGGAAGGCTCTAAGGACTCCTCTTCCGCCACCCGAATCTCCTCCGAAGCTCCCACTCGATCGGTCTCTCGTGAGAGACTGCCGAGTGGTAGCGCAGGCCCTAGTGGTGTTTCTCGACCTCGGGGTGCGGGAGAGGGCGTTGCCTCCCTTAGCGTGGCAGCTCCCTCTTCTCCTCCGGGGGAGGATAATTTGGATTTTGATGAATATGACCAAACTGTGTCTAATAATTATTTGTTCCAGCTTTGGGCTTCCTTGGGGCTTAAGGACTCGCCCTCCAAGGAAGCCCTGTTTGACCTGATCCAGTTGGGGGCTGCGGTCAAACAGTCACCGGTAATACCGGGGGTATTCCCTTCGGATATTGTCGACATTGTTTTGGCCGAGCCTTCCGACGGGTCTGGTCAAACCCTTGGTACTGCTCCTGTTGCGGACGTTGCTGAAGGCTCTCCGCCCCCCTCCGAAGATCCTCCGAGGGGGGAGGGGAGTCCCACGGTCTCTCCTGCGGCTGGGTCTCCCCCTCGAGGGAGCGCACTGACAGAGACTCCTCTTCGGAGGACTGATGACCTGGACGCCCTTCCTCGTGGTTGTATTCCACGTAAGGCCCGTCGGCCTCTCCGCAGCAGAGGACTTCCTTCTCGCTATAAGGGAGTTAGGAGGCGCCTCTTTGGGTCATCCTCTCTGTTCCTCCCCCTAAGGAGGAGCCCCCCCCGTCAGGAGCAGACTGTCACAGCAGCGCCCTTTGACCTCTCCGCGGATCGTTCGCGATCCCCTACACCTGCCAGACCTTCCGACCTGCCTTCTCCGTTCCTGGCTGCAGATGCGATTTGGGCGCCTTCTCGCCCTGTTATCCAACAGGCACCGATCCCTTCGGGGAAAAGGGACTCTACTCACGGTGTGGGTAAGTCCCTTGCGCGTCAGGGTTCCCCTGTGCGCCACTCTGCGCGTTCGCGTGCAGTAGCGCTTGAGCGCTCCCCAGAGTTACAGTCTTCGGACTTAACTCGCCAGCGCTCTCCTGCTTGGCAGCGATCATCTGCTCGCCAGCGCGCTCCTTCTCGCAGGTCTCCTGCGAAGCAGCGCCCTCGTGTTCCTGATGTGCGCAAGGCGCACCCACGTTCTCCAGAGCGCTCTCGTTCTCCTGTGCGCAGCCGCACTACTGCTCAGCCTGTTCCTGATGTGCGCCCAGCACGCCAACGATCACCACCGCGTCCACGATTGCCTGATCTGGACCTAGGCAAGGGTACCATCCCGTCGCCTCGCCCATGCGCCTCTGCGCGCCCTTCTGCTCTGGCGCAACAGCGAGCCAAAGCTCCTGTTCGCGAGCGTTCGCCTGCACGTTAGTCTCCGTCCACCTCTTCAGATGTGCGCAGTAATCTTACTTTGCGCCAACGATCTCCTGCGCGTCCACGCGATCACTCGCCTGTGCGCAAACGCTCTCCTGAGTCTGATCGCCCCAGGTCTCCGACTCGCCCGCGCGATAAATCGCCTGTGCGCAGTCGTTCGCCCGTCCGTAGTACGCGCCATCGTTCTCCGGAGTACACGCGACATCGCTCGCCAACGCGCCAACGCTCTCCTCCTGGCAAACGCTCGCCAAGTCGCTTGCGACTTTTTTCGCCTGATCACCGCCGTTCTCCTACGCGTCGCCGACGGTCGCCTAGTGCTCAGCGCACACCTTCACCTACGCGATCTTGTGCTCCTTCACGTGCGCGCCAACACGTTCCCTCGCCAACGCGCCATAGTGTCCCTTCGCCTGAGCGCCCACTTGCCAGCGCGCCATCTTGCCCACGCGCCCCCTCTCCCGCGAGCGAACGCACCCACGCGCATTCTTCCACACGCGGCAATGCGCCCGCGCTTCAGAAATCGCCCGCGCGCGATTCCTCGAATGCCTTTTTGCGTGAGAGCCGCCGCGATCCCCATTCTCACAGGGATCATCAGCGCGGCCAACTGATAGGGACACAGACTTCCAGATCAGCCTCTGGACTGGATCGCCACCGCGCAAGCGTAGGATTACCTACCAGGACCAGGAAGGATCTACGGAGAGGTCCATGCAACATTCTTTTTCCTCTTCTTTTCAGGCAGGCCCCGTGGCGTCCACTCCGAAGGGTCAGGAGATCCCCTTCCCTCCAGCGGGGATAACTGACACAGCGTCAGTTACCCGTCAGCCTTGGTTCCCGTCACATGATGAACGCAGTGGTTCAGGCTGTGAAGCCTGCCCTCGTTGATTTGGTACTAAACCAACGGCAGACTCATCCCCGCTGAAGAGAAGGAGAGGAGTGGACTTCGTGGTGACTTCTCCTCGGGAGAAGTTGGCTCCCAAGAGGTCGGTCAGGAGGACTCCTACGCCTTTTCCTACGTGTGCTGTTTCTCCTTCTCCTGTGGACGGGGTGGTTCCGTCCTCAGGAGAGTCCAGCGAGGCAGGGTTCTCCCACGGCACCAATGAGAGGGAACCCCTCCTCTTCGGAGAGAAGCTGCTCGTGGGGAAGCCCCCTTCCGGACCTTTTTGCTGGAGTCCTGTATTCCTCCTAGGAGGGAGCCCAAGGACTTTAAGACGATTCCTAAATAGTCATCCAGGATCCGTCCAGAGCCAACTAGACCCCGGAAGGACGTCCACGTATCTCCCCAAGATGAGCCTTTGGGGACCGGAGACTTAGCTGCCAGTCCTCAAGGAGGACACCAGTTCGAGTCGGAACACGCTTTCTGGCAGGTCCTAGGCTTGATGAGGCAACTCAACAAGTTTAAGGCCCTCTTAACGAGAGAATGCCTTGATGAAGTCATTGGGCTTCAGCACGGCATATCATTCCCGTGCTGAAGGCTTGTGACGGGCAAGAGGGCTCTCGAACTGGGGAATTTCTTTTCCTCAGTTTGACTCTAAATTTCTCTCATTCTTTTTCTATTACCTCTTATTGCTTATTCCTCCTTCATAATTATCAGCTGTCTCCAACCTTGCTGTCAAAACTCTTTTACCCATTTCACTGTCCAGGTTTTTTAGAGGGGACATTGTATCCATGATCGGTTTTTATTTCAAAATCAATTGTGGGAGCTGTGGTGGTCTTGCCAACTGCCCGAAAATGTTTGGACACCTAGGAGTGTCAGTATTCCCATACTGGCACGCGGAACTATCTCTTAGGAAATTTGGCCTTCGGATTCCAGGGGTTGGCGATTTTATAGAGATAGGACTCTCGGCATTCTGTCCGGTTTGCCTGCCACTATGATTAGAGTGGGGATGATTGTATTCATGAAATGCTCTCAGTCCCATCAAGCGGGTTTGGCATACACTTGAGCCACTCTAATCATAGTGGTACCATCCCTTTGTGGTAGGGTAGGGAGTGGACATTTGGTAAGCAGCTTTCACAGGTGTCATTGGTGGAGAAATTAATTCCAGGAAAGGCTAACGGTGTCTTCTTTGGAATTTCAGACAGTCTTAATTTTTTCTCTCCCTTAAACTATATTTTTTTCCATTGTTTTTTTTTCATTGTTATTATGACCCCTTCCCTCCCCCTGAAAAAATAATTAATGAGTAAACTTAATATTCCCCGTACCCCTGGATCAAATGGCGAACCCCAGACACCGTTGACGACTTATGCTTGTTTAAATAGGGAAAGCTCTGTTGACAACCTCGGCAATAAAAAGGATTCCTCCAACAATACTTCTTTGACCAGTGTTGTTAAAGACAATTTATCGGCACTGGTGGAAAATGATGCTTGTAATAACCGTAATACTTTACTCTCTGGTTCTGGCTCATTACCAGATCCAACAAAAAATCTGAAAATTCTCCATTTAAAAAACATACCAATTGGTTGTAGCTATGACATAATTCATGAAGCCTTCTGTAGATTTGGAGCAATCAAAGAAATTTTAATGGAGCTTAATGGTAGTAAAGGCTTTTGGGAAGCTTGGGTATCATTTTCAAGTTTTGAGATTGCTTTAGAAGCAAATAAAAATTTAGATAGCATAAAAATTGACAATTGTTTGATTTCTGGGGCTTTATGTGATAAAGCACCAAGACACCTAGAGGTATATAAACCAGAAGAATGGATGGAAAAAGAAATAGAGCATAGACTTCCAGAAGTAAGAACCCCCAAGCCCCCAACATGGATAATTGCATCTGGAAAGATAGAAAATTATAACTATTATAAGATTAGTAAATTTATACAAAAAAAAGTTGGATTAATTAAAAGTAAGGATATTAGTAGATACGGTAAGCAATCTGTTTTGATTAATGCAAAATCAGATACTCAAGCTCACATGCTTTGTGGCATGAAGATTGCAGAAATTGATCCTATTAAGGATATTAAACCACATATGAGCTTCAGCTATGGTAAAGGAGTAGTTTTTGATAAAGATCTATATGAATTCTCAGAACCAGAAATTCTGGACATGTGCCCTGCTAATGTTTGGAAAGTAAGTAAGATCCCTCAAACAAGCATGGTAGTTTTAACATTTGAAACCCCTGTTATACCAGATCATATAATTATTGAGAATGAAAGAGTACGTGTTCGAGAATATAAACCTAGGCCTTTACAATGCTTCAATTGTTTCAAGTACGGTCACCCTTCCCGGTACTGCAATAATACGAAGATCTGTATTAACTGTTCTTTGTTAGAACATGGCCAATGCAACAGAGATACAACCTGTGCAAACTGTAAAGATAATCATAAACCAAATGATAAAAGATGTAGAGAATACAAGAATGAAGAAGCTGCAATCTTGAAAGCAAATGCTGAACATATAAGTGTAGGTTATGCAAAGCATTTACTCAATCGGCAACTTAATTTTGCTCGCGCGGTTAAGATGCCAACAAAAGATTATAATCCACTACCCCTTACTACCACAGGGGGACCAGTGGCAGCACCTGGCCCGTCAGGTGCATCTCCCTTAGTGGTAGTAGCCCAGCCATCTGGGTCAAGTGCTCAGGCTATAAAAGCCAGAGCACAAACCTCCAAAGAGGTCAATATGGTGTCCAACACACCAAAAGTATTGTCACCGATAGGAGCATCTCCCCTAGAGGTAGTAGCCCAGCCTTCTGGGTTAAGTGCTCGAACTGTTGAAGTTCTAGCACAATCCTCCAAGGAAGCCAATGTGGCTTCCACCACCTTAAATGTATTGTCTCAGGCAGAATCTCTACCTGATTTGATGGAGATTGGAAAACAAGATCTTCCAAAGAGGAAAAGGTCCCCATCATCCTCACCTTCATCTAAGTCAGGTAAGTGCCCTACTGCTCATGATCCTAAGGTTGACTCTTGTAAAGATTCTAGAAAGAAAGAAAAGAAGAGTGGTGGCCTAGTAAAGCCTTCCATCTCCAGGCCTTACATGGCTTCATCTGAAAAGTCCCAAAAGACAAATGAGACAAAGAAAAATAATAACAAAAGATAATGTCTATCATCCAGTGGAATTGCAGAGGTCTAAGTACTAGCATTGAGCAAATAAAAACTTTAACCAGGGACTTGGACACGAAGGTAATTTGCCTACAGGAAACCAAGATCAGTGACAAACCATTTAATCCTGGACTCAATTATCATCTTTGTAGATCCCCTCCTTTGCAAGCTGCAAGAGCTCAAGGTGGTACAGGTTTTATTATTCACAAATCTGTAAAATTTGAAACAATCCCACTCAATACACCACTACAGGCATGTGCAGTTAGAACTCATATCGGGAAAAAAATTACTTTATGCTCGCTATATATTGAACCATCCTTAGAACTTTTCCTCTTAGATCATGCTGGTAATCCAAGAAGGCTTAGACTTTCTGACCTCCAAGACTTGATCAATCAGCTTCCTGCCCCTTTTATTTTAATGGGTGATTTTAATGCAAAGCATACTTTATGGGGTGGAAATGTGTGCGATAGATGGGGTAATCTTGTTGAAGAATTAATCGACAACAATGATGTAATACTAATGAATGATGGTTCTCCAACTAGGTATGATGTATTCCACAACTCTACATCAGCCATTGATTTGTCAATCTGTTCCTCATCCATTCGATTGGACTACCTTTGGTCAGTAAATGAACACCTACATGGCAGTGACCATTGGCCAATAATGTTAAATTATGTCCATAATCTTCCTTCTCAGTGTCCACCAAAATGGAAGATAGATGAGGCAGACTGGGCAGCTTATGAAAACTGTTCACACACTGATAAAGAATATGATGAATTTACATCTCCAGTGCATGCCTATCAACATCTTGAAAATATTATTGATGATAATGCTAGCAAGTTTATACCTAAAACATGCGGTTTACCTCATCGCTCTGTAGTTCCTTGGTGGAGTAAAGAATGTGCCAACGCAAGAAAAGTGACCCGAACTTGCTTCAGAAGATACTTGAGGACAAACTATTTAGCAGATAGAATAGCATATCTCAGAGCCTGTGCCAAACAAAAAAGAATTTTTAAAAAAGCAAAGAGAGCATCTTGGAAGAAATATATATCTAATATTAATACCAAAACTCCTTCAAAGGAAATATGGGACAAGATTAGAAAACTTCAAGGTAAATTCGTCCCTAAGCCTCTACCAATATTAAGGGAAAATAATAGATATATATCTGACCCCAAAGATGTAGCAGAGGTTCTTGCTAAGCACTTTGCTCATGTATCAAGTGCTGACAACTATTCCCCAGCATTTCAACAAATTAGAGCATCAACATCTGTTGTTCCTCCTGCTTCTTCAAATACTGAAGCTTTTAACCTGCCTTTTAGTATGGAGGAGATGCAAAATGCTATCTCCAGCTCTTCTTTAACTGCCCCAGGTGAGGATGGCATCCGGTATGAAATGATATCACATCTTCCAGTGGATACCAAGGAATTTTTATTAGAAACCTTTAATGGTCTATGGGCTTCCCATACATCTCCTGATTCCTGGCATACTTCAATTGTAATTCCAGGCCACAAGTCTGGTAAAGACCCAGAACTGCCATCTAGTTATAGGCCCATATCCTTGACCAGTTGCATATGCAAACTATTTGAGAGAATGATCAACAACAGACTTGTGTGGTATCTAGAATCAAAAAATCTTTTATCTAACAGACAGTTTGGTTTTAGGAAGAACCGAAGTACTCTAGACCCTTTGCTGATGTTATCAAGGGAAATTTCAAATGCTTTTTCTAACCAAAACCAGGTGGTGGGTGTCTTTTTTGACCTTGAAAAGGCATATGACACCACCTGGAGGGGTGGTATTTTAAAGCAATTGGCCTCGTGGGGTATAGGAGGACATATGTTCTCTTTTATTGAAGAATTTTTATCAAACCGCTCCATTAAAGTGAGAGTAGGGTCAGAACTATCTTCATCCTACATGCAAGAAGAAGGTGTCCCCCAAGGCAGCGTATTGAGTGTGACCTTGTTTGCTGTTGCTATTAATAGTCTCATTAGTCACATACCTCCTGGCATACAAGGATCACTATTTGTCGATGACTTTGCAATTTATTGTAGTGGATCATCTGCACTACAAGCATGCCAAAATCTTCAAATTGCAATAAATGCTGCTTCCGCATGGGCAAATTCTCGCGGATTCATGTTTTCTCCTCAGAAGACCAAAGCCATTCGCTTTACTCGTACTCGTAAAAGGGAAGAGATCCCCACCCTTTTCTTAAATGATTGTATTTTGCCATATGAGGATAGTGTCAAGTTTCTTGGAGTCATTTTCGACAAGAAAATGACATTTGGTCCCCATATAAATGACCTATCTATCAGGGTTAAGAAGTCACTGAACATTCTGAAAGTGATATCGCATTTTGATTGGGGTGCTGATAGAACAACTTTGCTTAGAATTTATACATCTTTGTGTCTGAGCAAGTTAGACTATGCATGCCAAATATATGGGTCAGCTACAAAGACTTTACTTGGAAAACTTGATATTGTTCACAATGCTGGGCTTCGCATCTGCACAGGTGCTTACAGAACATCTCCCATTGACAGTCTCTATGTTGATTCTGGCATACCTCCCCTTTCCATTCGCAGAGAGGAGTTGAGTTTGAGGTTTTTAGCTAGGTCCCTTGCTGTGAGAAACAATCCTAACTGTAAATATGTTAGGGCGCCTTTAGATCGGGCTCCTAACAGATCTAGAGTGCCTAAGCCTTTGGAAGTACAGCTGAAAAATGATGCTAGAGAAGTAGGCTTGTTAACAGCACAGATAGCAGAGGTAGGATATCCCAAGTCTCCTCCTTGGTGTAATCCACCTGTTAAAGTATGTTTTACGGCAGGAGGGAAAAATACCTTACCTAGTAGGGTAATGAAAAGTGAGTTTTTAAATCATGCTGCTCAACATCATGGGAAACATGTTTTTACAGATGGCTCCAAATCGGCTGCAGGAGTTGGAAGTGCAGCTGTGGTGGGGGATATTGTTATTAGAAGGAAACTCCCATCCTCTTGTTCAATTTTTACTGCTGAGTTGTACGCAATAATTCTCGCAGTCCAACATATTTTTAAAAATGGCAACCAAAATAGTTTTTATACAATTTTTACGGATTCCAATAGTGTTTTACTCTCATTAAAACAAATTATGCCAGGCCATCATCTAGTACAAGAGGTGCAGGACTGGTTAGTACTTCTGCAATCTAGGAAGAGTATCAGTGTTCACTTCTGTTGGGTCCCTGCCCATGTTGGGGTGGATGGGAATGAACAAGTTGATAAGGCAGCAAAGGAAGCTTCAGGGCTAAGTAATCCATCCCCCTTGAGTATTCCTTACAAAGATCTTAAAAGTGAGATTCATCTTTACTGTAAAAATAAGTGGCAAGCTCGATGGTCTGAACTGACCACCAATACAAAATTGAAACAAATCCACCCATTGGTGGATAAATGGTCATGTTGTAATTCTACAAGTAGAAGGGATACAATTATTTTAACTAGGCTGCGTATTGGCCATACACATGCAACGCACAATTATTTAATGAAGAGTGGGGAAGGGAGACAGGCCCCTCTTTGTAATACCTGTCAAGTGACAATGGATGTTAAACATATTTTAGTCGATTGTCCTGTTTTTAATCTCCAGAGGAGGACACATTTACTCCAGGACAAACCGTTAAGAGATATACTGGGGGAAAACTGTAATACCCTGAACTTGAGAAAATTTATACAAAGTATTGGGTTATATTACGAGCTATAATTGATTTTATTAATTTATTTATTTATTTTACCCTTTTAATCGCTATTTATTTCACATCTAGATTTTATTGTATGAAAGTGTTACGATTTGTATTAAAGGTTAAAATGATACTAAATGGTGTGAGTGTACAGATATGATTGAATGATTTTTGTTATATAGCGCTGAATGGCCTTTGATGCCCCAGTGCTTGGCTTAATGCCTAAATCACATATTCAATTCAATTCAACAAGTTTAAGGACCCGGAGACTGCCCCTCGTCAGGGCAAGGACACGGTGATAGACCAAGTCTACGGCACCCAGAAACTCCCTAAGTCCAGCGCAGCTTTGCCTTGGTCCAAAGGGGTGAAAGGGGCCAGGGACAGGGTCGAAGCCCAGCTCTCCGAGCTCGCCTCCTCCGGTCGTTCTTCTGCCGGGTTCAAACTCCTCCCGCCTCCTCGAGTACATCAGAGGAGGTACTTTGAGATCATGGGGGAGTCCAGTATGGCCCTTCCGCTCCACCATTCCGTGGATGAGCTGACCAAGGGAACTCCTCTCGAAGCTCTCTGCCCGGCAGGTGACGTTCTCGGCGTCGGAGATCCTGAACCTTGAGAAGGTCGCGAAGAGTGCCATGCAGGCAACTTCGTGGCTGGACGTTTGGCTGGGATCTCTGGGCATCCTATTGCGCTCTGAGGATCTGTCTAAAGAGAGCAATAGGAAGGCTTTGGAGACTTTCCTCCTCTCGGGCACGCGTTCGATAGTTCCTCGCTCACCGGGTTGCTAACCTGTGGGCTAACTCGATCCTCAAGCGTCTTGACGCAGTGACCGAGAGGTTCCATCCGAAGGTCCCCGCCGTGGACGTCTGCAGGCTCAGGCACTCCTCCATCACTGGGAGGGATCTGCTCGAGCCCAAGGACATAGAACGAACAGCTGAGAGGTGGAGGAGATCGAATAGAGATTCTCTCCTCCAGAGGTCCCTGACATCTCGGCCCTACAAGCCTCCGGCACCTCAACAGCAACAGCAGCCTCGCAAGACACCGAAGCAGGCTCCGGCAGCTAAGAGGGGTGTCTAAGCCGCAGCCCTTTCAGACCAAGGACAGAAGGTGCGGCAAGTCCTCTAGGGGAGGAAAGAATCCTAGGGGCAGCAATCCCCCTGCGTGTCCACCTGTTGGGGGATGCCTGAAAAGTTGCGTGCACAGGTAGCACCAACTTGGGGCCGATTCTTGGACGGTCTCTGTGATCGGACAAGGTTATCGCGTCCCATTCACGACATCTCCACCTCCCCTGACAGCGAATCCAGTGCCGCTGAACTCCTATGCCATGGGATCGGCTAAGGGGTTAGCCCTTCGGGCAGAAGTTGAGACCATGCTCAAGAAGGATGCTCTCCATGAGGTTGACGACAGCTCTCCAGGCTGCTTCAGTCGACTCTTTCTTGTAAAGAAGGCGTCTGGAGGCTTGAGACCTGTCATCGATCTCTCAGCCCTGAACAAGTTTGTCAAACAAACTTCGTTCAGCATGGAGACAGCAGACACGGTCAGACTTGCAGTGAGACCGCAAGACTTCATGTGCACACTGGATCTGAAGGACGCGTACTTCCAGATCCCAATCCATCAGTCTTCCAGGAAGCACTTGAGATTCAGCCTAGACAGCAAGATCTACCAGTTCAAGGTGCTGTGTTTCGGTCTCTCCTCAGGTGTTCACCTGAGTGTTCACACTGATTTCGTCTTGGGCGCACAGGAATGGCATACGTCTCCTCCGTTATCTGGACGACTGGCTGATCCTGGCAGACTCCGAGTCGACCCTTCTTCGACACCGGGACAGGCTTCCGGAGGTTTTCCGAGATCTGGGGATCATGGTAAATCTCGAAGTCCTCTCTGCTTCCGACGAAACGATTGGTTTATCTAGGCATGATATTAGACTCCGATCTCCACAAAGCCTTTCCATCAGACGACAGGATAGCAAGGCTGAGGAGGGTCGCAGAACCTTTCCTCAGGCGGGAAGAGTTTCCGGCCCATTTATGGTTACGTCTTCTAGGTCACCTTTCCTCCTTGGCACGTCTAGTTCCAAACGGCCGCCTCGGATAAGATCCCTGCAATGGCGGCTAAAGTCCCGGTGGAATCAAGGCTCCAATTCTCAGGACTTTCTGGTTCCTATAGGATCCACGGAACTGACGGACCTTCGGTGGTGGCTGAACGACGTGAACCTTCGAAAGGGAGAGGATCTTCTCGTTCTCCCCCCAGAATTGACTCAGTTTTCGGACGCGTCAAAAGAAGGGTGGGGGGCCCACATTCTGAACCAAAGTATCTCAGGCCTCTGGTCAGAATCAGAAAAGTACCTCCACATCAACCTGCTAGAAATGAAGGCCGTTTTCCTGGCTCTTCAACAGTTCCAACGGACCCTGGCGGGCCACTCCGTAGTGGTGATGAGCGACAACACCACGGTAGTGGCTTACATCAACAAGCAGGGAGGTACCTTTTCTCAACAGCTATCCCATCTTGCAGTAGAGATTCTGAGGTGGTCCGAAGTCCACTCGGTCACACTTTCGGCTCGCTTCATTCCGGGCAAGAGGAATGTGCTCGCCGACAGTCTGAGCAGAGCGACGCAGATAGTGAGTAATGAGTGGTCTTTGGATCCTCAGATAGCCAACAAAGTCCTGACTTTTTGGGGTTCCCCGACAGTAGATCTGTTCGCGACAGCCTTGAATTTCAAGCTGCCTCTGTACTGCTCTCCAGTCCTGGACCTAAAGGCTCTCTGGCAAGATGCTTTTCAGCAGAGGTGGGACAACATCGACGTCTACGACTTCCCACCGTTCTGTCTGATGAGAAGGGTGCTCAACGAGACCGGTCAATCTCTCCATGACTCTTTTAGCTCCGCTATGGCATCACGCAGAATGGTTCTCGGACCTTCTGCAGCTCCTGACGGAGCTTCCGAGGAAACTCCCCCCACGACACGAGCTACTCAGACAACCACACTGCAACATCTTCCACAAAGTCGTAGCGTCGCTTCGGCTTCACGCCTGGAGACTATCCAGCGTCTCCTCACGGAGAGAGGATGTCTCGCCACCTGCGCAATTCCTCTATCGGAGTCTACCAGGCGAACAGGAAAGTCTTCAGTGGTTGGTGTCGTGGGAGGGGTATCTTTCCGCTCGATGCCACTATTCCAGCAATAGCGGAGTTCCTTATGTATTTAAGTGAGGGAATGCGCCTTTCAGTTACGGCGGTGAAAGGCTATCGCTCGGCCTTAAGCCTGGCTTTTAGGCTGAAAGGAGTGGACATTTCCTCTTCGTTAGAACTTTCTCTACTCGTACGCAGCTATGAGCTTACCTGCCCTCAGTCAGAAGTAAGACCTCCTCCTTGGAACGTGGTTCAGGTCCTCAGGGCTCTGAAGAGAGCCCCGTTTGAACCATTACGCCAGGCGTCTGATCGCCACCTGTCTTGGAAGACAGCTTTCCTGCTCGGTTTGGCCTCGGCCAAGCGGGTCAGTGAACTTCATGGTCTTTCTTACGACGTCGCCCATTCAAGGGGATGGGGGGAGGTAATGTTCAGGTTCGTCCCCGAGTTTGTTGCCAAGACTCAGAACCCTGGGGTGTCAGACCCTAGGTTCGACTCCTTCGGGGTAACGAGTCTTCGTTCTGTAACAAGTGACCCAGACCATCTGTTACTTTGCCCAGTGAGGAGTCTGAGGCGTTACTTGAAAAGAACAGCTGCAGTCCGTCCTCATGTGCAAGCGTTATTCGTAAGCACAGGAAGGACGAAGAGGAGGGTCACCAAGAACACCATCTCGGCCTGGATCCGGAAGGTTATTCAACACGCCTTGAATCCTGACCCTCCTCTGTCACGTCGCCCTAGAGCGCACGATGTCAGGGACATCGCTACGTCCCTGGCATTCAAGAGAAATTTCTCTTGACGCAGGTCTTGCAAGCTGGGGTGTGGAAGCGCCAAACAACCTTCACAGCCCACTACCTGCAGGACGTGACCCACAGGAGCCTTTATACCTTCCTTATTGGCCCTGTGGTGGCTGCACAACAGCTGGTCTAACCTCAGGCTCCTTAATGGACAGGTAGCAGAAGGTTGGGGGCATTGTTACCCGGTTTTAGTCTGCGTGATTGAAAGAGTATGTCTGGCCCTTACTACTTTCTTCATTCTCCCCTCCCTTGGGGAAAGCAGCATCCTGGTCTCTGCATAGCTGACCTCAACCTTTGCAGGTAAACCATGCTCCCTTGTGCTCCTAGTATTAGCTGTAATACTGTTTGCGTCCCCCGTACCCTGACGAGGTGGTATTGGGAACGTCCTAGCCTAGATTTCTATCGAAAGAACTCCAGGTCAACTTCCTAGGACGAGTCACAACTTCCTCCACACACAACTTATGTAGGCCGCACGTTCGTAGCAAGCAATGGAAAGTGCGAGGTGCAGGGACCCCCTTTCTCAAGTGCTGCTCACTCGGATTTTGGGTCCCCGGGTAAAGCCAAAAGCCAGTAAGGCTGGGGACTTTCCGCCCTTCCTAAGGGGTAAGTCACCCTATGTAAATAGCGTGGTTTGTATTTCGGTTACGGAACAAATGACAAATTCGGAGATAATTTTTATTTTTCCTAACCATACAAACCTTAGCTATTTACACATATTTGCCCGCCAGCCCTGTCCCCCAAGTCAAGTCCTACCTCTAAGTGAAGTGAGACATCTCACCGGTGTGTGGGGGGGAGGGTAGCAAGCTACCCCTTCCCTACCCCCTGCTAACTAGAGGGGGGGGTGGGGTAGTTAACCCTCCTTAAAAATCTAATGGCTCGTCATGTCAGCTACGCCGAAAGTAAACCCCTATGTAAATAGCTAAGGTTGGTATGGTTAGGAAAAATACAAATTATCTCCCAATTTGTCATTTTGAAGCCTAGAAACGGACGAAAATGCCTTGGTATCGGAACGTGATAGTAACCATCTGTAAGATCTATAGAGGTGGTGACGGCCCCACGGGGAAGTAAGGTCCGCACCCGAGAGACGGTTAGCATGTGGAACTTGTCGCATCGAATGTAAGAATTCAGATAAGACAGGTCCAAGATTACTCTTCGCTTGTCTGAGTCTTTCCTTGGCACGCTGAACAAGCGACCTTGAAATTTCAAGTGTTTTATCTCTATAATTGCATTCTTTTGTAATAGATTGTTTGCATATAGGACTAGCTCCTCCGTTGGAAGTTGATGGAAACTGGTTGGTGGAGGGGGCTGTTCTATCCAACTCCACCCCAGACCTTTGGAAATTATGCTGAAAGCCCAATTACTGAACCTCCCAACAGTTTCGAAAGATGTCTTCCCCCTACCCGAGAATTCTCGATGATACCCTGCGGATTTACCTCCTCGGCCTCCGTGGAATCCTCGGCCTCGAGAAAGGGTCCTTCCACTACCTCTGTTGCGAAAAGTTCCTCTCGCACCATAGCCTCTGGCGCTTTGGTAACCCTGGAACGCACCCTGGGTTTCATAGTTGTGGTTAAAGGCAGGGGAAGTAGCATAAGAGGTAGTAGCTACCTGGGACTGAGGAACCAACACACATTGCTGTTGGGGTTGTCCTTTTGAAGTGGAGGGTTGAATCCCTTGCGTTACCGGGATGGTCTGAACTAATTGTTGTGACTGCCGGTTTTGGAAGGATTGGTTGGCTGGGGAACGAGAGGACTCGACCCGTAAAACAAAACAGCTGACTCCAAAGTCTCTGAGAGATGTGAGGTATCCCTGGAGGGGGATGAGGGTATGGGGTGGCATACACCAATAGAGGGGAGGGGAGGAGCCAGCGAGAACTAGCCAATAGTGGGGCTCGAGGCGATCACGTGGGACCGAGAGTGGACAGGAGTACCAACCTGTCCGAACAGAACCACTAGATAAACAAAAACGGAATGATCATAACGGATAATAGAATACAGTAATGTAAAAATAGTGTAACATATAGAACTAGGTTATAAGGCATGCGAAAGCTAAATTAAGGTAGCAAGAGAGGGACGCAGGTAATGGCAGGGAAAGAATAAAAAACGAGCAGAGCCCTCCAGTGCGGGTAGGTACCAAGCTGGACAGGGGGGCCAACACAACGGCTAGATCGGGCATGATGCCGATCGGTAGGATAACAAAAAACTAGAGTAAAAAACTGCCAAGTTCGAGTCCCATTCGAACTAATAGCGAGCGTAACTCTATCTAGGTGTAATGTGTAATAAATCCTAGATTAAAAAACACCATAACGCGATAACGAAAACCTTCCAGGTGCTCGGCCTCGAAGGGAAGCAAGCAAGCCAAACCTAAAGTAAAGTTTAAAAAGCTATGATACGTGAGCAATAATATCAGTACTTATAGCAAAGTGTTAATCGTTAAAAAACTCATGCGCAACGGGTTCAAAACGTATAACAATTAGTATAGAAGACTAATTGCAAGGCGTTAAGAACGAGCCAAGGAGGTAGCAAGGCCAACATGGCTGCCGCGTAGCAGGGCCATCGAAACTGAGAAAACACGAAAACTCAAATAATAATAAAAATAAGGGCAATGCTACCTCCAGAAACTCTCAAATCATAGATCTAGTACTTAACTTGGATGAGGAATCTTGGGTATCAGACATCTTGCACTAGAGCAGGAGCAAACCACCGAAAACACAGAGCTAAAAAGCACAACAAACTGTCGTAGTGATTCTTTGAAAAGGAGTGACGTAGTTGGCGTGGGTTGAGATGGTGGTAGTAGCTTTCAGTGGTGGGTGTTGAACGGCACCTCGCCGTTACAGGGATGTTGACGAGGAGATATCTAAATGGCACGAGACCTCTGGTTGTGGTTTAACACGCCCCAGTATTATACCGACACCTATTTAGGTGAGCGAGCTGGGTTCAACCCTGGCATTCCTATGCAACTTTTTTCTCTGGTAATACATGGCAGTTATATACCTTAGAAATTATGCAAAAGGAGCATTTCACGGAGCGGCACAGGTGGAGCCCAGAAATTATAATTTAAATTTTAATGCCAGAGTGGTGATTGAGATCAGGTTATCAGACTACAATACAAGGTGGCAATGATCAGGAAGTTGCACACAAGAAAATGTTAGTTAATAGATAACTGGCAAGCTGGAATACAGCTGTTGAAATTGTGCAAACAACCAACAGATAATTTTACACCTATCGGTAGCAGGGAGGCGACTGCCCCAGCCTGTTCACTGACCATTCACTTAGTTCTTGGCTGTGGTTGAGAAGAAAAGTTCTTGCTGGCTGGAATTATTGGCATAATCAATTTTTACTCTTTCAATATGTTTATGAATTGTTTGAAGGGCTTTTTTGTGATTGTTCAGTGGCTTCTTGAATGAAAGACTTATTTCTTCCCAGGAGTTCCTGCGGAGGCTTGGACTACAAACAAAGGATTCTTGGAAGTGTGTTCATAGCCTTTGAGTTTCTTCCCTGCCTGGCATTAGGGACTGGACTCTCGTGGCTTATGTGGTTGTCGTCCTTGGGAAGCAGTCTTCGGTGCCCTTGGAGTTACATTTTTATCTTTTGAGTGGTTTAACCACGAAATCTTGCTTAACTTTGCAATCCTCGAGGTAGGGTGGCCTTGGGAGTGCAAGGGAAACTAAAGTGCCTTGCACGTTAAGGCTGACATTCCCATGAAAGACACCCCCCCCCCTGCAGTAGCAGCCCTTCCTTGAAGGCAGTAGTTCTTCAGATTTTCTAGTTCTTCCTTTGCCTTTCCCCGGGCCCCTCGAGGTAGAATTTTCCACACCAAAGGATTTTCCCCTATCAAGAATTCTCCCCACCAGAGGATTTTCCCCTTGCAAGGTGCTGCTGGCAACTGGGAGTGTCTTCTTCATATTTGAACCCCTTGTGTTGTGCTTCTAGAGTTTTACTGCTCTACGGAGCATGCTCTCCCAGGGCTTTGCCCTTCTGTAGGTCCTCTCCAGAGCATTAGCTCTTCGGAGCATGCTCTGGTTTCTTTTAACCTTGCCAGATCCTCCCTCTTCAGAGAGGGAGATTCTTAATGCCTCTGGTGTGTCCTCAGTTTGGGTTGGGACTTCTAGATCATACTACAGTCGGCGTCTTGCGAGTAGCTGCGTTTTCGCCAGTCTACGTTCGCAGTCTTTGGAGGGAGACTTTTCTCCTATGCCCTTTCATGAGAGGTGCAATTCGGTTCTTGTTCCTCTGGATTGGCATGGAACCTCTAGACCCTCCCTCTACCATTCCCGAAGTATTCAGAGAAGCTGCGTTGCCTCTAGCCTTCCTTCGGAGGAGGAGATTCACCCAGGTACCCTTGCCCTTTGAAAGCACCCTGTAGTACAGTTCATGATTCTCCAGACAGTTTTGGATCTTCTAAACCTTCCTACAGACTCCTCCAGTCCTTTAATATTTCAAGATCTCCAGCAGTTAGAACTATTCAATGGAATGTAGATGTTGCAGTATTTAAACGGTTCGCATTTTGAACCTTTGGTAAATCTTTTGGTTAAAGATTTTGGTTAAAGATTTCGCAGAAAATATATTTCTTCTGTTGGTCTCGACATATGCTAAATGTATATGTGAACTGCTTGCAGTTTTTTTTTATAAATTAGGCTCTGGAGAAGTTAACCTAATGAATGATCTCTTGAGAAAAGGTTTTGCCACATTTTTCAAATTCCCTCTTTGGAAAAAGTTATTGCATTAGAAAAGTTATTGCATCAGAAAATAAGTTGTCCTGTGAGAGTTCATGAGTGTTGTTTGGCCAGCACTACATACATTACAGGAAATGCTCAAAGTTTTTTGGGAATGAGATGTTCTTGTTAAAAGTTGGTCATGAAGGCGAACAAGTAGGAATTTGATGGAGAATTTCCCCCCATGAGTAGTTCTGGTAAATTATTATGATTTCTCTTGAAAAACATTCACTGTCGCTATATGAATCTTTTTAAGTTACGCCATAGACGTTGGTCGTATTTTTTTCACACCCTAATATTTAATTTTGAAAAGGAACTTATCTAGGGAAGACTACGTTTGCCATTTTTTTTAAATGGCATGAAAATGGGGTAAATATTTTATGAACACTGCGTGGGTGGTGTACCAGCACAAGTGACTGAATTCGTACTAGTCTTGTTACTACTGTACATGTCCACGAAATGTGCATGCAAAAGGAAATTTCTGCTCTCAAACCAATTTGGATTATCATGTTCGCGCTGTATACTGATTTGATCGTATTCAAAGTTAATTGTAAAAAGAGGTACTACTATATACATTAGATATACAGTATAAACAATTTTATTTTTTTTTTGTGGTTGCTTTAATTCCTGTTAATACAATTTATCCATTTCACTTTGCAATGTCAAAGAGAGAGACACAAGGTACCATTCCTTGACCTTGGTACCTATCTGTGCAATAAGGTACCATTTGTTTTAACGTGGGCAACTTTGACTTAGTTCATTACAAATTGGAAATTGAGCACTGTCTGTATTTATATGTAAGTTGGACATGCTTGCATTCATGTTTGTGGTACCCAAAAGGGTCCCTTCGACTGACATTGCTGCTGCGGAATGTTTTAGTGGGAAAAGGACTTAAACCAAAAAGTTTGCCACTTAGTGTTAAAGCTTTCATAATCCTTTTTTTTAGTCTTAGATTTATCTTATTTTATTTTTCAGTACGTTCTTGTACAATATTATTGTGGTAGAATATGGAATAAGTTTTATTTTACTGCTGTATAAATTTGCAAATATTTTTTTTAGGGAGAATATCACATTTTTTGCAAACGGTGAAACTATTTTTTCTTTTTTTATCCTCGAGAAGGAAAAACTTGGTGCTAAATTCAAAAAATTTAAATTTCTCATCTTTCAACAGTATTTTTATTTTTACATTTCAGAGAGTTCCATGAAAAGAAGAATATAACTTTCCACAAAAATAATACGGTCTCGTACATGCAACAGCGTTGGTGGGTGTGGGATGAAAAGCTCTCTGGCAATCGTTCAAAAAATGACATTGTGTATACGCTAAATCCTGTTCCCATTGTAAGTAATTGCCTAATCTACACTAAGTTCATAATTTTCAATTGTTCTATTAGTGTGACATCCTTTGTATATCATGATATCATCATGTTTTTGGAAGTTTCATATTTAGTCAAATAAGAATTAGGAATTTCAAGATTTTGTCTGAAGGAAAGGATCCTTTAGTTATAGAGTAAATCTACAGTCAAAGCTTTCAAAGATACCAGAGACTGCTATAAATTGTTTTCAATAAGTGTAAAACAGAATAAAGTATTGTATTATTAAAAATCTATGATAGCTCACTAGTTAAAAAGGTCAGTTGACCAAGGACATAGGATTACCCACTCTTTGAATGCATCTCATTTTTATGTAAGGGACTTTGTATGTTCTACTTTTTTCACATCAGATTATTGGTCTAACTAACAACTCCTGTTTACTGATAACTTAAACTTTCATGCTGCAGATTTAACTTTGCTTCAAACTAAACTTGTGTTTTTCAGTCTAGTGCGTGGGCTGTTCGTAATAATGCAATATATATATGGCAGCTGAACAAAGTATTTAATGAAGTGAAAGAGCAAGTTGTCCGTAGAAATACAGTAGATGAAGTGCTGTTCTCTGGGTTTGAGGTAAGTTGTTTGCAATACTATTATTGTAGTGGTTGAACGGTTTCGGTTTTGGTAAACTATCTATTTGAATTTTATAAGCTTATCAACCCTTGCTTGTTTCTCCTTAAAAACAAAATTTGTGGCATTGAAGGATTCCAGCAGATAACTCCCTATATTTGGTATTTCTATTCTATTCCTGTTGAAATTCATTTTTTAATAGCATATTTATGCAGGTCTAATTTATGTAGTCTTATATCATTACCTTGTAATGTTTATACTTTTGAAATTACTTACTTGATCCTACGCTATACTGGATCTTATGGTATTGAGAAATATTGAAAAGTCAGATGATTTCATGTAAACTGCATATTTTGCAGAAAAAACCTGACCAGTTCGTCATGTTTCAAGGTGGTACTACTCCCATGAGGTGATATTTCCAGTATATATTACTTTCTGAATAGGGGTCAGTTGTACCCAGAGGAGCTGTGGCCAAACTTTAGACTTTGATTGTATAAATTACCAGTGTTGGTCTGTTGCCATAATTCTTACTTGTTCTCAGGGTAGTGGCTAACCAGGTGAACTGTTGAAATGTCTTTGTATCCAATTGCCATCTACATAAACAGGTCTGAAAGGTTATTGCCACAAATGTACTGCACAACATCACTTTGTTGCAACCTCCCTCTCCCTCTCCCTCTCCCTCTCCCTCTCCCTCTCCCTCTCCCTCTCCCTCTCCCTCTCCCTCTCCCTCTCCCTCTCCCTCTCCCTCTCTCATATATATATATATATATTTAACTTATTCTCAACATTTTGATTTGCAGCATTTGGGAGCAATTTAGTACAGTAATTCATCCTTGTAATAGGTGCAAAGCATCAACTTAGCAAATGCGTTTAGGTACTGAAGTGGAGTTTATAGCGAGGAGGTGTTGTAATGCAACTTCTTTAGTGGACAATCACTATTGATGAGGGTAACTTGAAACCATACTGGATTCCATACTGGCAAGATAATATTTTTAGGTACCAGTTATGAATGAAACTAGAATTTGTGGTTTAAACCGTAATGGGAATGGTCATTTCACAAGTTGATCAGCCAGTCGTTAGCATAAATTTTACATAAATGTCAGGCAGCCTTCAATGTTTTAAGGTACTTAATTTAACCTATGAACTCCATGTAGTCCTCTTTTAACTTTCTGTACAGCAGCATCAGATGATTACATTGAAGAGCTATCAAATCTTTTGAAGCATTTTACTATGTTCCATAATGCTGAACTTAGGTTGTACAGTAAATGTTAAAATAGTTGATATATTTGTTGGAAAAGGTCTGTCAACCTTCTAATGGAAGCATTCTTTCTTTTGCTGACATCTCAATACTTGTGACAATGCAGTGAAGTTTAGCTTTTGCCAATATCCATAAAATTTATCCAATCTTAAAGATCTGCTCTTTCTATAGAGGTAGGCTTACTAGTAAAATAAATGAGTTTCAAAGTTCTGAATCTTGGGTAAAAAAATGCCTGTAAGCCAGAAAAACTTCTGTTGGAAAACACAAAGTTTGATTAATAAAATTGTACTGAAAGTTATTGGTCACTGCATGTATATTTCTATGAAAGATTAGTACATGGGAGATGTCCATGGTATGTCATTTGTACATAAGTCGCATCTTTGTTTTCACTAGAAAAGGTTGTCTAACCTTGTACTGAAATGTAATTTGTACACAAGTCACATCTTTGTTTTCACTAGAAAAGGTTGTCTAACCTTGTACAAGTGTACTCTCTTATGAAAAGTAGTGTTTTTCTTTACATACATTCATACATATACCAAGGCACTTCCCCCAATTTTGGGGGTTAGCCGACATCAAACAAATGAAACAAAAAAGGGGACCTCTCCTCTGCTTTTCTTTAAGAGTTGCTTAAATATACTAATGATTTTGTTTTTGTATGAAATTTTTTTTAACTATTGGTCTTTAAAATCTTATTATTTTGTTCATTTAGGACCCTGTACTGGACTGGGTTCAAGAAAACGTTATTGCAGAGAACGGGACTTACCATCCATTACTTCCCCTTATGAACCTTCCTAAAGGCATTGCAAACTACAAAAAATTTGGGTGGTTTTACATGGTAATATATAGCTTCTAGTTATTCATTATGAACCTTTTTTGAGGCAATTAAACAACAAATTCTTTTTTTTTTGTGATACATGGTAATTATTGCAAGGAGATTATGGGGCAATTTATAGGAACTATTAAATATAATTTTGTCAAACTTTTTTTCTTGTCTGTTTTTATGCTAGTCTGTGATTTTATTAATGCTTATGTGCTATTTATGGTTTAAGATCTTATCACACTGACTAGTAAGAATCAAAATTATCCAGTCACTCATCTTGTAAAAAGGATACAGTATACACTATTTGAAGTTAAAGCTTAAAATTTAGTGTAAAGGCAAAGGAAAATATCTGATAACATACACAAGTGAAATGTAATGCACAATATTAACCAATCGACACATTTCACATAGAATATGCACTATTCAATGAGCTGAAAATTGTGCAAAGGCTAAGGAAAATTTCTGATAGCATACCCTGGTGTTAATTCTTAAAACCTTGCCAGGTTATCCGCAATTCCTGGGCCTTTATATTCTATCTAGTCGTTTATGTATTAGCTTTTAGTTTATTCTTTATTCCCATTATTTCTAGTCCTTCTATTTAGTTCTGTATTTACTGCGATATTGCGTACTATATTTTAATCTAATCCAGGTTTTGTATATTTAGACAATTTTAATCTACAGGATGAAATTTTAAAAATTTCCTAACCTGTTAAGACACAAAGTACAGCCTTTTTCTTAGTTACTAGTGAAGAATTATTCTTGACAAAATTTGAACACTTGCATAATATAGTTGCTTGCTTCCACCTTCATTCATTTTTCACTTGAATACCTTGGTTTTTCTAGGCATTTTGCACATTTAATTTTATACATTTTGTAGTGATCAGGTATTTTTTGTGTGAAAATTTGTATATGATTTCTAATCATGTTAGATTTTGCCCCAAATATAATTACGTAATGTAAATTTTTATTGCACTGTATGAGTAAAATGTTGAGTATAATTTCAATGAAACAAACTTCAATAATGTTCAAGTAATTTTTTTTGCTATTTTGAAAGCTGTAGGGGTTTTCATGAATTGAGGTTAATTTGTTTTTCTATCTTGTCATTTCTTTCCAATTACTTCGTGATAAAGGTTTAAAGTGGTGTGGGATAGTACACGATGAAATAGTTTGCAGAAACTTTCTTGTTGTATTGGTTTATAATATTGGCATGGGTTTTAATAATTTTGCTAATTTAAAAGATTCTACTTTTATATGATGGAAGGTATTGAATGGTTCTATGTAATTTTACACTTTAAAGTATTATTTTGTATAAAATTCATAGTTGTCAGAGAATTTTCTTGTAAATGGCCAAAGGTTGGGTATAAAAAAGAAAACTGCAAAAATCAGTAAAACTTGAACTAATGGGACATGTAGTACTAGAATGCCTTCCCATTGCATTGCAGAGACAGTAGATGTGACACCCGTCCTCAGTTAAGTTCTTTGAAAATTCTATTGGAGCTTTTCTTGTAATAACTGAAAATACTATAGCAATATTTCATATTACTCTGGGCAGTAGGCTAGTGGTTAATTCAAAATTGTCTGCCCATGTTAAAGAGAAAAAAATTGTTTCACCATATGGGAATACAAAATGAAAGCTTAATTTCATATTAATGATTCTTACTCTACACAATGGTAGTGAGAAAGATTTAAAGGAGTACATATATTGTTATAGAAGTCCCCTATCAATAATTTAAAGAATCTTGAGGAGAGTTAGAACCTTTTTCTAATCTGCAGGTATCTAAGTACTGTAGGTGTAGAATTTACAAAAATATTCATGAGGACTTTCCCTTAGTTTTGAATATTTTTTTTATTCTGAATGAATGCTGACTTGATACTTTTGAATTATCTTCCGAAGGTATGGTTTTTCTATTCATAATTGAAACCTAATTTTGACCCAGTGATAGAATGACTTCATACAGCAAACTTGATCATGAATGGATACTGTTAAGTAATTATAGTTGGTGTGGGTTGTAAAGATACCTTCTCTTTTCGCACTGAATAAAGCGGCTTTGGTTCAACTCTTCCAAGTGTCTTTTACGTTCCTCGTATTATTGTTTTGTAGTTAAAAGGAAATTTACCTAAGCATTGGCTATTTTTACGGTTTTAATATACAGTATAGGTCTTGTGTTTTCAACATTTTCTTTTTACAGCGGAACATGACCGTGTATTATGATGGAATTTACAACATGATGACTGGTTCAGATGATATCAGAAATGTGGGTAAGTAGCCTGTTAGCCTGTTTGATTTTTTTTTTTCTCGGATAACTGCACGTCTTCACTACTCGCCGTTTTCCAAACTGCTGATTCAAATATATGCTTTTGATCTATTGATACCATTATAAAACTGTGCTGAAAATTAGCCTAATCACCACCGCTAAATAAAGTGCTTGGTTAAAATTTTAAACGTTGCCATAACATCCCCACCCAGTGAAGTTGGCTGTTGTTTCAAATATAGGAATGTTGGCTAAAAGGTTTCTCCTATTGTCCATTCTTTATCTTCATTTGTTATTCATGCATTTTACTGTTAATTTCAGTCTTGTTTATTCCTCATACCCTTATTCCCATTTTTATTCTGTATCTTTGTTTCCGATTCCCCATTCCCTTTATTTCTTCTTATTCAGTTCCTTTCCTTATTTACTGCTATGTTGCTCGCTGTTTTTAATCTAACCCAGATTTTGTGTATTTAGACAATTTTACTTAAGATTTTAAAAAGTTTCTAACCTGTCTGGACATGCTAAATAAAAATAAGTTTCATGTTCTAGCACACGTGTCCTTGTTGAGATTTTTAACTAACTAGCCATCCTCTTACCTACAGACAGTGAGGTAGAAAAGGAGGTTTAGTTTAGAATAATTTTCTATACTTTTTATTTATTGAAGACTGCACTTTTTTCAAAAAGCTTTTTAAAGATATAACATGAGAAGATGAAATATGTTTAGTATTACTTATATTTTTTTCCAGTAATAAAATACCGGTAGTCAGAATTGCTGTTAGAAAGTCATAACATTACTGTGCTGTTTTAATTGTTCTAGAGTATTTAGAATTCCTAAAAAATGTCCTGTTATCCACATAATTCCTCAACTGGGGGTGGATCTTGGAATGTACAGTAGTGAGTACAGGTAAGGTGTTAATGCAAGTACTGTATTTTGAATGTTTTTCTTAAATAGCCTTTGTTCCGTAACTGAAATACAAACCACCCTATTTAAATGGGGTAATTACTTAGGCGTACCTGAACGACGAGCCATAAAAGTTTTAACGAGGGTTTCCTACCCCGCCGCTAGTTAGCGGGGGGTAGGGAGGGGTAGCTTGCTACCCTTCCCCCCCTCACACACACTGGTGAATACTTCACTTTACTTTTGGCTCGGAGAGACGGCAGACCTGTCTGCGCTTTCCTCGTTTTTGACTGCCATAATTTTTTGCTTTCTCTTTTCAGTGTGTGTGAGAAGTTGGCCTCTATTCCTCCTCATGCGTACGTGGCCTGGACTATCTGGCCGCCCTTGTGAGACCTTTATGTCGGCCTTGGACACGGATCCTCACTCCTTATGCCCGCAGTGTAGGGGCCAACGGTGTGGTAGGTCTAACGTGTGTATTGAGTGTAGGGAGTGGTCTACCTCCCAGTGGGAGAGGTTTGCCCGGCGACGTAAGAAGAAGGCTAAAAGGGATCTTTCTCCTTCGGAGGTTTCTCGGAAGAGAGAAAATCCCAAGACTTCTTCTTCCGCCACCCTTTCCTCCTCCGAAGCTCCCACTCGAGCGGCCTCTTCCGAGAGGCCGGCGAGTGGTAGCGTAGACCGTAGTGCTGTTAACCGATCCCGGGGTGAGGGAGAGGTAGTTGCCCCTCTCCCCCCGAAGGAGGGATTTGTATCTAATAATGATCTTTATCAGCTTTGGGCTTCCTTGGGGCTGCAGGGTTTGCCCTCCAAGGAAGATCTGTTTGACATGATCAAACTGGGTGCGGCCGTCAAACAATCGCCAACTTCAACGGAGATAGATCCTCTGTCTGTGGTTGACGTTGTTGTGACGGAAACATCCCGTGGGTCTAGCCAAACGCCCGTTCCTGTGGCTGAGGTAGCTGAAGGCTCCGACTCCCCTTCCGAACATCCTTCGAGGGAGGAGCTTAGTCCCACGGTCTCTCCTGCCGGTGATTCTCCCTTTCGGGGGAGTTCACTTACTGAGACTCTTCTTCGGAGGCCCATCGATGGTCAGCCTGCTGATCCCACGGCCCCTCGTGGGCTTATAAGGCGAAAGGCTTGTCCTCCCCTTCGCCGTAGAGGCCTTCCTTCCCCCTTCAAAGGGGTTAAGAGGCGCCTCTTCGGCTCGTCGTCACCACATTCCTCTGCGGAGGAGAAGACTCGCCGTTCTCCTGTCCTGCCAGCTACCAACCTAGACCTCTTCAGGGATAGTTCGCGATCCCCTTCGGAGGATGGTCGTCCTTCGGGACATTGTGACCTGTCGCCCAGACCATCTACCTCTAAAGATCCTGATGCGTTTGACGCGCCACCTGATACTGCCACTGCGCAGTCCCAGGGTCCTTCGGGGCTGCTGGGGCTTGAGCGCAAAACTGCGCCTCTTGGCCCCAAGCGCCAGGCACCGCCTGAGCGCCCGCCTGCCGATGTTGCTGCCGTTCCTGACTTAGCGCCTCGGCGCTCACCCTTATGCGTTCGCGACTCCGTTCCTGTTTAGCGCCAGGGTTCCCCTGCGCGCTCACGCCCTTTCGGCGCCCCGTCGCCCTCCAGCAATTCCTGAGGTAGCGCGCAAGCTCCCACCTGCTCATACGCGCTCACCTGCGCATACGCGCCATGTTCCTGATATGGCGCTCACCTGCGCATACACGTCCACTGGTGCCCCAGCAGCCACCTGCGCTCACGCGCCCTCCAGCACCTCGGCGCCCCCCAGTTCCTGTTTCATCGCGCGCGGTCCAGGAGGCACCTGAGTTGGCTCACAGGCGTCCACAGGTTCCTGCGGACTCGTCACGCCCATTGGGGGAAAAGCGCGACATTAGCCCACGCGCGGTTCCAGCTCCAGCGCCCACGCGCTCACCAACGCGCCCGCGCGTTGCTTTGGACTCATCGCGCCCACCTAGGGAGACGCGCGACACTCTCCCACGCGCTCACCAACGCGACCACGCGTCGCTACATCTCAGCGAGTCGCCCAAGAGGCTCCCAAGTTAGCGCACGGGCGCTCACGGCCGCCTCTGGGCTCTCCCTCTAGACCGCGCGAGCTTGCACCTGATGCAATCGCGCACGACGCTCCGGTAACATGCCCTGTTCCTGCTACACGCCCTGTTCCTGTATTTAGGACAACTAAGGTTGCCCTTCAACAAACACCAGAGCGCCCTCGTCCAGCGGCTCGCCCCGCGTGGCCGCCGCAACGCACTCCGGTACGACTGCATCCTGATGCGCGCCATGCGTGCCCACGATCTCTGGCGCGCCCACAATTGAGTATACCGGTCTTACCCGACCAGCGCCGACCATCTCGCCCCCCAGGTCGCTCGTGACCCTGCTCCAGAGCTAACGCGCCCTCAGCAGGTTCTTCCGGACACGCGCTCAGGCGCCCCCGTTATCTCGCGCCCTTCGGGGCCGTACCAGGTCGCTGCGCGTTCGGCCTCCTCCTGCTCCAGCTCCTGATTGCCACACGCCTACGCCATCGACTACGCGCTCTCGCGACCATGTTCCCGCTCCAGCTGCTGCGCGCCCACGCACCCGCGCTGTCGCCACCGCGCCATCGCTCCTGAGCACCCACCTGCGCGCCATCACGCCCTCGCGCCCACCCCCGCCCACGCGGGTGCGCGCGCGAGTTTCCAGTATCACGCCATCTATTCACGCACGACCCTGATCAGGGCCCGTTTTACGAGACCCAGCGCGAGCGCCGACAGGCGGACTCTTCTTAGTCGCGTTCCCCTCCCCCCCGCAAGCGCAGACCAGTGCGCTCGCCAGAGGGGGGCCGCTCCCCGGTCAGGTCTAAGAGTTCTTCTTTTTCAGCCCTGCAGTCGAACCCTCGTTTGTCGACTCCTCCTAGGGATCCCTCGATCCCCTTCCCTCCAGAGGGGGTGTCTGACAGCGAGACTGTCAGACAGCAGCCCTGGTTCGGCACCCTAGTCAGAGCCCTTGTGCAGGCGATTAAGCCCGCCCTCTCTGATTTGGGTCACGAACGAGCGGCAGCTTCCTCCCCCCTGAAGAGGAAGAGAGGAGTCTCTCCCGTGGAACCTCCTCCGAGGCCTATTCTGTCTCCGCGCAGATCCTTTCGCAAGGATCCTCCTCCCCCTCAGACCTTCTCGCCCTCCCCTGCAGAGGAGGATTACCCCCCCTCAGGAGAGTCGGACGAGCCGGAACACTCCCCCATCGCACCAATGGGGGAGGTTCCTCCTCTTCCCGAGAGGTCTTCTTGTCCAGAGGTGGAGAAGGACCTGCCCCCTTCGCTTCTTGAGTCCTGTATCCCACCCAGGAGGGAGCCTAAGGACTCTTTAAGACGATCCCCAAATCGTCAGCGAGGATTAGGCAGGAACAGTCTAGAGCCGCCGAGGATGTCCACGTGTCCCCCCAGGAAGAGCCATGGGGACGGGAGACTTCGCTGCAAGTCCTTTGGGAGGAGAGCACCAAGAGTCAGAACATGCATTCTGACAATTCCTGGCCCTCATGAGGAACCTTAACGGGATCCCAGATCCTGAGGTCCCACCTCGTAAAGGGAAGGACACGGTCCTGGACCGCGTCTACGGCACTCAGAAACCCTCTAGGGCCAGTGCAGCTTTGCCCTGGTCTCAAGGGATGAAGAGTGCCAGGGACAAAGTCGAGGGCTAGCTCTCTGAGCTTGCCGCCTCCAGCAGATAGAGTGCCGGTAATAAGCTCCTCCCTCCTCCTCGAGTCCATCAGAGGAGGTACTTTGAGATCCTCGGAGTCTTCTCTGAGTCTTCCCTTACACCACTCCGTGGAAGAACTCAAAGGGGGAGTCCCTCTTGAGAGACTCTCCAACCGGCACGTGTCCTTCTCAGCCACCGAGATCCTGAGCCAGGAGAAGGTCACCAAGTGCGCCATGCAGGCGACTTCGGGGCTCGACATCTGGCTGGGGTCTCTGGGCATCCTGGTGCGGTCCAAGGACCTCTCCAAAGAAAGCACCAGGTAGGCTCTGGAAACCTTTCTTCTCTCGGGCACACAGACCATTGAGTTTCTGGCCCACCAAGTCTCGAGCTTGTGGGCCAACACGATCCTCAAGCGTCGGGACGCTGTGACCGAGAGGTTCCATCATAAGGTACTCAGTGCGGAGTCTAGCAGGCTCAGACACTCTTACGTTCTTGGTAAGAGCCTGTTTGAGCCTAAGGACGTGGAGCTCACTGCCGAGAGGTGGAGGAAATCCAACCAGGATTCCCTCATCCACAGGGCCCTGACATCGAGGCCCTACAAGCCTCCAGCAGCCCCGTCCCGCTAATGACACAAAGACGACGACTACTGCAGCGAAGCCCAAGGTGTCGAAACCCTTTCCTGCCAAGAGCAGAAGGGGCAAGAAGTCCTCCAGGGGAGGCAAAAACCCTAGAGGTACCAGCCGAGGCCGGAAGCGCTAGGGTTGGCAATCCCCCTGCATGTCCACCAGTGGGGGGATGCCTTCAGAGTTGCTCGACAAGGTGGCAGCAACTCAGGGCGGATGCCTGGACGATCTCAGTGATCTCTCTAGGTTATCGCGTCCCGTTCACAGCCTCTCTACCTCCCCTAACAGCGAACCCAGTGTCGTTGAGCTCTTTTGCCATGGGATCGGCAAAAGGGTAGGCCCTCCGGGCCGAACTCCAGACTACGTTGGAGAAGTACGCTCTCCAGGAGGTTGTAGACGGGTCCCCAGGCTTCTACAGTCGACTCTTTCTTGTGAGAAAGGCGTCTGGAGGCTGGACACCAGTCATCGACCTCTCAACCCTGAACGGGTTTGTCAAGCAGACTCCGTTCAGCATGGAGACGGCAGACACGGTCAGACTTGCAGTGAGACCACGAGACTTCATGTGCACACTGGACCTGAAGGACGTGTGCTTCCAGATCCCAATCCATCCCTCTTCAAGGAAGTACCAGAGATTTTGCCTAGACAACAAGATCTACCAGTTCAAGGTGCTGTGTTTCGGTCTCTCCACAGCTCCTCAGGTGTTCACCAGAGTTTTCACCCTCATCTCTTCATGGGCCCACAGGATCGGCATCTCTCCTTCGTTATCTGGACGACTGGCTGATCCTAGCAGACTCGGAGGCAACCCTTCTTCGCCACCGAGACAGACTCCTCGAAGTTTGCCAAGAACTAGGGATTGTGGTAAATCTCGAAGTCCTCTCTGCAGCCCTCTCAGAGACTGGTATATCTAGGCATGGTCATAGACACCAATCTCCACAAAGCCTTCCCATCAGACGAAAGGATAGCAAGGCTGAGGAAGGTTGCGAAACCTTTCCTCAATCGAGAGGAACTCCAAGCCCAATCGTGGCTTCGTCTCCTCGGCCACCTCTCCTCCCTGACCCGTCTCGTCCCCGACAGCCGCCTCAGGATGAGATTTCTCCAGTGGCGACTCAAGTCTCGGATTCGAGGCCTCGACTCCCATGGGATCAGCAGAACGAGCGGACCTCAGTTGGTGGTGGCAGACGAGAACCTACGAAAGGGAGTGGATCTTCTCGTCCCTTCCCCGGATTTGATGCTGTTTTCGGACGCATCAAACAAAGGGTGGGGGCCCCACGTTCTGAGCCACAGGACCTCAGGCCTGTGGTCAGAGTCAGAAAAGTACCTTCACATAAACCTACTAGAAATGAAGGCCGTATACCTGGCACTTAAGAAGTTCCACCAAGTCCTGGCGGGCCACTCTGTGATGGTGATGAGCGACAACACCACGGTCGTGGCTTATATCAACAAGCAGGGAGGTACCTTTTCGGAACAGCTATCCCATCTTGCAGTACAGATCCTGTGATGGTCCAAAGTCCACTCTATTTCGCTAGCGGCTCGCTTCATTCCAGGCAAAAGGATGTGCTCGCCGAGAGTCTGAGCAGAGCGACGCAGATAGTGAGTACCGAGTGGTCTTTGGATCCTCAGATAGCCAACAAAGTCCTGACTTTGTGGGGTTCCCCGACTATGGACCTGTTCGCTACGGCGCTGAACACCAAGCTCCCGCTGTACTGCTCCCCAGTCCCGGACCCCAAGGCATCTCTAGCAAGATGCCTTCCAACAACGGTGGGACAACGTCGATGAGTACACCTTTCCCCCGTTCTCTCTGATGAGGAGGGTACCCGACAAGACCAGAACATCGGTCAATCTCTCAGTGACCTTGATAGCTCCGCTATCGCATCATGCAGTGGTTCCCGGACCTTCTACAGCTCCTCACAGAGACCCCAAGGGAGCTCCCTCCACGTCGTGAGCTACTCAAACAACCACACTCCAACATCTACCACAAAGCCGTAGCTTCGCTTCGGCTTCACGCCTGGAGACTATCCAGCAGCTCCTCTCAGAGAGAGGATTTTCGCAGCAAGTTGCAAAAAGGATGTCTGGCCACCTGCGCAAGTCATCTGCAGGAGTCTACCAGGCGAAGTGGCGAGTTTTCTGTGGTTGGTGCCGTGGAAGGGGTATCTCTCCCCTCGATGCCACTTTACCAGCAATAGCGGAGTTCCTCGTTTATCTGCGGGAAGAAATGCGCCTTTCAGTCTCGGCGGTGAAAGGCTATCGCTCAGCCTTAAGTCTTGCCTTCAGGCTCAAAGGAATGGACATTTCCTCCTCGCTGGAACTCTCTCTTCTCATACGGAGTTACGAGCTTATCTGCCCTCGGTCGGAAGTGAGACCTCCTCCTTGGAACGTGGTTCGAGCTCTCAGGTCTCTTAAGAGACCTCCCTACGAAGCCAGGCTTCTGATCGCCACCTTACCTGGAAGACTGTGTTCCTGCTAGCTTTGGCCTCGGCCAAGCGAGTCAGCAAACTTCATGGTCTCTCCTACGACGTCGCCCATTCAAGGGGATGGGGGGAGGTAACGTTCAGTTTCTTCCCTGAGTTTGTTGCCAAGACTCAGAACCCGGGAGTGCCGGACCCAAGGTTCGACTCCTTCCAGGTGTCGAGTCTCCGTTCTGTAACAGATGACCCAGACCATCTCCTACTGTGCCCAGTCAGGAATCTGAGGTTGTATCTTAAAAGAACAGCTGCAGCCTGCCCCCAGGTGCAAGCTTTGTTCGTGAGCACTGGGGAAACAAAGAGGGGGGTCACCAGGAATACCATCTCGGCCTGGATTCGCAAGGTAATTCATCTGGCCTTGAATCCTGACCCTCCTCCGTTACGTCGCCCTAGGGCACGGCTACGTCCCTGGCCTTCAAGAAGAACTTTTCAGTGACGCAGGTCCTGCAAGCTGGGGTGTGGAAGCGTCGGACCACCTTCACGGCCCACTACCTGCAAGACATGACACACAGGAGGCTTGATGCGTTCTCTATCGGTCCTGTGGTGGCTGCACAACAGCTGGTCTAACCTCAGGCTCCTTATTGGACAAATAGCAGAAGGTTGAGGGCATTGTTACCTGGTTTTAGTCTGTGTGAATGAAAAGATCTGTCTGGCCCTTTTCTTTTCTTCATCCTCTCCTCCCTTGGAGAAAACAGCATCCTGGGTCCTTTGCACAGCTGACCTCGAACCTCTGCAGGTAAACCATGCTCCCTGGTGTACCTAGTATTAAGTTGTAATACTGTAGTGTCCCCATACCCTGACGAGGTGGTATTGGGAGAGTCCTAGCCTAGATTTCCATCTGAAGAACTCCAGGTCAACTTCCTAGGACGAGTCACTGCTCACCTTCACACACAACTTACGTAGGCCGCAGCAGTCTCACAACTGCCTGCGAGGAGCAGGGGCCCCCTCAACCCACGAGTTCTTCCAAACTCGGGTTCGGGGTCCCCGGGCAAGCCAAAGCCAGTATGGCAGGGGACTTGCTACCCTTCCTAAGGGTTAAGTCACCCCATGTAAAAAGCGTGGTTTGTATTTCAGTTACGGAACAAATGACAAATTCGTAGATAATTTGTATTTTTCCTAACTATACAAACCTTAGCTATTTACAGTTGTGTGCCCGCCAGCCGTGTCCCCCAAGATAAGTCCTACCTCTAAATAAAGTGAAGTATTCACCGGTGTGTGTGAGGGGGGAGGGGTAGCAAGCTACCCCTCCCTACCCCCCGCTAACTAGCGGCGGGGTAGGAAACCCTCGTTAAAACTTTTATGGCTCGTCGTTCAACTACGCCGAAGTAATTACCCCATGTAAATAGCTAAGGTTTGTATAGTTAGGAAAAATACAAATTATCTACGAATTTGTCATATTTGAGTCTTTAGTTAAGAATCTCTACAGGTCGGATTGATATGTGGAACTATACAAGAGAGACCAGTTTTTTCAACCCTCCATGCAACAAAGTTACTGGGTCTACTGGAGAATTCTTCGAGCCTGGTCTTGATAGAGATAAGCTTGTGTTTTATACTTCAGACCTCTGTATGTTAGTATCTCTTGATTATGAATGTACAGACATTTTATTTTTGAACTTGACAATTTTCAGTGAATTATTATGTGGAGGAGTTGATAACCTTTTGATGACCTTTATCTTCTTTCTTTGCTTCCAGGAGTTTGTCTTTACATTATCAGAAGGATGTGAAGGTACAAGGTGTAAAAGCCTTTAGATTCTGGGGAAGTAACCACACCTTTGCAAATAGCTCAATGGTTCCTGAGAATGAGTGCTTTTGTGTAGCTGGCACATGTGCTCCAATGGGTAAGAACTGGAGGACCCTTTAGATAAAAGCTGTTTATTTTCAAGCATTGATACTTTAGTGGTTAAAGTTAAAAAAAAATTGGCATTGATTCGAGTATAAAATATTTTTTGGTCGTCAAACTTGGCTAAATCCCTCTTCAGGCTGCAGGGAGCAAGGAGAGGAAAAGTTCCCTTTTGGTTTTTTATGTTGACTACCCCCCAAAATTGGTCAAAGTGCCATGTTAAATAGATAGATAGATGTAGGTCTTTAGATTTTGCATATAACATCAAGAAATATAAATTCCTAGAAAAAACATTATCTATTAAGCTTATACAGTAATTGTCATGGGTTGATCTGTACTGATACTCTATTATAAGTATAGCCTATTTTATTTTAAATAAGCAAGTAGAAATTTTCTTGCAAGGACATTATTGTTCGTATGATGTATAATCCAATAATATCGCAAAGTAATTTACTTGAATTGAAACTAGTAAAGAGAAATGGATAAAAATTTTGAAGTAAAAGAATAAAATTATTGCCAAAAATTTATGATAAAAGTTGTAACTTCTACAGTATATCCATATCGCAACCTCCACTTCTCAAATAAAGTCCAACTTAAACTGTGTATAAGATACAAATTTAATGCAAGTAACTGGTAGGAAGGGTAGCTTGTAGTTTGAAGTTGAACATTTGGAAAAATAACTTAGACCATTTTAAATATGTACATTATTAAATAGATATGAACCAATCTCGTGTCTCACAGGCTTAATCAACGCAGAGTCTTGCAGAATGGGGGCGCCAGCTTTTGTCTCTTTCCCACACTACTTCAATGCAGATCCTTTCTTACTTGACCAAGTAGAGGGTCTTTCACCTAAAGAAGAAAAGCATGCATTTGTCATGGACGTCATGCCAGTAAGTTGATGATATTCTTGAAATATAAATGTGGAATAGGTTTTGAGTGAAAGTGGTTTTTGGTAACATTAGAATTGATACAATGTTTTTTCTGTATTTTGTATCCCACAGGAAACAGGAGTTCCTCTTAATGTGAAAGCTAGGATACAGATCAATTTGAGAGTGAAGCCTTACCCTGGTACAGGTATAATGAACACACGGAAGATAGAGTAAGTTTAACCAATATAAATTGATATACAGTAACTGATTATGTCGTGTAAAATTCAAATTCAAAGTTGTTGAGGTATATTTGAAAATAAAGTACAGTACAGTGATCCCTCGTTTATCGCGGTAGATAGGTTCCAGACCCGACCGCGATAGGTGAAAATCCGCGAAGTAGTGACACCATATTTACGTATTTATTTAACATGTATATTCAGAGTTTTAAAACCTTCCCTTGTACGTAGTACTGTTAACAAACTACCCTTTAATGTACAGAACACTTAATGCATATACTACAGTACCCTAAACTAAAACAGGCACAAATATTAAAGGCGATTTTATATCGTGCGTTTCCTAAACACGCCAAAAAGCACGATAAAAAATGGCAACCAATGTTTTGTTTACGTTTATCTCTGATCATAATGAAGAAACAAACGCATTTAGTGTACACATCTGTGTATAGGTTAGTTTTTGCATCGATTATATTGATCATACAGTATGTTGATTTTGTTATTACCAATGTTTTACTTAATTTTTCTTAGGACTTCCAAATGAAATGTTTTTCTTTATGGCGGCGTCATAAAGTACGCTCCATCTTCGATCGTAATAAACAAACGAAGGCATTTAACGCGCATGATGAAAGTGATAAATAATATTACAGTAAAAGCTTATAGGAAATGTTATTACAAATATTTACCGTATCTATATAAAATCATACATACGTAGCAAAGCAGGAAAACAATTTGAGAGAGAGAGAGAGGGAGAGAGATTTTTTTACGTACGTAAATGTAAATTTTAAACAAAAAAAAGCCCCATTTCATATAAAATAGGTTATTACAAATATTTTATTTTATCATATTACAGTACAGTATGTTGTTGTTAGTCGTGGCGATGAAATTCTCACGAAACAAAAACACGGCATTTGATTACAACAGCTGATCTCTCTCTCTCTCTCTCTCTCTCTCTCTCTCTCTCTCTCTCTCTCTCTCTCTCTCTCTCTCTCTCTCTCTCTCTCTCTCTCTCTCTCTGCGTTATACAATACTTACATATAGATGAAGAAACTAAAATTAGTTTTTAAGTGTCTATTAAATACGAAACGAAAAAATTGTGCCGAGTGTACATCCATTTCAATCGTTGCTAAAAATACGGCATCCGATTTCATCAGCAAACCACTATTTTTTGGGAAACATTATTTTATTCTAGAGAATTGCTACTCTTTAAATAGTTAATTTCACATTAAGAAAGCGTGTACTTTTGTTTTTAAATTTCGGGTGTTTTAAAAATCGAGTATTGTTGACTTCTTTTTGTTTTACTTTTGGCTGTGATCAGATCAGCTGACGTCTAGCTGCCGCTCTTGAGAGCGTACGAATACACTAACAAAGTATCGTTTATACCATTTCTTAACTTATTCAAACTGTCTATACAGTTGATATTACATAAGCACCAATGTGTTATAACCTATCAAGTTTTTTTTTTTATTACATTTAAAACCACACACACACACACACACACACACACACACACACACACACTCTCTCTCTCTCTCTCTCTCTCTCTCTCTCTCTCTCTCTCTCTCTCTCTCCTCTCTCTCTCTCTCTCTCTCTCTCTCTCTCTGTGGGCTACTTTTCACTACCTCCCATTCCTTACCCCTCTCTATCTCTCTAACAAATGATATCTTTGTTGCTCCTCAAAGTTTCATTTATATTGAAAATCAATCATGATTCAATTTTCCTTACTTTTTCCAATCTCGCACCATCGGTCACATCGCGGTATTTTCAAAATTTCCGGAAAATCCGCGATATATGTATATACATGCGTTATGAAAAAAATCCGCAGGGGTGAATCCGCGATAGTCGAACCGCGAAGTAGCGAGGGATCACTGTATCTTTGTTTAAATATTAAAGGAATATTGGAAGTATTGATATTTAGTAACTTCTAGTATGTAAATTCAAGCCTATATGTTCTTATGATGGTTAACACTATTTTTGCACCAAGTTTGAATAGAATATTTATTTTTCTTTCAACCAGCATCCTGAAATCTGTACCAGATATATACCTTCCAATGCTCTGGTTTGAAGAGACTGCAGATGTCCCCCAAAGCATGACCAGACAGCTGAAAGGATTACAGTTTGCCTTGGATACACCCACCATTACGATATGCCTGTCATTTCTTCTCCTTGTTGGGATCATTATCATGACGTGTATAGTTTACTTAGCATACAAGATGAAATTCAATCAAGAGGAAGAGTTTGATGACAGGTTCCCTCATAGTATTTATGGAAGTACAAATGGGAATCAGTGATTTGATTTTCTACTTGCAAATATGAAAGTTGTTATATTGTTAATTAAAGCTTTCATGATTTGAGACTACGTGTTTGTGTCAAAGTGTTAACTATGTGAATGTTATATATTCACTTTGTATATATTCCTCATTTTCGAGGAGGTTTGTTGATTTTGTGTGAAAGAATTTGTGAAAGGAAGCGTGTGCATAGTTTTAGAAGAGAAAATATATCCTGTTAATTTCGTGGAGATTTAACTAGCTTTATTAGGACATAAGGTAATCATAGTCCATATAATATAAATAATTTTAGTATTTTAGAATTCTATTAAATGCTATGATTTAATTAGATGTATATATTACTTGCCTTTTATTATTATTTAAATAAACCTCTTGATCAGTGCTAATAATTGAGCTTTAATTAGAGAGAATCTTAAATACAAGCAGGCATCATTATCACCCTCTCAAGTTCCTTCCTTTCTCTTTATAACCAAACCCTGAATTTCCTCAATCATAAATATTAGTTTCCATGTAAATTTCTTAATTCTGACTTTTCAAAAGTGCAAATTCTTTATTTTTTTTCTTGTAAAAAGAACCCTGTAAAAATCTAAGCACGAATAAGATGTCCCTTAATTAGATCTGTTTTGTTCCTTTAGGGGTAGTAAAATCTGTTTACTTAATGCAGTGCACTGCAGGCATTACATATAGTAAGGGTCTTTCCAGCATACTTAGGCCCCTAGTTGCATTTGCTTTATATGTTCCTACTTATACCTCAGTGTAGCTAGGATTTAGCTAGCACTTGGGTGCAGAAGGGCCTCACAGGCCCCAAAACCATAAATCAAATCCAATCTGTTGTCATATTCTTTAGTGTATCTTAGTTTATCAAAAGAGTTTGACAACTGCCTAAAAATTTGAGTGTATTCAGAGCACAATACTTTACTGTACTTTTTATATGCTATTCTAAGTTTATTATTCCCCATCTATTTACTGTTGACTTTTTTTAACGTAATAGCACTCTTGATCGCATTTATCTTTGTCAGACAAGGATTTTCAGATGGGAATAAACTAACATTAAAGTAGGCCTGCATAGTTGAGTGATGGTATAACTTCAAATGGGTCTGGTAAAGAGTAATTGGTAATGCAATTATTCACTTGTTAGAAACCATTTCCACTATTTTTGGAGTTCAATCTGAAAAGCTACTCTGAAATAAACAATTTTAACAAGATTTCACTTATTAAAGACTGCCTATCAAGTGGATAATAAAATCTGTTAACAAATAAATTTTTATTTTCCCTTATCTGTAGATGAAAAAATCTTCATATAACTGCTCAGTTCTTGGAAGGTGAAATTGCTTTAGATAAGCGATTATAAAAAGTTTGTTATCTTTAGACTGGGATTCCACTTAGAGAATTCTGAATTTTTCTATTCAAGTATACATATGGTTACACGAGATCTTTGAAGTTGTAGAGAACTTGTAGTTTTGAAAAGTCTACAATAAGAGGTTGGTTAATTAGCAGTTATTTTAGTAACTACTTTTCATGAAAATTTTGCACAGCAATGGCTGAAGCGGCAAAGGAGGCCAAGAAAAATGGTGCTGTTAACGGCAGAATATGAAAAAGTGGTAATGTATAGTAGGTAGAAACTAGAGTGCCACATTTGGTGTTTGTACAAAGTGTTTTATCTGTCTTTTCATCCCCTAACTGCACTTGCTTTTAAGCATTCAGCTACACCTACCACACTGACTCCTTCCATCTGTGCCCTATTTTAACTTTAAACTTCATACATTAACTATGCTCCGCCCCCCATTTGCTTGTGAGCACTGAATGCCCTGCTATGCCTAAGTGCTGGACCCTATGACCCAAATTTATAAATTAATTCTCCAAAGGTGAAATGTTGAAGAATGAGATGATAAAGGTCAAGGATAATTGAGAGTGTATTTAGTTTTCATGTGAAAGGTGTCAAGGGTGAACTTTTACAATAACCTGAACAAAACTGATGTTGCTATATGATTGATCTGGATTATAAAAATTACCTTTCATGGATTGATAGAATGTGTGAAATGTCTGCAAAAAAAATATAAAACAGATGAAAGGGCAGGCAGAGTATTAGTTACCCTGAAGAATAAAGCTGGTTTTGAGTGATTTTTTAGAAAACCAACAGTATCTGTTGAATGAAGATTGGCTGGTTACTACTGGATAAAAATTACCCGCTAGAAATTTCACTCTGTAAATGAACCTTATGCTTTACAGCAAAAACACTGTCCTCATCACTATTAAGGGGATGGTTCTGATACTGCATCACAGTGAGTCTTCTATGGGATTATTAATGTCCATTGCAGCATTACTGTTGTCCCTGACTGAACTCTTTCCTATGTCCTTTTTTTTTTCCACATTTCTGTCCAGACACTTGTACTTTTTTAGGCTCGATCCATGTCGTCCTGATGGAAGTTCCTTCTGGCAACTTCTACAGTATAATATTTCTGCGATTGATATTAAAAGAGAATTACCGTCGGGTATCACGGGGTTCCAACCCCCGGAAACGACTATCCAAAGATATCTTGTATAATCGGGGACGTATCCTAATTTAACTATAGATATCTGCACCTCAAACAGACCTTACCCAGTCTAATCCACTAAGGAGCCGTTACACATCCAATCACCTTCGACACCTGTGGGGTTTAACGAAGGTACCTCCAAGGTACCTTGGAGATTGCACCCATCGTATAGTCCCTTAACTTAATCTTATCCTCGGTCCCTAACATTGTGTCTGGTAAGGGGGCGATCTTAGAATTTAAAGATTCATGGCTCAAATATAAGAAGATCCTGTTCTAAAGTATTTGGTAAAGATATTTCTAGAATTGTGGTAGTGGTGAAAATGTTGAAGAGGGCGAAATATTTGATAAAGGATAGTCATACTTAGAATTGTGCTGTTAACTAAATTGAAGTTGTCAGTGATAAAATTGTAATTGTTTATCATTGAGAGAGAGAGAATTGGGTAATTTCATAGTGATCAAACACTTCTTCAGGCATAAGAAAGACTTGGGTGTTCCAGAATTGAAACATTCACTTGTGTATCATCGAAATCCCGAAATTTGGGAGTGCAAGTGTCTGTACCAATTTGCGTATTGGACCCAAATAGATTGTATATTATAATAAGACTTCTAAGCCAGTAAGACAATCTATTTCTCTGAAGTTATTTCATTAATTGTTGTTGCAAGTCTCTCTGTCTTTGTAAACATCTGCTTTGATGTTTCATAAGCACGGGTTCTAGCTGAACAGTTTGATTACCATTTGATACTCTCTTCTATCTCAGTGGCAGCTTTCCCCGGTAACAGAATTACAGCTTGTCATGTTTACAGAGCATGTGAAACCTAATCAACAAACTGGTGAAGTTCATATCTAGTAAGCAATTATAACTCCAAATTGTCCCTCCAGAGATTGTCCGAAGCGAGAATTACAAACACTGTCACTGTCTGACACACCCCATGGTGCTCGTTATTGACGACCACGGTGTTAATTTTGCTTCACATTGTTATATAAATTTAATGAGGAAGGTAATGAAATAATCAAGAGTCCTGTTAAATATGCTGTGGAAGTTATGATTGAAGGAAATGTAAGATTGAACCATTGTTGGTCAAGTATCATGTTCAATTGTTAGAGACAAAACTTAATACTATGATAGGCCCTGATATATGTAGATGATTACATAATGTTCCTAGTAATAATATACAAAATAGAAAAAGCCATAAGCAACTGCTGCAGTTTGAAGGTACTAAAATTTGCTTTTAGCACCGAAACACATTAGCAGTATGAGAAATAAAAAAAAAAAAAGTTAGAAAGGTCAATGGAAATGGAAAAAAAAGGAAGGAATATAAATTTAGGAGAATGGTACTCCAAAAGGGAGACCATGGTCTTATGAGAAAAAGGGAAGCAAAACTAGAATATATGGGCAAGAAGTTAGGAATTATGGGGACAGCAATTAAGTAGGAAATTTAGCATTGCTGGTGAGAAAAAATTGAAATTGCTAAAGGGTAGGCTATACAGTACAGGATGATGAAAGTAATGTATGAACAAGTTTGAACTACTGTAGGCCTACACCTTATTTGGGATTAATAGCAGAAAATGAAAGAACTGTATAGAAAGCAAGAACAAAATAAAGAAATAGAATATAGGGTGACAAATAAAATCAAAAGAAAAATAGAAGAAAAGAATGCAGAAGTTACTAAGTAGAAGTTTGTAAATAGTAAAGACAGAAAAGATTACGTATATGAACTTAACACTATGGAGGTTTTGATAGTAATGAAGATATGGTTGAATATAATAGACTTAAAAGAAAATCATAGAAACACTGAACATGGTTGAAAATGATAGGCTCTGTGTGATTTGCAGAGAGGCAGATGATTTAGCAGAACATGTGCTTAACTGTAAAGAATAAAGCAAATTTAGAAGCAGTAGCATACTGTAGACGGATATAAGAATTACCAACCAAGGAAGTTGCTAAATATAATAGAAAGGCTATGGAAGCTAGAAATAAAAGTATGCAAGCTGCGCTGTTGTAACATCTGACAATGAATTTTCTGTAAATTTAATAAAATTTTCGTTATTTTGTCTGGAATATAGAAAAAGAAATTAATTAATTGGGCTACAAAACCCTTACAAAGCTGACTTAAAGAAAATATTAGGCTTAATCTTTATTTAGTGAAAGAAATGTAGAAACCAAGAAAATGTTTAGACGTTATCTGGAGAAAGAGAGAAAATAAAATAAAAGATAAACTCAAATCGCTAGATAATTAGAAGCGCCGTTGGAAAGGCAACGTCTCGATCCTGAACCTTGACACTGTGGAGTGGACGCAAGTTTAAAGGGTCCTTCCGACTCCTTCGTCAGCTATTGCAGACAGTGCCAGTGCTACAGTGATAAATTTTAGTAACTTGTTACTTAACTCAGTGAAAACCGCGACTCTACGCATAATACTAATCAACAAAGACAATAAAGCTCCAGTGATCATCGTATATTGTGGTGCTGTGGCCGTTGAACTGGCCGCCGGAGTTTAGATTTCCTTTAAACTTTGTAAGTATAGGTTGTTTATCTGGCCTCAAGATTTTGTGATGAGTTAGTCTGGTA